>NW_026585895.1:7742734-7804928 GCF_907164565.1 Psammomys obesus
CTTTCTTTCTTTCTTTCTTTCTTTCTTTCTTTCTTTCTTTCTTTCTTCCTTCCTTCCTTCCTTCCTTCCTTCCTTCCTTCTTTCCTTCCTTTCTTTCTTTCTTTCTTTCTTTCTTTCTTTCTTTCTTTCTTTCTTTCTTTCTTTCTTTCTTTCTCTCTTTCTCCTTTTCTCTCTTTCTTTCTTTCTCTCATTCTCTCTCTTTCTTTCTTTCTCTCTCTTTCTTTCTTTCTTTCTGAGACAAGGTTTCTCTGTGTAGCCATGGCTGTCCCAGACGCGCTCTGTAGAGCAGGCTGACCTCAAACTCACAGAGACCCACCTGGCTCTGCCTCCCAAGTGCTGGGATTAAGGGCATGTGCCACACTACCCTGCTGAAGAAAGCAACCTTAATGCTTATTTTCTAACTGAGAACTGAGGCTCAGTAACTATACACTATAAAAGCGTTATGTGATGTGATTTGCAGTGCTGGTGAGAGGCCCCGCCCATGTTTACCTGCTCCTGTGTTTCCTGTCCAGGCCCATTCTGAGCCACACGTTCCTTCATCAGAGCCATTCTTTTGGGTTGTCAAGAAATCCCTCCTTTTTTGCCTATGAGTAGAGGAGCAAGCACTCCCATTACATTTTACCCTGCTCTCCTCTTAATCTACTCCCCTTGTTACCTGAGATTTCAGGGAGAGAGCTTGGCTACCCTGGCAGCCCCCAACAAGCTAGGCTCAACCACAATCCCCAATACCCAAACTGGAAAAAAAAATTATGTAATAGTGAAAGTCAGAGAAAGATGATATATTCAGTGTGGCCCCTGGGAAGATATACAACTAAAGGGTCTAATGACTGTGGTGTCTGTCTTCAGGGCACTGGCATCAGGGTGAGGTTTAAATAAAAGGCAAGAGGTGTGCCTCACTGAGCAACCCGGATGGAGGTTTGGTCCTGCCCATCATTGACTGATCACTGTCCAGCTAGCCTCCAGGGTCTCCTGAACTCTGTGGAATCTCTTTCATCAATTGTCATTTCCAGAGCAGGAGATTTCTGGGGGAACTTTAAATTTTTTTGGGTCTTTTGCTTCAGTAATCCCGAATCTTTTTGGGTCTTTTGCTTCAGTAATCCTGATAGCAGAAGGGAAGGGTGCATGTTTCTCTTTAACTTCTTTCTTGTGGCAGATGGACACACCTTGACCCTCATGTTTTTCAGTTCATTTTGTTTTGTTTTATTTTTACCAAAGCTGGGCTATTTTTTTTAAAGTGTGGGGATGGTAATATGAATATTTAAACAAACTAAGCCCTCAAATTAAAATCTTCTGTGCAGTGGCATTGCTGGCATCTGCCAGCCTTTGGGAAGGATTCGTGCTGAATCTCAGGCTCTCCCTCACCTCCCTGAGTCATGCCTTACATTTGCTTATTTATTCTACAACAGTTAAGGCTTCTGCAGCTGCCTGCCACCAGGAAACCCCCAAACCTGGACCTATACACCTCATCACACATACCCAGGCAGCACCCCGGAAGTCTTTTCTTTAAATTACCAGTGAATCTTGAAGATGGAGTCCAGACAAAGCAGCTAGATTTGCTGCTGAGGCCGCTTTCTTGACCATTGTTTCTTTTTGGTTACACAATAAGGAGCAATACAGTATGGCGTCCTTTTGTTAAGGAGCTTCCTAGCCTCTATCTACTGGTAGAGCTGGGAATCAAATCTTGTTTGTCATGGTCTTCCCACTCTGCTCAGCTCATAGCTTCCTGCACAAGCTGGACACAGCCGATCTCATCCTGTCTTGACAGAGCACTTGATCCTATAGAAAGAGAGCCCATCACATCACAACCAACAACAGGAGCTTGCTGTTTTCCAGTGTGGAAGTCTGCTCTAAGCCTGGCCTAGCATGATGTAGTCTGGTGGGCAGGTTCTGAAGGCCTGGAGTATATCTCACTGTGTGTGTGTGTGAGGCTGTCACAGAACTGATATAAAGTTCAGCCACTCCGTTATATGAAAGTGATGCTTTCAGATTTCGGCTTTCAAGCTTCTTGGATGAAAGAAGAATGAAAATATCCACTTACAGCTGGGCGTGGTGGCACATGCCTTTAATCCCAGCACTCAGGGAGGCAAAGGAAGGCAGATCAAGGCGAGATCTACAAAGTGAATCCTGGACAGCCAAGGCTACACAGAGAAACCCTACCTCAAAAAGCAAAAACAAGCAATGAACAAACAAACAAAACAAAACAAAGCAAAAAAGAAAGGAAATATGCACTTGCATTTGCAACATGGACATGCTGTCTGAGGAATCTGGATTCTAAGCGGTAGAGGAAGAAAGTCTTCATTGCTAGTCAGTAGGAAGCCATTTCTCATACGGCAGTTATTTAAGTGATCTCATCAGTGTGAAGTAGACAAGGTCTGTCCTAATCTATCTGAATTTTCACTATAATCAATATTGATTATAAAAGTATAATTGCCTACTGTAGAATAGTCATTCTACTTTATTTATTTAGTTATTTTTTTGGAGACAGGGTTTCTCTGTGTAACTGTAGGTGTCCTGGACTTGCTTTGTAGACCAGGCTGGCCTCAAACTCACAGAGATCTGCCTGCCTCTGCTTCCTGAGCACTGGGATTACATGTGTGGGCTGCCCTGCCTGGCTGCCATCTGCTTTTGATGTGAGGCAAGGTATAAAGAAGACAGAATGGGAAAGAAGATAATGGCTTATAAGTAACTTTGCTGTGAGCTGCTGAACACTTTCCTATGTGAAGCAAAGAGGACGAAGTTAAAGTGGAATCACAGAAAATAGAGATATTCAGTGCTGGGCAGCAGTCTACATATGGAACAGTGAGGCCTCAGAGCTGACAGGCCTTTACGACAGACGCTTTTCTCCTGTCACTAATGTTCATGTATGTGAAGCAAAGGCTGCAGGGATCTTTACTTTTGTTAAGATAGATGGTGCTTTGCTTATTGGCAGTGCAGGCCATGTGCATATTTTATTGACTTCTGGAGTCACTGGGTGATCCATCAAACATTCAGAATATTTAGATAGAAATATTTGGGACATTCACTAAATGGGTCTTTTTTATGAATGTATATATATTTTTATTTTTAATATTAATTACAGTTTATTCACTTTGAATCCCAGCTGTAGCCCCTTCCTTCATTCCCTCCCAATACCACTCACCCTCTTTCATCTACCCCCATGCTCCTTTTCAAATCTTCCTCCCCTTCAAATGGGTCTTTTTGTGTGTGTGTTTATGTTAAGCATTTGGCTCAAACCAGACTTTTGTTACATAAAACAAGCCCACATTGTCTTGGTGGGCACAGTTAGATTTTTAGGTAGTTATTATAGTCAAATAAATGGTAGTTATTATAGCCAAAGCAGTAGTCTGACCCTGGGGCCATGGTAGGCCAAAGGAAAGCATAGGATTTGGGTATTCACAATTGAATAGGAGCTAGGCTTATATTTTTCTCTTTTTGTTTTTGTATGCATGTGTGTGTGGGGTGTATGATACACGCATGTGAGTTTGTAGGTACATGCTTCCATGCATGCACATGTAAAGGCCAGAGCAGGATGATGCATGTCTGCTCTTATTCTCTGCCTTATTGCCAAGGGATGGGGTCTTTCAATGAACCAGAAACTGGCTTTTTTATAAGCTGGCTATCTAATAAGCTCTTCAGTTCCACCTGCCTCCACACTCACATGCTGGAGTTACTGTCACATACAGCCTGTATTCGGGTGCTAGTGATCAGAATTCAGAGCAAACATGCTTACCTTCTGTGCCATCTCCTCAACCCACATTTGTCTCTTAAGGAAGTATTAACTGAAAAAAAAAATATAGAAAGATAACGCAACCAGTCCTGATGAGACCTGATAAGCTAGGGTCAGTTGGAAGGGGAGGAGGACCTCCCCAATCAGTGGACTTGAAAAGGAGCTTGGGAGGAGATAAGGGAGGGATGGTGAGGTTGGGAGGAGATGAGGGAAGGGGCCACAGCTGAGATACAAAGTGAATAAACTGTAATAAATGATGATAATAATAATAAATTTAAAAAGAGAAAGTTTAAAAATATAGAAAGTCTATCTTCTCAAACCAGATTTTTATCTTTTCAAAACATATTAGTTTGTTTTTCTGTTTACCACTTGCAGCAGCTATCTTCTTGAAGTTGAAAGATTATGCTGTCTGATGAGGGGTGTCAAATGAACAAGACAGGGCACGCTTTTCCTGAGGAAGCTACAGCACACATAAGGGTTTATATAGTGCAATGCTACATCCAAGGGGAGGGGTAGACAGAGGCATCCCCAAGAAAGTGGAATTACTCTTGGCTGATGTGAACAGAGGGCCTCATGGAGGGGTGGAGTTGTCATGGAGGCTGGAAGGCAAACAGGTTTTTAGATAAGCGACAATGAACATGGGGAATGTTCTAGTTAAAAAGAACAGCAAAGCCAGTGGAGCCCCCAATGATACATGGAAGAGATTGACAAAAAAATAATTAAACTTAGCTACTTACTGTTCAAAAAATGTTCATTATTCTTTGCTTCCAAAGGTCCTAAACTAATTACTTTCAGCTCCCTTGGTAAAACTAAGGTGATTTCTATAAACAAAAGGACTGTCTGTTTCTGTTCCGGGTAGGCTGTCCTGTCAGGCTAACATTTGCAGGATGTGCCACATCTATTTGGTCTTTTAGTAAATTGCTTTTCAGGGCACCATTTAATGCTCCACTGAAAAGAAAGTCTGTAATCTTTTTTGTGCTCTGTATGGCAGCTCAGGTGGTACAATGACCATAAAATATGCTCTACTTAAAGCTGACTATCGTGAAGCCACACTTAAATAGACAGAGTGCATTTTTTGAGGAGCACGGAATAGCCTTGGTTTTCCATGGTTCTGCAACCTAGAGGAAAAGTAGTTCCTTTTAGCATCTCTTTAAATAACAAGCTTTATGATGTTGGCCAGAATGTCTTTTTCTCTGATCCAATTCCAAGATACTCTCCCTGAGTTTAATGGCCAGCCAAGTGGGAAAGGAAAACTTAAATTAAGCTGGCCTTGACCGAGTCCTGAGGCAACTCATTTTTCATGGGTTGCTCGTCTTAAAAGCACCATAGCTCATTGTCAACACAAAGTCTGCTTACACTGTAAACCAGACACCGTATTTGTTCTGTGAAACAAACTAGCTTAAAAACAAAACAAAACAAAACAAAACATATCACCACTGCTGTCAATTAATCTGAGTATTTCATTTGGTGGCTGCCCTGAGGCTTCTTCAACCTGAGAATGGATTTTTGTATCTGAGAAGATGTTGTGGCTTCTTTTTCAAAGTGAGGACAGAATTTCATTTTTTTTTCCCCTTTATACTTTAAAAGCAGAATGGAGTAGATGGTGTCACCTCAGGCAGTGTCCGATTTCTCTATAACGTAAGAGCCACTTTTGTTGACTTAAAGGTAACAGCAAAATGAAGGAAGAGTTTGCTTAGCGAAGCAGGTGTAAGGAATGAGTGTTTGAGAAGGTCACAGAAGAGACTCCAGAGGGGCCGCCCATAACGCGTAACTGCCACTGGACAGAGGCATGGCTGACCACACAGAGAAGATGCGCTTGTAAGCCAAGTCCTATCAGCAACTGCAGTACTTGGTCTCCAGTTTCCGGTGGCGATCTGGCTCCCCCACAGGGGTATCACAGCCACGAGGTGGAGGTGTCCCTAGAGTGAGCTCTGTTCCTATCGAGGAGAGTCAACTAGTCAGATAGGAATCAAGAGAGTAAGATCTGGGAGAAGCTTAAGCAGTGGGCTACAGACAGGCGCCTTCTTCAGTCATAAGCAATTGTGGAAAAGTTCAGGACAAGTGAGGCGGCTCAGTGGGAAAAGGCATTTTCAAGTAAAACTCATGACATGAGTTCAAGTCTTGAGACCTACTCTATGGAAGAGAACTGCCTTTTCCCTAAAAGCTGGCCTCTGACCTCCATAAGTACACCACGGCATATACAGGTCCACTCTCACCCTACAAAAATAAATAAATAAATAAACAAACAAACAAACAAATAAATGTAATACATTTTAAAGTTCAAAGTAAACTAGGTAAAACTGAATGATTGACAGTTGCAATTTGTAAGTATTTATATTGTATAGCCAAAAAAAAAAAAAAAATCACAAAGAATAGGCCATGTGTATGGAATAGAAAAAAAAATCTCTTAAAAACCTTACTAAAATTACAATAAATTTTTTTCTTGCGTTGTGAGTAAGAACGTAGAGTGTGTGCCTGGATCTGATGCCTGCCCAGGGTGGGGAAGTAAAGCAAATGTTGCCACACCCAGCACCTTCTTCATTTTAGAAAGGCAGAGCATCAGCAGGTTTGAGAGCCCAGACTATTACATCTAACCCTCTGTCACAAGGCTGTTCATTTCCTTCCAACTTAGCCAGAAGCCTACCTGTTCCTACCAAAGGAAAGTTTACAAACATTAGAGTAAGAAGCGAGCTCACCTTTGAGTATGAGATGCTTTCTAGACGCTAGAAACACATATGAAGATCAATCATCCTTCGCCATTTTTTTCTGCTTTGAAAAACTTTAAGTCTGTTGAAAGTCTTCATCTAGCTTTACTAGATGGCCCCCTATATTCCTTCTCTTTACCATCTCTCTAAAATATGAGTTTCTGCATATACTATTTTTTGAAGGAGACTGTACTATTTAAAAATTGGTTTCAAACTACAGAATAGACATTTAAACAGGTTGAGTAAGTTTGCAAGGGCTTTGGTAGAAGCCCTTTTAAATACAGTTGGCAAGACAGGAAGAATCAGGGAAGGAACTGGGAGAGGTCATTTGCTGGCCATGGGTCCGCAGAGGTGGGAAGGTAGCTTGGGCCATGCAGTATGGAGGAAAGGTAAAGCTTCTGCATGCTTGCAGCATTGGCTGTGGGAAGGTGGCTGAGGTCATGAGAAGGACAGGAAGGACAAGGAAACAGTGACCAGAGAATGAAGATGAAGTATGCCAGGAAACCGAGGCTCCTCTTTAGCGCATCTCCTGGGGCATGGAAAATCACTGACAAGGAAAAGGCGAGGGCATGGTCTCATTATGTTCTGTCACCAGGAATTTAAGGACTACATCATGTAATCATGTAGCATGTTAAAAGGAAACAAACAAACAAAAACAACCCTCCCCCAAAGGTGGAAATTTGCAGGCACCTTGATAGTTCTGTAGCTAGATGTAGTCTTGAGAACTTACATACTTTTAAATGTTGTAATATCTTACTTATAAATTGGAGTCCTATATTCTTTTTTTTTTGTAATAAGGGTGGTTTTTGTTTCATTTTTTTGTTTTTGTTTGAGTTTTCAGTTGAATAGTGCCCATTGTAATTTACTTTGTATTGTTTGACATGTCAAGAATTAAAGATAAAAGGATCTTGAAGACAGAGTTCTTCTCCTTTAGAAGTTAAGGCCAAGGTTGCAAAGATCACATAAGAAAGTTTAGAGTATACATTTTTAATTAACACCTACTGATTGTACATATTCACGGGCACAGGAGCACTTCAGTCCATATGCACAGTGCACGATAATCATATTCACATAAATGATGCTTCAACCACTTCAGACTTATCAGTTCTTTGTGTACGGTTCATTCAGCATCTTGTTTGCTTGTTATGTATAGCTGTTCCATTGTTGTTGAAGTTAATCAGCTTCATGTGAGCACTTTGAGGCCATTCCTCCTATCCAGCCCTATTTTCTGTCCCCAGAAGAACCAGTGAGTGGATGGCACCTTCAACACACAGTTACATGTGAGAGTCAAATGAGGATGTTAACCCAGCAAGAATTCTCAGTTCTGATCCTCAAGATCCAGGCCTGGGCATCTGCTTTCCTTAGAACCTTCTGATGGGTGTTGGGGTAAACTCAGTTACTGCTTGATTTGGGGATCGTGGATTTGGAGAATCAGAATAGAAAGGACTCAGCAGTAGAGCTCTAGACAGAGGACTCAGAAATAGGCAATGTCTAAGGAAACAAAGTAGATGCTGTGAAGACATGTTCATCATGTCAGCTAGTGCTGCACAAGAGGCAATGTCGCGGGTGATTCGGGGCCTGGGGATGTGAGGTACACATGGGAGGGAAGGCTGTATGGATGGTTGGCAAGGCAGTGGAATGGGCATTGTTTCACCCTGTGAGCAAGACAGACGGTCAACAGTGCGGTTAAGTGCTTTGGTTTAGCTAAGCAATCTAGAGTTGTTGAAAACAAAAAACGGCCTAAACCTCAGCGGTTTACTCAGACTTAGGCAGGCCTGTTCACGTCAGACTTTAATTTGGGGACTAGCCGTTCTGTGGGAACAGCTGCTTAAAGAAGACACAAGAATGCAGAGGATGGCACTGGTCGTCCTGCAACACCGTCACACGCGGGTTTATAGTTTAAACTAAGGAGGCATATTCCCTGGGACTCCATCTTTGCCATTCATCACTACTGCGTGATTGTGACAGACAATCTAAGTGATGACAGGTGCGTAAATAGTTGTAGTTAACCAGCCTTGTATTAAACAAGGAAGATAAGTACAATCATTTTGAGTCTCACCTGACATTCAATCCACGATACTTGCCTAAAATGTGTTTGGAAATAAATTATTTTGAATATTCTGTCTTCTGAGTTGGCAGAAGAGGAGACAGTACAATGTCATGTTCGTATGTCGTTACACGTGTCAAAGCAAGATTCTTGTTACACATTTTTAAAAAATCAAGTTTTTTTGTTTGTTTTGTTTTGATCCTCAAGCATCTTAAAGCACAAGCCTTATATGGAGACTGCGGCTGTGCACAGGTGACGGGGCTCTGTGTGCCTGGCTTCTAAATAAGCTCTGCTCACGGCTAGTGGGACGGTCACCAACCTGCTCCAGGCTTACGCCACACCAATTCAGCAGCAGGTGAGCAGACCACCGCAGATAACGCTGGCAGGAAAGGCTCTGTGAAATGGGATTTTCCAGGGATTTTAAAATTATTATTCTCCATTTTATTATCACTTTTACCAAATCAATTTTGCTTTCACCCATGAGCCAGTCGATTCATGGGTAGCTCAGTGAGCAAGTTTTATAAGCCAGGCCAATGTCCTTGGCCTCTCCCGTCTATGGGCAAGGGCACTCGGTGGCTTTCATCATCTGTCATGTGTTCTTCACATAGGAGAGAGTTTGGTTCTTTTGATGGAGAATAAACTGAATTTGTTTGTCAAAACAAGAGATGGGGATGCAGGGAAAGAGGAGAAAGATAAGGAAGGAGGAGGATGAGAAAAGAAATAGAGCACACCTTCTATAATGGTTTAATTTTCTCTAAGAAAGGAAGAAAAAAATCAGTAAATCATTGCCTTAATAGGTCTTAAGAGTGAGGAAAAAGTTCATTTCTTCAATAGTGTGAACAGTGGTTGTTCACTGATGTTTCAGTAAAATTACAGCTATTATAGGCTTCTTACTAATATAAGATCTATTTTTAAGCCCCTGTGTAAAATGTTTCACATACAAAGCTAGGTTTGGCTAGTCCTTGTACCTTGCAAATGTACTCAGCAAGCAAGTATTCTCAATTAATGCGTCTGTGGCTCCGAGCCACAGAATTAGACAAGACTACAGAAGCCACGCAGTCAGCAGGTAGATGCAGACAAGCTTCCATGGCAGAGTCCTGTAGAGTGATGTATTGAAACGCTATTTGGAGATTTCCATATGAAACTTTGTTTTCCATCTATTACTGCTTTATCAGTAATGAGATGTCATTGAACACAAGCCTATTCATATTGTTTATTTGGCTTATTTTCTTTACCTCACTTCCTCCTCCTCCTCTCTCTCTACAAGATACAAACATGAAATTCCTATCGGTGATGTAATAAGCAATAACATCTTCATTGAACAAGTTGGCATTCATTCAAGGAGCTTTGGGGAAAAAAATCAGGGCAGGAAATTGCTAGAGAAGGGAGAGGGGGGAGGGTTCGGGCATTATTTCAGGTCCAGGCCCTTGCAGACAGCTTCTAGCTCACAGCCCAAGAGGGGGCTCCAGTATTCGCTATCCAGGGTAGCTGATGCCTTGGCTGGCATCTAGTGTGGCTTCCTTGTGACTGGTGGAATGAGACTTCATGACCGTTATGCAAGCATAAAGCAATGTCTTATTCCCCGAAAGGTAGGAAAGTACAAATATGACGATGGAGGCCCAGCTTCCACTGCGTGAGGGAATAGACACAGACTTGAAGCAGGTTAAGGGAGAGGAGCTGACACACAGAGTCCCCACTTCTCGGATGATGGTTTGTTCTTCAGGTGAAGAAGCTCTTTATAGTGAAATGCGTATTTTCATTGCCTCATTACTTTGTTGTTATTTTTACACAGATAAATTACAAATGCAGACCTCTATACATAGCCTCGTTTTGGTTCACCTTGCTCTGCCTTTTATTCCTGAATTTTATACATTCATTGCATTTTTTTATCATTTAATAATATTAATTTGTCACATTGATATTTTTCTATACTTCTTATATTTATTAAAATAATTGTTCTAATCATTATTATAAGAACACCTATGTATAAGCTCTAATGGAATAGATTAGATTCACTAATCTATTTACTTTTTAGATTTACTTTAAAAAGGAATAACTTTATTATAGCAAACACTCAAAATTTTGAATAATCACCATTACTTAATCATGTGTGGGTGAAAAGCCTAAAGACAGATTCCAATTATGTTTGAATAGAACATTTCTAAAATCCCAAGTTAGTTTGACAATTTAAAAACTCTTAAGCCAAAAAACTGCTGTAGGGGCTGAATGCTTTTGCATTTTGAGATAATTTCCTTTACTTAGGAGGTATTTTGAATTGCTTGACACAAAAGGTAAGATGTGGTTTCAAGGAACTTCAGAAAATCATTATCCTGATATGTCTGGAAAATAGAAAATTCAGATGTCATCCTCATCCTGACCCTGAAATGTCATGATTGGTAACAAAAAAATGCTTGGCAGTAGAGCTGGAATCAGAGTGACAGTAAGCTGAAACGCCTGTTCATTCAAATACTGGTGCTTCTGTAGATGGACACAGGTAATTCGCCTGTCAGCAAAGTGCTCATTGATACGCATGGTGGGGTGGGCTTTTAACCAGACTTATTAGGAAGATCATTGGCATTTAGAAGAGCCAGCAAGAGATGATTGCAAAAACTGATGAAGAATTCTGTGCCGGCACTAGCAGTATCATCTCAGTAATGACGGTGCACTTCTGCTTTCTCATGTTCACCTTCGTTGGTGAGGGATGCCCTAGACACATAAAATGGGACATGTGCTTGAGCACACCAGCACAGTCCTCAGCCCAGGTGACCTATATGCCCCAAATGCAGCCCACGCTCAGCTCTCCAAAGCTTACAGACCAAAGTTGATGCTGTTGAGTTTACCATGAAACCCAAATATGATGATTGAGACTTTGTACATTGCCTTGTCATTTGCTAAACTTTACATTTCAATTTTATACAGTAAATATTTTTACTGTCCATGTGAAAATATTTTGTAAATTATCTTCCTATATGAAATAACCATTTCATTATATAGAATACAAATGTATTCTCTCTCTATATATATTTGTATTCTATATAATTATTTTATTGTAATAGAGAATAACATTCTAGAGAACTATTGAAAAACTGAAGAACAAAATTGGTGATTAAGACATGTTTTTGAAAAAAAATTATTTTTCAAAATATATGTTAGTACACATGTTTTTAAAAAGTGGATCATTTGCAGCCTTACCAGGCCACAGAGGAAGAGGATCCAGGCAGTCCTGATGAGACTTAATAAGCTATGGGCAGATAGTGGGGGACAAGAACTCCCCCTTTCAGTGGACTAGGGGAGAGGATGGGGAAAGAAGGAGGGAGAGTGGGACTGAGAAGAGATGAGGGAGGCTACAATTGAGATATAAAGTGAATAAACTGTAATAAATAAAAATTTAAAAAACTAAGTAATAAACTTGTAAAGTATAGGTTAATAGTCCTGATTATCAGTTTATTCATATTTATTGTCATAATTATTTGATATCATGCAACAATGGACCTAAAACAAATATGCGTATTAAGGTATAAAAAGTGCATCATTGATGTTTAGACTCAAATTAAACTGTCTTATATTTCCAAGTGTTATCATCTCTGAAACCTTTTATGAGTATTTATTATCAGCCCTCCAAATCATGAGTAGCTCTTTGTCTCCAATCACGGGTGTAGTAGTTTTTACTTTATGCTTATAGGATTCCAGTATATTGGCTATAGGCTTGCTTTATATTGCTTTTACTATGTTTAGGTATGTGCCTTGCATCCCTGATCTCTCCAAAACTTTAAACATGAACAGGTGCTGAATTTTGTCAAATGCTTTTTCAGCATCTAAGGAGATGATCATGGTTTTTTTTTTTTTTTTTTTTCTTTCAATTTGTTTATATGGTGGCTTACATTAATGGATTTTTGTATGTTAAACCACCCCTGCATGTCTGGGATGAATCCTACATGGTCATGGTGTATCTTTAATGTGTTCTTGGATTTGGTTTGCGAGTATTTTATTGAGGTTTTTTGTTTTTTGTTTTTGTTTTTTTGCATCAATGTTCTTAAGCGAGATTGGTCTAAAGTTATTTTTCTTTGTAGGGTCATTATGTGGTTTAGGTATCAACATGACTGTGGCCTCATAGAATGAGTTTGGTAATGTTCCTTCTGTTTCTATTTTGTAGAATAGTTTGAAGAGTATTGGTGTTAGCTCTTCTTTGAAGGTCTGGTAGAATTCTATGCTGAAACCATCTGGCCCTAGGTTTTTTTTTTGGATGGGAGACTTTTGATGACAGCTTCTTTTCCTTAGGGGATATAGGACTATTTAATTTATTTACCTGATCTTGATTCAGCTTTGGTAAATGGAATCTATGAAGAAAATTGTCCATTTCATTTATATTTTCGACCAGCTATACCACTCCTAGGCATATACCCAAAAGATGCCCCATCATTCAATAAGGACATATGCTCAACCATGTTCATAGCAGCTCTATTCATAATAGCCAGAATCTGGAAACAACCTAGATGTCCCTCAGCAGAGGAATGGATGCAGAATGTGTGGCACATTTACACAGTGGATACTACTCAGCAATTAAAAACAAGGAAATCATGAAATTTGCAGGCAAATTATGGGAACTAGAAAAGATTATCCTGAGTGAGGTATCCTAGAAGCAGAGAGACACATATGATATATACTCACTTATAAGTGGATATAAGCCCTTTAATATAGGATAAACATACTAAAATCTATAGCCCTAAAGAAGCTAAACAAGGAGGATTCTAAGGAAGATTCTTAATCCTCATTCAGAAGGACAAACAGGATAGACATTGGAAGTAGGAAAAAACAAGGAACAGAAGAGGAGCCTTCCACAGAGGACCTCTGAAATACTCTACTCACCAGGGTATCAAAGGAGATACTGAGACTCATTGCTATACTTTGGGCAGAGTGCCAGAAACCTATGGAAGAAGAGGGAGATAGAAAGAACTGGATGAGGACAGGAACTCCACAAGGAGAACAACAGAGCCAAATTACCTGGGCCCTTACTCCAACTAAGGACCATGCATGGAAAGGACCTCAAGCCCCTGTTCAAATGAAGCCCTTTGGCTGCTCAGTTTCCAAGTGGGTTCCCTAGTAAGGGTACAGGAGCTGTCTCTGAAATGAATTCAGAGGCTGGCTCTTCCGTCCCTTCCCTCTGTGGGGTGCAGCCAGGCCACAGAGGAAGATGATGCAGCCAGCCTTGATGAGACCTGATAAGCTAGGGTCAGATAGAAGGGGAGGAGGTCCTCCCTTATCAGTGGACTAGGGAAAGGGCATAGTGGGAGAAGGAGGAGGGTGGGTAGGACTGAGAGGAGAAAAGGAAGGGAGCTGTAGGGGGGATGCAAAGTAGATAAATGGTAATAAATAAATACATAAATAAAATTAAATTAAAAAAGGATCCCGGTATGTCTTCCATCCGGTGGTTTTATAAGTGAATAATAATAATTAATTAGTGTTAATGAGTAGGTGTACATGAATATAAAAAGAATTACAAATGCCATCTAACATTTATTGACTATTAATATCTGTCAGGTGCTACAATAGGGACTCACTTAGATTACTCACTTAATCTTCCTAACTTTATATAAGATCAATATTATTGTTCAAGGTTGTGATATGTTGAGACAAGCTGGTTGATAAGCTGTACAGGGTCATTAAGTGGCGGAGTCAGCTTGCGGCCCCCATGCTGGCTTATGGTGCTGGGAGTCAGAGTCAAGGTCTTGCATATGCTCTACCATCCAGCCACACTAGTCCAAATCTCTGTGTCTAGCTCTGAGCCATTGTGCCTGCCATAAATAAAAAGGAGGCTTGATATCTTTTTGCTTTGCACTGTGGCCATAGGAAAATATGCTCTCCATCTCTGGAGAAATGACTAAGTGTGTGCGTTTTCCTTGTTGTTTGGGAAAAGGCTAAGTTCATACATGAGAAACAGGATTGTCTCAAAATTTGCTTCATGTGAAATTTTGTCTCCACAGCATGAGAAAAAAAAATAATTTCATACATGAATATTAAAATAGAAAAGTGGATATATCAGGGCAATTTCATTTAGTAATATGTGCTAAGGGAAAAGATCTTTATGTTATTTTCCAAGCTGAACAATACATCGATCAAACTATCGCACCATCTGCTTCAGTAGCAATAGACTTCCTGTCTGTTGCAATTCATCGGGAGTCTATCATCACCCTGTGTGGTTGTGAGCTGTGCCTTTGTAACATGTCTGTGGTACTTCCTAGTGGCCTCAGTCCATCCTTTACTCCAGCTTTCTCAGCTTTCTTGCATCAAATTTTAAACTGTGCTGTATCTTCCTAGCTCCTTTATCTTCCTGCGTAGTGTCTCCCATTTCCCAAGAGGCCTTTTGATGATTTCCTTATCCAATCAGTTCAACTCTATGAAGCCACCACCCTTTACCTCCTCCTGGTGACCACAAGCCTGGAGGGCTGAGCGGTTTCTTGGTGATGGAGTGTGCTCCTCACAGGCCCTCAGCATCTGAACCAACGCCTGTTGGTGCTGTCGGTACCCCAGCCCAGCCCTCGTATGACATGGCTGTTGCACTGTGCTCATACTGTGCTCCTTAGATCCCTGGAATCCACAAAGTATTTCAATGGTTTCACTTTTATTTGTGCTTCAGTTTCTCAATGGAGCAGCAAAGCACAAATTTTTAAAAAGTTTTTTTGCACTAAGGGCCCACAACCTTCTGTCTGAGTTTCCGAGTTCTCCAGATTGCTCTACAGTATGGAGATAGACAGCACAAATAGTTCCACAGGCCAGCCTGACCTTCACGTGCTTTCTGTGACTTTTACACTGTGCCACAGGCTAAAAATTGTATAAAACAAAACAAAAAAAAATGTTTATGGTGTGATAGTTAGTAGACACTGCAGATAAGTAAAGAGCAGATTGAAATATACTGTTATTGCATGGTGTAAATATTCTGGAGAACAGCTTAGCACTGATAGCAGGAGCCTTGAGTGGTGACTCACCATATCTACCAACTACCAAGAATTTAGTTTTTGCTAGTGTGTCAGCACACACCTTTAATTCCAACACTCAGGAGGCAATGGTAGGCAGATCAGTGTGAGTTTGAGGCTAGCCTGGCCTACAAAGTGAGTTCGAAAACCTGTCTCTAAAACTGAGAGAGTGAGCGAGAGAGAAAAATAGAGATATACATAGAGAGAATTTACGTTATAGAAGAAAGAGCAGTTCATAGATTTCTAGACACAGAGCGAGAAGTTAGATGGAGTGAAGATTGTTGGAGTTAACTCAACCCAATAGTAGTTATAGATGGAATCTTTAACTACTATAGTTTATAGTAGTTATAGATGGAATCTTTAACTACTATAGTTTATAGTAGTTAAAGATGGAAGCAGCTTTGGAGTCCAACAATACGAGAATAATGAATAAATCATGGCGTTGCGTGTGATGTTGCATTTGCAACTAAAAAAATATATTTTCCAGCAGTTTTTATTCTCTGTTAAAGGTCAGAGAGTAACATTATTTTGTTTTGTTTCAGGGTTATTTGGTGACTATTTTAGGCTTTGTAGATAATATTATCCCATGGGTTGTAATTTTCCAAACTCTGCTTTTTTTATGTGAAAACATCTGTAAGATGCACAAATGATCGTGGATGCATTCCAATAGAACTTTATTTGTGGACACTGAACTTTAAATTTTGTATATTTTTAAAAATATAGAAATAAATTTTAAAATGTTTTCCTTTAAAATTATGAAATTATTTCTGGTAATCTAGTGCACAGGTTCGACGTATTTTGGCACTAGCTCCCCTGTCTCCCACCTTCATGTCTTCATTTTTATTATAGACCGCTGCCTACTTAGTTCTAATGATCTGTAGTAGCATTCTCTCCGCCTCTGAACATTAGTATAACATTGCTGTAGGACGAGGAATATCTGTCTGCTACTTTTCTAATCAGAAGAAACAGTTATAGTTGTTTTAAAAGGTTATTAAGCCCCCAGGGTCAGAGAACACCCATCAACATCTTGACCAATGGGGAAACACTATTTAGACAAGGGCTCCTGGAGGAGTAGGGAGAGGTGTGTGACTAGAAGAGAGAGAACTCTAGGCTGAGTTGTGTGTGATTATTGGTAGAGACGAGAATGACAGAGTAGAAGTAAAATGGTATACTGAGGCCTGATTTGCTGTGCTATTACTGATGTTTAGTTGCGAATCAGTTGGAGTGGCAGGATCCTATTTTTGAGTGAAAAGATCTACAGGGCATTAGCATAGGAAAGGGCTTGGGAGACAAAGAGCAGGGCCAGGACAGGAGCCTGAGGACAAAGCAGGGAGAAAACCAAGGCATGAGGTGGAAGCAGAGAAGAGGCCTTGAAGGAAGCAGGCCATGTTACTGACTAGGTCTGGGAATTGATGGGAACTGACACAGAATGTTGTTTTTTATGTAGCTGTTCTATGTAGTCAGACAGTAGACCTGCTGAAGGTGGTATTGGGTGGTTCATATGTTTTGAGTTTAAGGAAGTTATTGGATGTATTGGTAAACATTTTCAGAAGAATTTTAAAGTCAAGAAAAAATAAATGTATAGAGTTTGTAGGTACAAGAACAGAAACGTTCACTTAGAAGCAGGAGGGAATAATGAAACTTCTCATCAAATATGATTTATATTCATAAATTATTAATGATCTACTAGGTCTTCCTGGATCACATACAGTTTCAGGTACCTGTGTTTGGAGTGTGGTCCTTTATTTTCATACTGGATGACAACTGACTTACATCTTTTGTTTCCCTGGACTTAGGCCTTGGAAGATCGTGTATGGGAACTCTTACAAGAAGCAGACAGGACAGCTGAAGCAAACAAGGCTCAAAGTCAGGTGTACGATGCCATGGCCCAGACTCTGGGGGAAGCGTGGGCAACCCTGGTCTCCATGCTTGAAAAGAGAAGAGAGCTCCTTGGGCTGACTTCTGAGTTTTTTGAAAGTGCTTTGCAGGTTGGTGTTTCAAAGAACATTTGCTTCTCCATATCATAGCAAAAAAAAAAAAAAAAAAAAAAAAAAAAAAAAAAAAAAAAAAAAAAACAAAAAAAAACAAAAAAAAAAACCTAGCACACTCAAAATGTTGACTTCCCAGTATACATGTTCAAGAGTAACTGAGGTGTATGAAATACATTTAGTATTATTTTGACAAAAAATAAAATTAACATTTTTAAATGCAGATCTTTAACCAAATAAGTATATGTGGTTAAGTAAAAGTAGAACTCTTGCTCTTGTCACTTTTGATCCAGTTCCTTGTTTAGAAGATAGTAATGCAGTCATGGAATCTAACTGCTCTTACTGTACTATTACTGGGGAATGCTGGTGTGAAGGGTTTCATTGGCTAAAAGTCAGAGGATAAAATTTTCTCTGCTCACTTGAAAAATCAATTACATAATATTCTATAGGATGTTTGACTTGTAAACATAGTATTTTGTAGAGTATTTTTGTAGGGAATATAAATGATTTTCTGTAGAATCACTTTTAATCTCATTAAAATGCAAGGTAAGGAAGAAAAAAGCTCTGAACTTCAGATTGTTTATGGCTCCAGTTGGCAGCATGAACCTGGGGGAGCAGGGCCTAAAAATGAGGCAAAGACTCATTAGCCAACTTTACTCACAGGATCAGACAGTTTATACCCTGAGGGTTAAGAAGAGTCACAGGAATAAAGTGTTCAATCACACGAACAAGCTGCACATGGCAAAAGCATGTTTTTTACATAGAAGCATATGATTAACAACTGAAGTAAACTCATGCCTATCCACTACGCCTGAGAAGAACATGAAAACACAGTCTAAGACCAAGGCTGTACACTTTCGGAAGAAACTGAGTTCACAAGACTCGTGTCTTGTTTTCTCCCAAGTACTCAGAATTCTCCTCACACAACTTCATTCCCGGACTGTGTTCCGGCATAGATGAATGGCCACTGAATTTCTTCTGTAATTTTTCTTGAGTTTTATTTGGTTTGGTTGTTTTTGTTTGTTTGTTTGCATTTTTTTCTTTGTGTTCTTGATTTCAAAATGTGAGACCTTAGCCCTCTTTCCCATCACCCCCACCAATCTGTTTTTTGAAAAGTGTCTAGTTTGTGTAAGACAATCATTGGAAATTTCACATTTTAACTCCTCTGTCAGAGGCAGTGAGCTCTTGCTGAAATGTGACCACTACTTCCTGTGATGGAAGATTTGCTTTCTTTAAAAACTCAGTTATGTTATGTAGATGTGTTTTTGTTTTAATCCCAAGTGTGGATTTTAGTTTGGGCTTTAGTTTGTTCACGGTTGATAATTGTCTCCTGTGGGGCGTGGTCATTGCCAGCTGGTAACGGCCTGCCTCGGGCAGCATGGAGAGGGGCGTGGCTTAGGACTCTGAAGGCTGTAACTGAGAGAGTCTGGAGAAAGTGTGACATGTGGTGTGTCCCATGTGACACTTTTGAGAGACACTTTGTGGCGCAGAGGCTTGGAGGGGATGGATGAGGAGACCGCTGTTTGCTGTTGGGTGGAGAATTGGCTTAGGCCTCAAAGACCCATTGACCTTAAACAGCCGGGAGAAGTAAAGGGGTCTGCACCCCCTCTCCCCACTAACCTTCTCTGTCTTAACTAGGTTGGGGCGTGAGGTTGGAAGGGAGAGGCTGTAAGGAACCCAAACACGAGCAGTCCAACGTCACTCTGATAAAACACTAGCTTTGAAAAACATGCTGTTCATAGAAGGGAAATTGAGTTAAATCTAGAGTTACAAAGGCGAGAAGATCAGTGACAGAACATAAACCTTGAGGTGGACAATCTCATGAGCTGTGAACTCATTTAGAAGAGGAACAAATTTCTTACTGTAGGTTTTAAGATTCACATGCCACAGCTCCACACTGAAGCTCTGCTTGTTTCATAGGCCATCTTCAGGGAGAATTCAATATATGATCTCCTTTCTTGAGAGAAGAAATAAGCCAGCTGAAATACACTCACAGAAGCCAAATTATAGCTCTAGCTGATTCATCCCTTCTTAGTAGGAGGGGAATAAATGTCACTGTCTTTGAAACTCAGCCCTCTTGAGACTAGCAAATTATCTTTTCCTAACATCAGGCTCAATATTTGTTTCTTGGTGTGTTTCAGTGTTAATGCTAGATAATTTTCTCTGTGATGTGGAAATTGCTTCCAGATTTTGTAAGGAAATACTAAGTCGAACCAGATCAGCCAGGTGCTTTGATGCACATATTCAAGTGGACTTTTATTGGCTCTAAGAAAATAACTAAAAGTGTCTGCATTATCCTGTGCCCTCGTTCTGTGAACCACTCATACTAGGTGGAGGGCAGAATCCTACATAAGCTGTGGGCTGCTTCTCTAGGGCAGAGCAGTTTTTTCCAATGAAAAAAGATGATGAAATTAATTTTAACTCTTAAGTTCCCATTGCCATTCCTCCTCTGTACAAACGTCAGAAACAAGAAGAGTCTAAGTTTTAGATGGGAAAAAAATTTACAAGATAAGAGTTAATTGGAGATCAAGGAAGTTTGTTTTTTTTTTTCAAGGAAGTTTTAGAGCATCATTTGTTTCAGTTGAAACAATTTGGAGTAAGAATCTGAAATAGATATAAACTATAGTCTGGCTATAAACTTTCTGTAATGTTCTACTGGAAAAGAACAAATAGCCTATGGGGGTTTCTCTTTTAAAGATTCTCCTGGAATAATGTCTTTAGAAATTGGTTATCAACAAGCTGGATGAATGAGAGACGTGAATACATAGTGCATGTAATCCCTTGTAACTACAACCACAGTAGGATTCTTTAGAATCGTAAGAGATGCTATGATGGGCTGTGGTGGTTTCTGTCGGAGAGCATCTGGCTTACAGGCTTAAGGCTGAGTCAGTTAACTGTCAGGCTTAACTTCTTGAACACTGCTGTACTTCTGGAACAATGTACCTGATGACCGTCGCTGGTGTCTGTCAGCTTGTCCTGTGAGAAGGCAGATGACTTCTGTGCTTTTCACACGGGGCCATGTTCATCAGCCCTTCCCATCCTTCCGTACTGGTACTGCTTAGACCTGCATTTTCTGCAGCTGGTGTGGTAATGACAAGATGAGGCATCCTCTTGATCAGCTGATTTAATAAACTATTAACGATCACCAGATTCAAAGATGATACTTCATAGAAACAAAAACAGGAAGTCTAGTCAGTGTGAGGCTTCTTTGTGTTTCTCGGGGATACTTTGCCTTTATTAGTTTATTCTAAACCAGATCAAGAGGTGAAGACTTTACCATACTCTTTGTAAACTATGATAACCCCCAGGGAACCTTGGTGTGAAAACCCACCACCTGTCTGCCTCACTGAAATAGAATATTTAGCTATGCTTTGCCCCCACCTAAAATTATGTTTACAATTATCCCCCTGAGCGTTTTATCCTAACTTCAAACATCTTTCCATCTCAAATTTACCTTAAGAAAATTTTTAAAAAATGATCTTGATCGTATTGGTCACCATTTGTGTGTCAAATTGTTATAAACTCTCCTTTGAAATGGAGAAATGTTCCAGTTTCATTTCTGCTTTAGTCAATCACATTTTTATTCATACAAATGTGGCACAAATACTATTGGCACAACTTTAAATAAGGTTGCCAATTACAGCTTCAAAAATGAACACTTGTATTCTCTCTCACCCTCAATCACATTCCTTCTCATAAAATTAACAAAATTGGTACATTTGCTGTTAGACCCCCATCTCTTCTCCCTATGCATGTGTGTCTGTGTGTATACATGCACGTGCGTGTTTTCTTCACTGACATTAGACTATTGTTCAGAAACATTGAGATTCTATACCTAAGCTTAAACACACAGAGGAAAAACATCACAGTATTTAATTAGATTTCTCTGATATCACTAAGTTAAATCCACTAGTGATTTTACAAATTATTGGTTAGACAACCTTTTGTTGATTTTTGTCAGCTATTTTTTTTTTTTTTTTTTTTTGGCTATTCTTTGAGAAACTAACTTAGAGTATTGATGGTAACTGTATTTGTTGCTATAGGGAAGATATAATCTATATAAAATAATTTTGGCTGAAAAAGCTACTATATATTTGAACATAAACAAGCTGGCTTATTTTGGATTGCTTAATGTGTTTCTAGTTATAAAAGAAATAAAAAGTGGAGGAGAAACCATGGTATTTTGTAAGTTTAATACATGCACAATATCCTAGGTTAAAACATGCTCTTCTCATCCCCTCTCATATTGAGTCAGCTAGGCCTCTAATGCATGAGAAAAATCCATAAGTATAATAAATTGTTCCATTGGGTTTTTTAAATCATTTTCATGTCTTTCCCTGTGCTTTTTTTCAGTTTGCCATTAAAATAGACCAAGCTGAAGATTTTCTGCAGAATCCTCATGAGTTCGAGAGTGCTGATGCCTTGCAGTCACTTCTTCTGCTTCATGACCAACATGTGAAAGGCAAGAAATAGTCTTTTCCCTTCATGTTAGCTCCTACAGATCTCAAAACATGTTAGCATATAGATTCTCATGAATGACAGCATTTGACATCTTTCTACTGTTATGCTTTAGTTTGTCTCAAGAAAGGATGGACAAAGCTTTGTTTTTGGCCACCTTCTGAAAGAAAGCACCGTGTGTGGATGACACTGGGGGTGGGTAGCAGACCTGTGGAAAGTTTAGCTCTATGTGTTCAAGATCTTCATCCATGAGGACAGAGGTTGTTGTAGCCCTCCATCCAGGATCCCTCAAAGAGCATAGTACCGTGGACCCTTAAGCTACGCTCACTGGTTGAGTTTAGGAAATGTTTTATCTAAGGAAAGATAAATGCAGAACATTTAAACACCAACTCTCCGTAAGAAGAGCTCCTCTCTTCACCGTTACAACGAAAAGTAATGTAGGTAAAAGTCCAAATAACATTATGCAGAATACTTTTAACTCCTTTAGAGTGTGCACTAGTAACAGTTGAATTGTTAAGGCATAATTTAGAAGCCACATTTTCACCACAAGATACTGGCTCTGACAGAGACTGGTATAGAGAAGGTGTCATCTATGAATCTACTGTGGTTAGAAGGTAGGGAAAGGTTTATTTTTTCTTTGAAATGTAGTTTATAGTCTTTTTCTGGGCATGAGGAAAACGTCTTCATAGATTTGTCACACATTTTGATACTGTTTGCTTTATTTTATTTTATTTTTACAGAGACTTCCTCTCTACATAATCTTTATTTGTCACTTTTAACTTGATTTGATCCCCAAAAGGGTTGGCCATTCGAAAAAAAGGTATAAAGCAATAAAGCCCATTTTTAAACACACACGCACACACACACTCTCTCACACACACACACTCTCTCTCTCTTTCTCACACACACACTCTCTCTCTCACAGACACACATACTTTATATTACTCTCTAAAATATCTATTAAATAGTTCTTCATTATTAACTGCTTGTTATAAATTTCCCAAACTAAAGGGTTGACTAACTCTGTCTTCCCAGTGTAAACCTTTATGGCAGTCTACCAAATGTGTAGATGTATTTTCCTGATGCTCCGTCTGTCACACCTGTCACTGTGAGATATAAACAGTAACAGCAGACTCAGCACTGAGCAGCAGCTGGCTGTTTTGACGTGGCAGTGGTGATCTAGCAGGGTCCCCCGAGGCTCAGCTGAATCACTTAACATTCCTGGTAGGAGGCTGGAAGAGAGTCAAGTCCAGTGCCCAAGATGGGTTTGATGGCCTCAATGCAGTCTCACACGGCCAATGTGCTCATCACACAGTAACTTTACTCATGGAACTGGGGTGACTTCATCCTGTGGAAGTGGGGACTTCCCCATAAATATTTGGAACTGGGAGAGGAGACTGTTTGATATCCCTCTTTCTGCTTCTGCTGGCTTCTTCAAATTAAACTGGGTCTGTGACACATGAGCCAGCCGACACAGATGCACACTGCTTTTTTGGAAGCCGGAGGCTATACTGTCCTGGTATCCAGATGACAATGGAGCCATGTCTTGCTCTTCTGTGTAATCTTTGAGAGTCCACTAAGCCTCACCTTGGGCTGACAAGATGGATAAAATGCTAGCTGAACACAGGAAGCATACTTTGTCTTTGGTGACACAAATCCTGGGATAATTTTAAGCCTCTCTGTGTGATACTTGAAGGATTGTAGGGGGCAGTGATCAGGAGAACTGGGTCCTAATGAATAATGCCCAGTGGTGCCTTCAAGAGCTTTGTTTTTATAAAATGGGAGTTAGACTAATCAGCCGGTTCAGTGGGATGTAGTTAAGATGATAAGATTTGAAGTGTATATTAATGGATGAGATTTCTGATTGCTGGTCAAGGGCTTTGTATCTGTCATCATTGTTAAATTTAAGGGAATAAAATGCGAGTTAGCGGTTCTAATACATTTATGAGTTGCTGAGCAGTTGAGTGGTACAAAAGCATATGTCATGGTGACAAAATATAACAGGGAGCTATGATGAAACTTGACCCAACTGTCCCTTTTCTTCCCTTAGCCTCACCTCTGTGACCACTGTGTCCCATGGCTTAGGCCAGAACAGGGTGACTGGGTAGAGGTTTCTACCTTTTATAATGTTCCAGCACGTTCTATCAGAGAACAATGCTTTAAGGGGCCGAAGATTAACACAGCCTCACCTTCTCTCTCTCTTTTTTTTTTTTTTTTTTTTTTTTTGAGCTAGCCTTGGCTTGTTAGTCTTTTTTCAGGATGTGATGGACATGATGGACATTTCCAGTATCTGTTTTGAATTTAATGGCATAGAATAATGGTTCTGAAACATTTTACACTGAGGAACCTGGTGTCTCATCATCATATTGCACTGGGGTTAGTGTCAAGAGCAGGTGTCAGATGAACACATTCTTGTCTTAGCTTCACTAGGAATGAAAATGCTGTGCTATGAAAATGGTTAATAGGAGTATTTGGTTCAGTCTGTCCTTTGAGGAACTGACAACTGACAGGCCTGAAATGTGAGTAGAGATACGAGGAAGGGAGTTGAGGTGAATGGCATTCTTGACAGGGAAAATAGGAGAGAATATAGAGGCAGGGGAGGTATAGATGGGTGAAGAATTTTCAGAGGTAGGATGAAGACTTTTAGACAAAGGAATATAGAAATTAGGCTGTGCCAGATGTAATAATCTACTTTTAGGGAGCCTAGATCTTCATTTTAAGGCAATAAGGCCATTGTTGAGAGAGGAAGAGAGGGAAAGTGGGAGGTTGCCATAGAAAAGGGGGAATGAGGAAGGGAGATAGGTAGGTAGAAGAAGGTAGAGAAGGAGAAGGAGAAGGAGACAAAGTCTGTGTATTTCTCCCTGGTGAGCCATGGACAAATGCCTGTTTGTCTTAGACAGTGCACTAATAATAGACTAAAGGAAATATTCCTACACTTAGCTTCGTGAAAGGATACGTCTGCTAGGGTTACTTACAAGAGCATGGATGACTGGAAAGCAGCAGCATCTTCAGGGAACCACCTCAGCAGGGTGACAGCTCATGAACGCTGCATTCCTGGAGCTCTCTGCTCAACCTACAGTCAGATTTACTGAAAAGACTCTTGCTCAATAATTATTTACAGCTTCTATAAGCCCCCTACCCCCTTCAGGAAGGTTGTGGATCTTATAACTTTAGAGCTCTTGGGTCTTATAAGTTTAGTGAGCTTCCTGAACCTCATAAGTATGTTAGTTCCCTGAGTCTTAGGATCTTTCCTCCTCCCTTTAGGAAGGAATGTTTCAATATAGGAGAAATACCACATACCACAAAGCTTGTTTTAAAAGTCTCTGTGGGTATGTGTGAAGAGTAGGGCGAGAGAGAGAGAGAGAGAGATGCAATCAAGAGAGGGTTGCACAAGTCCAGGCAACTTTGCATCCTGGGATAGAGAGAACCAGACAGATGCAGGACATGGGATGGGAGCATGACATAGACAAATCAATGGTGGTGAGATAAGGGGAGGCATGAGTCAGAGATCTCTGGTTCTACTACTGACTGTGGAGAATGAAATGGTCCTAACTCTTCAGTTGATG
Organism: Psammomys obesus; assembly: GCF_907164565.1. Lineage (NCBI taxonomy): Eukaryota > Metazoa > Chordata > Mammalia > Rodentia > Muridae > Psammomys > Psammomys obesus. The sequence continues at coordinate 7,768,197 of NW_026585895.1, forward strand.
TCTTGATCTGCAAAGCACTGCTCTCAAGTCCTATATCTCAGTACTCTTTCCCAATGGCACCTCTTCAGTTCTTGAGATTTAAATTCTCATTTAAATATTTAATACAATTCCTACAGGGCTTGTTGCTGCTCACTATTACAGTAGTCTTTTCCTTTTTAACTTTCTTCTAGAACTCTTGGAAAGATCTCTAGGCCTTCTAAACAAGAGTCAAAAACTCACTGACTTCATAGAAAAATTCAAGTGTGATGGATCTAGTGTGAATTCTGAGCTGATTCAGGGAGCTCACAGCAGCTGTCTGAAGATTGACAGCCTCCTTGAACTTCTACAAGACCGGAGACGGCAGCTGGACAAGTACTTGCAGCAACAGCGGCAGGAGTTGGCTCAGGTTCTACAGTTGTGTCTGTGGGAGCAACAAGAAAACCAGGTAACACAAACAGACATTGGATGAAGTCTCTGTCTTGCCTAGTTGGTTATTATATGGACTAGTTATGTTATGACAATTGCCATGCTTGGATCTGTTAACGGTTAACTGAAAAGCATTTTCTCTTAACTACCATGTGAATTTCCCAAGTAAGTATAAATATGAGACTGAAGATTTCCATCTCCTTTCCTTATTATAAGTGGGACATTTCCAAGGTGAACTTTTGAAAATAACTATGGTCTATCACTGAATTTGCGTTCTCCCCTCCTTTGGATTTTTTTAAATTCTGAAATATGAATCATGGTTTTCTTGCTGCTACTGTAATTTCAAACAATCTGTAAGTGCAAAGGAGGGATAGCTTTCCCGGAAGAGCAGTCAGGTACCAGTGGGAAGGGTAAAGCACTGGCTGGTGTCTGTATGTCTGTGGTTATGGGAGTCTGGGACTCTGCGGCTTTACAGACCCAGTAGAGCTCATAATTCAGACTGTGGGCTCACCTTAATCATCTCCAGGGGAAAGCAGGCAAAGGCCCAGATCAAGTGGTTGTCATGCTTACTGCTGTGTTTCTGTTTGCCCAATCACGTGCTCACATAGTGGCCACTCTCCTGGTCAGGCATGGGAGGGGGGATTTTTCTATGTTTCCTATTTCTCTGATGGAAACTAAAAGACAGACACAGCTGGAAGCATGTGCTTGGTCAGGTGAAGTTGGTACTTATTTCAGGCTGGAAAAAAATGAAGATTTCATGTCTGACATGTAGAATTTACTCATGGAGTACCTACTGTGCGCAGTGCCCCATTACACACAACACAAGTCAGTGGTGCTTCTCTTTATGAATATTTCGGTTGTATTTTTCAGTCTTTGAGCTATTGATACTTGGTGGTAGGTAACTGTTGCTCTGGAGGACGGTACATACAAGGAAGCAGAAACTCTGATGTCTACCAGCCTATTTTTGATTAGAGAACCCTCAGTTAGGACATCTAAAACTGTCACCACAGTTTGCAAGACGTATCCCGGCATGCAACATCATCGTCACTTGAGAACTACCAGACCGTATGATGAGAAAGTCATAAAATACGTGAACAGTGACAAGTGCCATTTGAAAATCCTGTGGGACACAAGTGCTGACCTACACTGCTCTATTAGTCACATAAGCCTCTCTCAGGAGGTGCCCTAGACTGGAGACGGTGGCCCAGACCCCCAGTCACATAGTCTGCTTGTGTTCTGTTACCTTCTCCGCCATCATCCTCTTTGTAAGCTACCTCTGGCATCTTCTGCCTGGACTCCCGCTGGCTCCTGTCTGCTTCTGATGATGTAACTGCCTGCTCCTCTTTCAGATCCCATCTTTATCCCCATCCTACCTTCACATGTGTGTCATTGTGTGTTACCTCCACACAGTGCAGTCCTCTTTCACTGACGGTGGTGATACATACACCAGAGGGAAGTCATGCCCGTTTAAGAATCCACTCAACATTGTTTGTTAAACAAGGGTTTCTAGGATCTTTGTCTTCCTATCACAGCAGATCCATTATAGCTCATGAACTTTCTTCCCTCTTCCCTCTTTCTTCTTCCCTCTTTTTCATCCCTAATTTGTCCTCTCTGACATCCAGTTCTCTCTGAATTCTGTCCATCACGGTGTTCCTAGAGTTACTGTCTTTTGAAGACAGTTCCTAGAGAACTATCCTTCTCACAGTTTTCCCCCCTTAGGTTCACAGTTCAAACCCCTGACACTGATGTTTCCAAGAATAGAAACACTCTCTCCTATGCAGGAGGCTGTTGCTTATTCAGATTAACACAGAGGCCATTCCTCCCCAAAGAAAAGGCTCATCAAGGGTTTCTCCAAGCACAGAACAATTGCCCCAATAATGAAAACATAGCTACAGGAGGCTTTACTTATTTCTTATTTTTGTGATGGTAACTTTGCCTCCCCAGTTCATGTCAAACTAATCAGCCACTTGAATTCCTGCAGCACAAAGAAAAGATCAGAATTCAGGAAATTCTAAATGAAAATTAGAATTCCTTCAACATACTGAAGGAAAATTGAGGTATTTTGGCAACCTTGGGAGACTGAGGTGTTGGTGATAGCTAAATCAGGTATTGTAAAAGGTTTCTTCTGACTTGATGAATTCAGACTTAATGGAAACTTTCATTCCTCCCCCCCATCTCACCTCTCCTCTTCCTTTTCTCCCTCCCTCATTCCCTCCTTCCCTTTCTTCCTCACAAGAGTAAGGTTCTTTGGGAGGTTGGGTTTGGAAAGACACCATCTTTTAGAGAAGTTTTCAGTTAAGAAAACTGAGCAGAAGGTAAAGGTTTCCCATGGGTCTCACCCCAGCAGCCCCTACCTGAAGAGGAGTTTAGAACCACTGCTGTAAACATTAAGACATCATCAGCCTCCGGGGTACTATACTCACTGAGGTTCAGGCTCAGCATTGTGTGCTGTGTGAGTGTGAACAGATGTGGAATGGCTGCTGTCTGTCACTGTAAGACCATGCAGAATAATTTAACTGGCCCTCAACTTCTCTGCACTCTGCTCATCTACCCCTCCCTCCCCAGCTGTGTGCTCCGAGCTGCTTTACCTAGATTGTCTGGGTTGGAACCGTACATTATGTAGCTTTTCATACCAGCTTACCTTTCAGCGCAGTAGTAAGCAATCACGTTTCTTCCCTATCTTTGCATGGCTTGATAGTTCATGCCTGTCTAGGGATGATTAATATCCCATTGTCTGCATATACAACGGTTTACCCATACGTTCGCTTGCTACAGAGTGTTTTAGCTGTTTCCAGGTTTTGGCAAGTGTGAATAAACAGCCACGTGTAGGTTTTAGTGTCAGGTGAGATTTCAGTCCATTTGAGTAGATAACAAGGAGAATGGGTTGGGCAGTGTGCTTAGAATATGTTTAGCCCTTGTCTGAAGTAAGCTATGCATCCGGCCAGCAATGAATGAGATTGCTCTGTTCCACACCTCTGCCTGCAGAGGATTCTATCAGTGTTTTACATTCTAGCCTTTCCAGTAAGTGGATAATATTTCATTGTAGGACCTTATCTTTAAATTGAAAATAATACAAATTCATAGTTACTATAATAACAAAATGCAGTGGCATACACAAACATATAACACATAGGGGTTTTTTCTTTCTCTATTTAGTTAAAGTTATATGAATTCCTCCACCAGGTTTAGTGTTGGTGATAATACACATGCTGGGCCCCTTGATGGTCCATGTTGTTGGATGCCCTATAGGCCTAGTAAGAATATACATTCATGGGGAAGAGAGTGGGTCTTTCATTTGTGCTCCACTCCTAACAGTTCTGAGCTAAAACTAATATAATTACTGTATAATAAACACTGCTTAAATATAACTCACTGATGAGTAAGATAGTTATTGCCTTAAATATAAAGTTTAGACGTGTGCTCTTAAAACAGTCCGCAGTGCATTTTCTCGTGCTAATGGCAGTGCAGCAGTGAGATTAATAATAACCATTCTTTGTGTTTGTGGTAACACACATCCAAGGGCCAAGGGTTTAAATTATGGCTCCACCATTTATCAACTGAATAACTGAGCAGTTGTTTAAATTCTCTGAAGTTCTGTTATCTCTAAAAGTGTGTATAATAATAGCAATTGCCAGGAGTCTTATGAGGGTGACCAAGTGAGTTTTTATATGTCAAGTACTTGGGACAGTCCCAGGCACATAGTGACTGCTGTATTGGAACAACACTTTTTGTTATTGTACCTGAGGGAGATAGTGTGGCCCCAGTTTATTACCTCCACTACCCAGATCAAATAAGGATCGGTCTTGGATCGAAGACCAACTTGTTACTTATTTTGGGTTCATAAAGGTAGAGTCAAATAAGCCACTTTTATAATCTTAATAGCCATATACATTAATGGGTATTCATATTTAAAGGGTATTCAGTATTTCCTAACTTATTACAAAATAATTCTCATTTGTTGGAAGTTTGGGGACCACTATCCACTCAGATGACTGCTGTAAGCAATTTGACATATGTTCTGCTACATTTGGACTTTCATTCCACCACAAGTCTAGTCACAGCCATAAAATTTTTATTAAAGATAGAAAAACAAGCTAAACTAAAAGGAGCTGTATTGTATTATGCCATATTATAATGGCTTTTATGAGTTTGACCAAGCAAGGGCATGTTCTTAGATCAAAAGTAGAATAAGAAATTTAATATTGGTTGTAACACAATTTAAACATTGTCTTTTTGGCATGGAGGTAGAAGCCTCTTCAGTTTCTCAGTGCTGTAAACAATTAAACATGCAGTGTTCATTGTCATCAGTCTAACTAGATATTAACATAGCATAATTCTCTGCTTATGAGATTTTAAGCCTTCTGGATGTTCTGTTCATAGTTCTGTGGATGGTGTCGTGGCAGCATGGACACCAGATCGAGAGAGATTGCCAGGGGGTTACGGTGTAGGATGTGATATTCCTGTACAGTGTATCTGATAACCCCAGAACATGGTGGAAACATACTGCATAAGAAGAGAGGGTTTGTCTGTTTGTTGCTTGCTTGATGGAGTGAGCAAAAGTACTCTGAATAGATACATTAATAAGACAGCAGCTCTGTCAATCATTCTACGCACTTAAGAAAGGGAAATGAGGTGAGGAACCAGGATGACTGCATATACTAACATGAGTGTCTGAAGATCTGATGCATCTCCCCTAATGATTATTTGATGAAATTGATGCTTTTGTGACTCTCGGTGCTTGTGGCCTGACGCTTTTGAAAAGGTCAGTTAATTCTCTTTGGGGAAGGAAGTTAAATGACCAACATGACAGCAGGTAGAGATGTACATTGTTTTCAGAGAGCAGTGAATGAAAATGAACTGCTTTTCCATCTTATTTGGGATGTGATCATCTGAAAAGCATATTCCCAGGGCTTTCTTCCTTTATCATCGTTTTTCATATGTAAAACAATGTGCACGTGTTTTATACCGACAGACGAGCAAACTGCCCTTTCTCTTCAGCCATAGCAACATCCTAGTTTGCAGATAATCTGCCTCATTAATGAAAATCAGAAGCAGCATGGAGTATTTTGTGCATAATTAATTATCTTGGCAAGAAGATTTATGAATGTAATTTTTCTCAATTGTTCCAATCAGGCATAAGTGAGGCAAACAAATATATTAAAACTAAGTTATTCATGGCCTCTTTGTGCAGGGGAATGTCAAGGACATCTAGGCGAGCTGAGACTGGCGACGGGCATCTGATTTTTTACACAAGTTGTACCTATGTGTATGTGTATATGTCTTTGCAAGGAGGGGAGGATAACAGAATTCACTGGAAAGGTTTTGTGGGCCATAATTTGAGTAGCATGCACACCATTATTACTGTATTCCCTGTCAACTGCAGTGAAGATTGCATCAGAAATGACCTCCAGAGGCATACCTTCAATGAATGTAGTCTTGTGCCTGGGAAGCGTCCACAAAACTTGTACGTGTGTTTTGCCAGTATATGCTGGCACTTTCTCATTTACTTTAGAGTCTGAATGAATGACCAGCTTACATGAATATGAGATAGAATAAGAAGGGTTAAGAAGCTTAAAAAATTCTTCTTTAGCTGTTTCTTTTGAACACTGTCTGCTATAAGGCAAAAACAGGGGTGGGTGGGAAGGGTTTTAATTAGCTTGGCAGTATTGGAATCTGGGAGTTTGGTCCCCTAGTAGATATAAATAATGATCCATAGGTAGCTTCAAACTAGCATGGAATTATCTTTTGGCACATTGGCCATGTCTAGAATTCTTTCTCAGGCATGGCAGCAGGAACCATAGATTATCTTGATGTTTAGAGGAGAGCCTTGCAATTCTGAAAGCAATAGACACATTTGCGAATTAGAATGCATGCATCACTGCTTTCAGTATCCCTGCAGGTAAAGGGCCACAGGGTCTCTGGTGCAGAGGACGTGGATACCTGTCTAGGCCTTTACACTCACTACCAAGGTTATTGGCCCGTTATCAGCCCTGTGTCTTACTTTCCTTTGTGTAAAATGAGGCTGTAAGTCGTAGCTGTCTATTCACTTGTTATAAAAATAAAGCCCTGCTTATGTATATAGATATTTAAAATAAATAAATGAGTAGAGCATAACTTGATCTATAAATGTTCACCAGATCTTCAGGTGTTCACTATATCACTATGTCATTTTCCAGCTATGTTAGGAACGGGCACAAAGCTGTACGTTATCCAGATCCCAGGTCACTGTGGAAACTGCTGGGTGAATTAGCGTCTCCCAGTGTGCCGCTACAGAACCCGCCTAGTTCAGAGCCAACCTTCTCTCCAAAGTACTTAAACATAAAGTTCTGTTGGCATAAGGAAGCACCATGACCAGAGAAACTTGTAAACAAAAGCATTTGATTCGGGGCTTGCTTAGAGTTTCACAAGGTGAATCCATGACCTTGATGTGTCCATGGGAAGGGGCCTGGCCACGGGCAGGAATAGTGCTGGAGCTGGAGCTGAGAGATCACATCTGATCCACGGAAGGAGATATCCCTACCCCTGACAGAGGGATATATAAAGAACTCAAGAAATTAAACACCAACAAACTAAATAATCCAATTTAAAAATTGGGTACAGAGCTAAACCTTTTAGCCTCTTCTTTACCTCACTTATACTTGTTATGGTTGACCACATGTTCATTATATTCATTTTGAAACCTCAGAGGCCATGCCCATGTATACGCCTCCTCCCAGTTCTTCACCTACTGGGAATGAAATCCTCAAATAGATGAGGCTATGCTAGAGTGTTCTCATTAAAACCACCACAGGCTCCTTAACTTTCTCTACCTTTGGGCCATTTTTAAAATTAAATTAATTTATTTATTCATTTTTATATCCCAATCACAACCCCCTCCCTCCTCTCCACTCTCTCATTCCCTCCCACCTTCTTCCCACTTTTCCACCTCCTCTTCTCAGAAAAGGGGACCTCCTCCCCACCTCCAGTACAAACCCATGACAGGACTAAGCACATCCTCTTCCACTGAGGCCCAACAAGGTAGCCCAGCTAGGGGAAAGGGATCCAAAGGCAGGCAACAGAGTCCATGCCAGAGCCAGCCCCTGCTCCATTTGTTAGGGGGCCCATATGAAGACTAAGCCACCCATCAGTTACCTGTGTGTCAGGGGCCTATGTCAAATCTATGCGTGCTCTTTGGTTGGTGCTTCATTCTCTGTGAGCCCCTATGGGCCTAGGTTCATTGACTCTGTTGGACTTCTTGAGTGGTTCTTGTTCTCTCTGGGACCTTTTAATCCTTTTATCCTTCCTCTAACTCTTCCATAAGACTCCCTGAGCTCCACCTAATGTTTGGCTGTGAGTCTCCTCATCTGTTCTGATCTCCTGCTGGGTGGAGCCTCTCAGAGGACAGTTATGCTAGACCCCTATCTGCAAGCATAGCAGAGTATTGTTAATAGTGCCAGGGGTTGTCTTTGTCCCACAGGGTTGATCTCAGCTTAGGCCAGTCATTGGTTGGCTGTTCCCTCAATCTCAAATCTATCTTTATCCCTGCATATTGTTTAGGTTGTACCACAGAACAATGATAATAATAACTGCATAGTATTGGCATAGGAACAGATTGGTTGATCAATGGAATTGAATAGAAGACCTAAAAATAAACCCACACACCTATGAACACTTGATTTTTAATAAAGCCAAAACCATAAAATGGAAAAAAGACAGCATCTTCAGCAAATGGTGCTAGTCTAACTGGATATCTGCATGTAGAAAAATGCAAATAGATCCATATTTATCTCCCTGCACAAAACTGAAGTTCAAGTGGATCAAAGACCTCAACATAAAACCAGACACACTAAATCTAATAGAAGAGAAAGTGGGTGATAGCCTTGAATTCACTGGCACAGGAGACAACTTCCGGAACAGAACACCAACAGCTCAAGCACTAAGATTAACAATTAATAAATGAGACCTCATGACACGGAAAGGAAATGCTTATGTAAGGCAAAGGACACTGTCAATAGGACAAAACAGCAACCTACGGATTTGGGAAAGACCTTTATCAATCCTACCCCTGACAGAGGGTTATATAAAGAACTCAAGAAATTAAACACCAACAAACTAAATAATCCAATTTAAAAATTGGGTACAGAGCTAAACCTTTTAGCCTCTTCTTTACCTCACTTATACTTGTCATGGTTGACCACATGTTCATTATATTCATTTTGTCACTTTGATAGATTACTACTGCAAAATATTAAATAAAAAATTCCAGAAATAATCTTTAATTTTCAATAGCACTCTTTACAGTATATTATTATAGTAGTTTCATCTAGTGAGGAGAGTATGTATTGAGAGGAGAAGATCTTCCAACAACTAGGGGTCAGAGCTAAAGCTTTGTAGGAAATGCACTAAGTTAGACAGCTTAGGGACCAGGATGGTGATGTGGGAGAGGCAAACTGTGAGGTCACTCCTAGTATCTGTCTATCTGTTGACCCAGATTTGCAGGTCTCTAAGAGTGTCCAGTCAGGGTTACTATTGCTGTGATGAAATACCATGACAAAAAAGAACTCAGGGAGGAAAGGGTTTATTTGGCTTAAATTTCCATATCATTGTTCATCATTGAAGTAAATCAGGGCAGGAACTCAAACATGGCTGGAACCTGGAAGCAAGAGCTAATTCAGAGGCCACAGAGGGATGCTGCTTACTGGCTTGCACCCCACAGCTTGCTCAGTGTGCTTTCTTATAGAACCCAGGACCACCAGCCCTGGAATGGCACCCCTCAAGGTCAGCTGGGCCCTCTCCCATCAATCACTAATTAAGAAAATGTTCTACAGGCTTGTCTGCAGCCCCATCTTATGGAGACATTTTCTTAATTGTGCTGACAAAGTGGAACTAAGTCGTATCTGCAATGCTATGTGTTAGGTTCCTTTGGCACTGTGATTCATATTGTATAGGACTTTATCCCCTTTCTTTTTTTGAAATTTATTTATTATTTTATTAATTAAGTTTACTCACTTTGTATCTGAGCTGTAGCCCCCTCCCTAGTCCCCTCCTAATCCCACCCTCCCTCCCTCATCTTCTCCCAAGCCCCTTCCCAAGTCCACTAATAGGAGAGGTCCTCCTCCCCTTCCCTCTGACCCTAGTCTATCAGGTCTCATCAGGGCTGGCTGCATTGTCTTCTTCTGTGGCCTGGTAAGGCTGCTCCCCCCTCAGGGGGAGGTGATCAAAGAGCCAGCCACTGAGTTCATGTCAAAGACAGCCCCTGTTCCCATTACTAGGGAACCTACTTGGACACTGAGCTGCCATGGGCTACATCTATCCAGGGGTTCTAGGTTATCTCTATGCATAGTTCTTGGTTGGAGTATCAGTCTCAGAAAAGACCCCTGGGCCCAGATTTTTTTCTTTCCTTGTGGAGCATCTGTCCCTTCTAGATCTTTCTATTTCTCCCTTCTTTCATAAGATTCCCTGCACTCTGCCCAAATTTTGGCTATGAGTCTCAGCCTCTGCTTTGATACCCTGCAAGGTAGAGTCTTTTAGAGTCCCTCTGTGGTAGGCTCCTGTCCTGTTCCCTGTTTCTTCCTTTTCTGATGTCCATCCTCTTTGCCTTTCTGAATGAGGATTAAGCATCTTACCCAGGGTCCTCCTTCTTGTTTAGCTTTTTTAGATATACAGATTTTAGTATGATTATCCTATATTATATGTCTAATATCCACTTATAAGTAAGTATATACCATGTGTGTTCTTCTGCTTTTGGGATACCTCACTCAGGGTGATCTTTTCTAGTTCCCACCATTTGCCTGCAAATTTCATGAATCCCTTGTTTTTAATTGCTGAGTTAGTATTCCATTGTGTAAATGTACCATAACTTCTGTATCCATTCCTCAACTGAGGGACATCTGGGTTCTTTCCAGCTTCTGGCTATTACAAATAAAGCTGCTATGAACATGGCTAAACAAATGTCCTTGTTGTATACTTGAGCATCTTTTAGATATATGCCTAGGAGTGGTATTGAATAAAGAGTTTTTCTTCCATTGCTTAGAATTTCCCCACAATGAGTGAGAGGTGATACTGAAAATAAAACTCAGATCTAGAGACTTTTTATTCGTTGGACTAAACAGCTTTCTGCTATCAAGTAGGTATAATTAAAGAGCCTACCTAAAAACCAAACCAACCAAACAACCCTTCACACACAATTTGAGGGCAATGTGGAAAAGAAAGGAGCCCTTAAGTGTTATTATTTTTGAGGTGTAGATGTGAGAAGACATTATATGCTAATATAAACAGAATAATTAAATAGGTGGCATTGCAATTTTCATTCTAGATAGGAAGATTATCTGTGAAGCTATTTATAAAGCAGCCGGTTTTCCTTGTGGCAAACAGTCCAACTGTCTGCCACCTGTCACCAGATGCCTAGGATTTGAGAATCTGGGGAGATAATGACACTTTCCTGTTGACTTGAGTAATTCAAGAAAGGCTTCCACTTTCTGCACAGGAATGTGACTGTTGTCCTCCTCAAACCAGAAGCTAGGCCTCCACACAACAGGCCACTATCTGTACCAATCCAAAAATGTTTCCAAAAATAGAAACTCAGTACAAAATTTTATCAATACTAAAAGATCACATTGCCACAAATCTAGTTTTGAACTTTAAAATTGGCTTCATTGAGATTCCACAATCACGTATAACAGGAACAAAGTGGTTTTTACTGTCCACTCTGCTGTGTGGACAGGGATTCTTCCTAGCCAAGGAAAAGGCTGACCTGGAGAAAGTGCAAGTACCTTCTACAGAGATGACCGGATTGACTGTCGTGTTTTATTTCAAGGTGGTTGAATGGTTGGCTTCTTGAACACAGCCTCTTGTTACAAGTGGAGGTCAGCCGGTTTCCACATATGGTTACGATTCTCTGTGTATGGAGAAGCCAGTATAGGCCAGATGACTCAGCATCCCAGCAGTAATTCTTCAGCTCCCAAGTCCGGAGGCTCCATTGCCTCTCCTAATATACACCCCGCCTGATAAGGCAGGTGTGTTTCTCAGTTCTGCTTATCGCCTCATTAAGCACACAGCACATTTGACCAGACTGCCTAATACAAGATAAAGACAACTGCTTCCTTTGCTATAAGCAAAAGGAAGAAGAATCAAAGTGGACATTGGAACTGTGATACCGACTATAATTGCAAACATGTTGATGTTTCTGGTAATTGGATGGAAGATTGTCAAAAATGCTTGGGCTGAGAAAGATTAAAAAAGAAAAACACAACAAAAATGATGCCCCTTTTATTCTTTGTCAATTTTTTTTTTTTTTTTTTTTTTTTTGTCTGAGAAGTAGCTGGTTCTGTGTCAAGAGCTGTTCTGTACAAGGAAGAGAAAAGCAAAGTAATTTGAAGACATTTTTATTTTTTAAATGTGTTTCTGTTAAGTCGGATGGAATTCCTTTTTGCTAGCTTGCCTCCCCCAGCACAGTTTTAAATAAAGATAAAAACTAAATCTCCTCTCAGTTTGTAAAACAAATTGCAGAGAAGAGAAAGTAGTGGCTTGTGGCAGTCTGGGTAGGGCTTCTGGCACCCACAGCCCTTCCCCTTTTTTGCTTCCAGGCTTTTTCATCTTTGACCTTCACAGGTCGTTTTCTGTTGCTGGTGTCTTTCGTGTTTTAGACTGTGTATCATTTGGAAAATGTAATCCTCATCTGTGCACTGTCTGTCACCTCTGCCCATGCCTGGTCTCTTCCTTATCGGCTTCCTGACAGCTTGACTCGCCGTTCTGTTGTCTTTTTTAACTGCACGTGCTATTGAGCCTGCCTGTAGCCCTTCTATGTTAAAATCAGACCTTACAGCTCCAGCCTTCCCTTACAGTTTTGTTCATCAACCTGGGCTTTCCCAGAATCCTTTGTTTCACTGGAAGAATGTGATGGGAATGCAAAATAAATACTGGATCAGAAAGCACGGAGTCTGACCATGACATGACTGCTCCCAATCCTCCCTGCTGCCTGCATTTGCACTTGGACAAATAATTCACCCTGTCTCCTCTCTGTTTCCTCATTTGTTGTCTCAGTTGAAGGAAGAGGGTGAGGTGACATTCTAAGATGCAAAGAACAGTGCCTGATGCCTCTGAGAGGCTCACCATCCTCTCCCCTCACTGTGTTCATTTATTTCTTTCAGTAGGCATGGTTAGAGTAGAATGTCCTGTTCATGTAAACTAGCCACCAAGTCTTGTCCCAGGCTAGCAGGTACTTAGAGCTTTCTGCAGCTTCCCTCGTGGTTGTCTGGTTACTTCTTCCTTCAATTCCTAAGAGCCACCAATCAGAGAAAGAAGTACATTTTCAAAAGCTAAAGTGAATATTCCCGCTTTTTCTGCTCTTCCTAAAGCCATCTTCCAATACTTAGCTGATGAGCGCAACTTCTGTAAAGGGCTCCTCAGATCCTCATTCCCCCTCCCTCTGTGCCCCCCCACATGGAAGTCCCCAAATGTTTACTGACTGATACCTCACTCCACCCTTCTCCTGGCTCTGCTATTTAAATTCTTCTTAATTAAGTCTGAGTCAGTCTTCAAATTTACATTTAACAACTAAACATATTCTGAGCTCCTTTGACTAACATAGCCAGCCAAAGATAATATAATGCAATGGATATGTATGATTTTAAATATCCCAGAAGTAACTAAAAAAAAAGAAGAAGAAGAAGAAGAAGGCACATAACAAGTGAAACATAATATATATTATTTAACACAACACATCCAAATATAATTTGATAGATAATTATTGCTAATGAGGTATTTATACTTTTTAAAATGCCCAAAGCCCATCAGGATCTCTCATAGGCAGTTTATGTCCACGGCACTTTTCAGGATAGACTAATTGCAGGCCAGCTAGTGTGCCGGCGATGGCTATTCTATTGCACAGTTCAAGTCTACCTACTTGGCAGAATTTCCCTGCACCTCTTCTTTTACTTTTGAGATAATTCTTGATTTTTATTAGCATTCCAATTCTTCCGTCCCTCCCTCTCTCCTTTCTTCCTGCCTGACTTCCTTCCTTCCTCCCTCCCTCTCTCCCTTCCTTTCTTCCTGTCTGTTTTTCTTTGTTTCTTCTTTGTATCTTTATTGATCAATGTCAGTTTGTCTTCACCCTCTGATGAATGTCTCAGGGATTTTTTTTTGCTTTGTTGAGTGTTTTTTGTTGTTGTTCTCTCTTCCATCCCATGTGCCTCTTTTTTGTGGCAGTATCTGTAGAAGCATTCATTGGCCTGGACCCATCACTCAAGCTTTTTGGACAGCAACTGATACAGTTTAAAAGCTTATAAAAAGGACCCCTGGAATAGCTGTGCAGCTGTCTCTAGTAACTACTTGTGGGATGTAATGAGTGACTGCCTGGGTATCAGAGTATTGTGGTGGACCCTCTTGTGGTTATTTGGGGTGTTTTACTTTAGCTTGAGAAGGACCGTGAGCCTGTCTGTGGGCATCCCACAGCACAGGTGGTAACCCTAACCTCGGAGGCTGTTTGTGTCTGAATGCCTCCTGGTAACATGTACCATGCTAACCACGATCCACTCACTTCAGACATTCACACCAACTTGTTTGTGTTTCTTCCCAAAGTACATCCAGTTAGAAAAAAAAAATGTATAGAGCTAAAGTCACATGTCTTGAAAGGCAGATATAGGGACCAAATATACTGAGTATGACCATAGTTTTCTACTTACAAAGCATTGCTCTGTAGGGATAGTAGCATTTGAGGTCTGAAATAGTGTCAGCCAAATCTAAAGGATGAAGTGAGTCAGCACCATTCAAAAACCAAAACGAGCTGTTGCAGCAGTGTGCAGCTTTAACCCCAGTGCCTGGGGAGCAGAGGCAGGCAGGGCTCTGTGAGTGAGAAGCCCACCTGCCGCACATCAAATTCCAGGCCAACTGGCTCTACGGGGAGATCCTGTGTCAAAAAAAAATCACAGCAACTTGCTCCCTCCTGGAGCGTTCATCATCTCTGGCATGCGTTAGATGGCAAAGTTTTGACTCACGAATTACATAGGATTATCTGAGACTTCAGGCACCTCACCTGTTTGGGAAGATTAATGAACACCTGTTTCCAGCCATGTTTCGCTCACTCAGCTTCCATATTAACTGTCCCACAATAAAACATTCTTGAGATGTCTGCCCTGATCCTGACTTTAGCCAGGAATAGAAAACGCTCACTTAGGGCACTTAACAACTAAGTAGTCTCTGGGAGTTAGTTATATTCATCATCTGTTTTGAGGAAAACCCTCAAATCATCCCTCTGGTCACATTTTTTTTTTAAGAACTCACTGGTACTTTTGTGAGAGATTATTTTATAAAAAAGTAAAATAAATTTTATTGTTCTTCATGAAGTGCCCTTCATGAAGTGCCCTCTGAGAGTCTTACATGCAAACTGTACTTAATATCTAGTTCTAATTGGATAGCAGATAAAATGGCTTCAAAGAATTGTAAATATATAAAAACACTATGCATGTGTATCATGTTAAATATATATAACATATATAAGTATATATATGTTAAATATATATATTATATATAAAAATATATATATATATCATAGTTTACCAACATTACAAAGGAAGTGTATTTCACATTAAAATAGCTACAAGGGTAAACATATTATTTTTGTTTGCACTAGATAAAGGGCTAAAATTTTGGTAAGCTAGAGAAACCATATCGCTCCATAACTTATTGCCTCTTCTCTGCTGGGAAATGCTGAGCTGGTTCAGACCTTCTGCTCTCAAGATTACCTGCCACACCATCCCCCCCGCCCCCGGTGGTCCTGGGCATCTTATCGAGGGCGAGCCCCTGCCTCTGCCATCTGTGGTGTGTGAGGGACAGTTTCAGTTTGGAACTTTACACCTGACACCCCTTTCCCTCAGCCTCTTGCTTCATGTATTCCTTCTTGTTACAGGAGCTGGAAGAAAGCCCGTGGCTGTTTTAGACGAGATAAGTGAGGCTGCAGAAGGACACAATATGACTCTTGGCTATGCCCACCGTTTTGAACTGGCTGCCAACTTTCATTTTTGAGGTTGGCAAAAATATCCCCAGACAACAGGGCTGAAAGACTGGCTACATGCACAGGGTGGCGGGGCACGGCGGAAGAGCCTGGATTTTGGAATTGTGCACACTTGGGGCAGGTCCTTCGTCTGCTGCTTACCATCTGTCTCTAGATAAACTGCTTGCTTCAGCTCTCCAGATTCATTTGCTTTTTCTGTACATTTGTATGATTATATTGCTCTTGTTACAGACTCACTAAGGAAAAACAAAGATGATGCTCCCAACCCAGCTAGCGCCATATCTAGTTTAGAGTGCTTAAAAACTGGTCGTTATGATACGATTCAGGGGCTGATGCTTTGCAGAAGCAGATAGTACATATCTGGCTGTCATGATTTAGTGGCTATAAGGGTTCTGTGCTCAGGAGCCTTAAGTCAGAAGTCTCATACCAAGTTATGGTATCTCTTGAAATTTGGCATCTCTGAAAGTGCAGCGCTTCAGGGCCTTAGAGGTGAAATGCTTGCTTGGTTTGTGGGAGGCCCTGGGTTTAAGATCAGCACTCCCACGAAGTTAATTAATTAAAAAATTAAAGCAAGAAAGCATTTATTGCTGCCTTCAAGATCCACAATATTTGTTTCTTGATGCTGTGTGCCCTGTGTCATGAATCAACTATGCATAAATCTTAGTCATGTTCTTACAGTGTCAGAGGAATTTAATAACTTCCCCATTTAGTTTCTTAATACAGATTTCCACCAGTGACAGCAAATGAAATCCGTTTGTATTTCCTTTTTGTATACTAGGAAAGTTCCACATGTGATATTTAATATCTTTAACTGGGACTGCGTAACTATATTCCGTTTGTATTTATATATAGAAAGAACGTTGTATTTGAAAAGGGCAACATTTATGGAGTGCATGGGAATGTGCTGTTACATATGAAGAAGATCCTGATTCCTTACGCCTTATAATCCACTGAGCTGCTTAGCAATCCATATGTTCTTCTGGGATTTCTTAAGCATTGAGATGCTAAAATAAAGATAAAATTAACAACCTGGATGATAATAACTTCATATATAACTTAATTTCTGTAGAAGGAAATTCAGATGCTTTGTTTTCAAAGGTTGCAGTATTATTTCTGAGTTTAAATCCTCTGTCGCTCAAACATTTGTCCTTTCTTCTCGCCTCTTTCCCAGGTTTCTTGTTGGTTTCAGAAAACAACACGAGATCTGCAGGGACAGAGTCTGGGCTCATCGCTTTCAGACAACCAGGAGCTGATCCGTAAGCATGAGGACCTGATAGTCAAAGCAAAGGTAAGATACATTAAGGTAAGTGGGAAATGCAAACCAGGAGTTCTCTTCAATTATGCCTGGATCAGCAATGTATAGGGGAACCAAAAGAAAGACCATTAGCTTTGAAAAACCTATTGATTTCCTAGAAATGCTCACTAGAGCATTGTGTAATGCCATTGTTCAATGGCTTCTAGAAGGACAGTGAAACAGCAGCTTCTACACACACACACACACACACACAGCTACACACATACACTCATTCACACACATCTACACAAGCACAGCTACACACGTGCAATCATTCACACACACAAAGAGAGACACACAACACACTCACATGTCATAATTATTGTCTACTTGGCATTGCATTGAGTATAAGCGATGCTTTATTTAAATAATCACAGAACTCCTAAAAAGCTTATCATTTTTTAAAAAAGATTTGTCTGAAGCAAACAAATCAGAGGCTTGGGGGCAGGGTGCAGCTTTGTTATAATTGCGTCTTGTCCTTGGCAGCCTTGGAGTTCAATTCTGCAGAACCCGAGGTGCCAGCTCTTTGATATTGAGCGTCCCTATATTGCTAAAGAATGGTCCTTCGCTGGTTTGGTTTGGTTTTCTGTACACTGTTGTCACCTTGCGATCTCCAGGCACGGCCTGATCACTGCTCTCATTTTCATCCCCCGCTCCCTCACCTGCTCACCTTCCTCTGCTTGGAAGAAACCCCGGCTCTCAGCCAGGCAGCCACTGCAAGTGGATGGCAGAGAACTAAAGCTTATCATGGTGACTGAGTCCAGGGAATTACCGTCACCATACCTAGAGCATCATGGGGAGTTAGCGGTTAGAGGAAGTCACAAAGGCTCCAAAACACTTGCTAGTTGGTGGCTGAAAGCAAGCAAGACCAACCAACTCATCAGATGGTTGGGGGAAGGCTTGGGGGGAGAGATTGTATTTATTTAGGCTCAGATATTCTAAGGAGCATGACAGTCTTAGTTTCATGTTACCTTCTTGCTTGTGGTTGTATGCTGCAATATATTGTAGGTCTTCAAAAGTCTAGTTTCAGTGCTTAACTGACTGTCAAAACATGCAGTTACAAAAGACAATTTACCCTATTATTACTAATACCCTAGTTATTAATACCCTAGTTATACCCTAGTTATACCCTATTAATACCCAGTAATACCCTAGTTATTACTGCTCATTTTTTAAAAATCTCTTCTAAAATTTCAGCTTCAGTTGCATGTTAAGGTTTTTCCTTGAAGTTATACAGTAATTTATTCTATGTGTATCAAACTCTAACTTGATCAGCGAGTACTATCCTAGCAATAGCAACACTTGTTAAGCCCTAGGAATGATTCAAACTGCATAGGATAGCTACCTTTAATCATAGAAGCAAGAGCAGCATTCCTTCATGAGTTAGACATACCTAGAGTTCTGGTAGTTATTCTCTTCCCTTACAGCTCTGAGGATGTAGGATTGACTATTTGTTCACCTATGACCTTGGTTCTAGGAGGGTACTATGTATGGCATTGTTTGCAGTTCACATTTAAAACTCTGGGGTGTAGAGAAGAAAAGTTTCATGAATGTGCTATGTAAAAAACATAGATGACTACCCATGTCTCAAAGTAACCAAAAGGGAGAGAGACAGAAAGAAAGTAGAGGAAAGAAAGAAAGAAAGAAAGAAAGAAAGAAAGAGAGAGAAAGAGAAAGAGAGAAAGAGAGAAAGAGAGAAAGAGAGAAAGAAAGAAAGAAAGAAAGAAAGAAAGAAAGAAAGAAAGAAAGAAAGAAAGAAAGAAAGAACAAGTTTGTGTCTGTCAGCCATGTCATAATTGAGTAAGAATACTTTGACAAGGTGCAGCAATTTGCCGGGTAGTTCCACTTCCTTGAAAGCTTTGACTTAGGTGAATATCCTAATTTATTTACTAACATTAACTCAGATTAATTTTTAAAAATTCTGGGGTTTCGGTTTTTTTAAAACAAACACGGAAATATTATAAGAATGGTCTTCCAATTTAATCCCAGGTGAAGGATATGGGGCTGCTTTGGACTGTCCATAGCAGCTGACCATGATTTGCCTCATGCTATCTGTCTGCCAGCTGCAGATAATTTCTGCGATTGTGTGATATTTGGAATTCTGGGAACTTTTCAAAGGCTACATAAATTCGAGGGCCTCAGGAGGTACGGTTGGTGGTTCTTGGTCCTTTAGGGAGGTTGGTTTCAGTTTGTTAGTAGCTAGCCATGGTCAAAGAAGAAACAAAAGGAAAGGAATTCGATTCGGGGATTTCCTTAACTCTTTTCTCCTCTTTATCTTTGTCTCTCTTTTCTAGTGTTAGGAGATAAAACTGAGGTGATAAAGGGTAAAAAAAAAGAAGAACCCACCAAGTAGCAAAGACCAGCTACGCTATACATCATATGACATATATACACATATACATATATGTATGTATGTTTAGTAAAATAACAAATATATTTGCTACAGAATATATATACATATATATTCAATATAGATAATATATATTCAAAGAGGCCTGAGATGGCAAAACTATGAAATTGAAGGGTTACAAGAATCTCTGTATGGATAAGATCATGAATCCAGCAGAAGCTGCTGTGTTGGCTGAGAGTCAAGCCACGGCAGGGCCACAGGATTGAGAGAGAAGCTATAGAGTCCAACTTCAGAGCTAAAAGGCCAGCACTGGGTCCAGATGAAGGAGTGAGTGGCTCGATGAATGTCAGGTGAAGATGGGTGAAAATACAGTTGGACAGAATGAAGTTTGAAGAGAGAGTATCAACAGCAAAGACCAAGCCAAGCTGAAGCCCCTGAGAGTTCTGCAGGTTGACCAGTTGTGGGTTTTTAGTTAGCCGTAATCCCCTGCACAATGAAACTTCAATGAAGAGGTCTGTGAGATACAAATTTAGAGGAGGGTTTGATACTCTACCATTTAATAAAATAGTAGTAGTAGGTTTTTCCTTCATGCTTGTAAGCTCCCCAACTGTGGGCTCTTGGCCAAATATTTAGTTCCAGGCATGTGCCTCCTCTTACAGAGTTAGCCTTAAATCCAACCAGAAGGTGGTTGGTAACCCCTATAGCATTCATACTACTATTGCATCAAGGATAGATCTTATCACATGGCTCATTATTGAAGTTCACAGGGCCCACGGCTTGGTAAGACTGTTGATGGAGGCCTCCTACCCATAGCATAGCACCTGCGTAGCACTTTTCAGTGTATCTAACTCATGAAGTTCTCGCTAGGATATCCACTGTTTGGAAGGCAACATGCTTTTATTCCAGACATTCGCACGCCCCTGACATCACTGTGTTCCATTTCCTGGGGAGACATGATGTCATCCCATCCAAGTCCCTCTTGGTGAGCAATGAGCTTATTAGGATTCCTTACAGAATCATAGGTGAGGGTTATTTACAGGTGAATCACTGAAAAGTGCATCCCAGCGTGGATGATGATTCATGAAAGCTTCCTCCCAGAACCCCAATCCAACCTTCCCCTCCCTGTTTTTTTTTTTTTTTTTTTTTTTTACACACCCAGCTCAATACTCTGATGGGGAAGAATTACACGTGGCTGGAGAGAGGTACCAGGACCGAGTGGCTGGGATCTCAGGTGAGGGTCTCATGACCTTCTCTGTCTCCTGTGAGGCCTGATCTCATTGGGCCTCCTTCAAGGAATCACAGACACTCTGCGTTTACATGGCAGTGGTCATGGCTGGAGAACTGAATTCCAGTAGGCTCAGCCTTCCTAGGGCTCCCAGTTGAAGGGACTACAACACTCACAGGCTTTTACATGGCCGCCAATGCCTTCCCTCAGCTGCTGGTCCTACAGAAAGGACCAGCTCCCCGATACGTGAAACCGGAGCAGAAGGAAACTCTGAAGGCTTTTCTGTTCAAGCTACCGAGACTTTCAGCTTGGCAATGCCAATGCGTGTAGCCAGGCGTGGGCCAGAGAAGTCACCCCAGTCACCTCAGAGCAGCTCTGTGAACAGTGTTAGGTGTGCCTGGGGACACAACAGCCTTTGCCGCTGAGATTCTCCTCGGCCACCTCGATGGTCTTCAGTTTTTAAAGACTGAGTGTATTGAAAACGGCCACTGAAGCAGAATGTCCTCAGTTCCTTTCAAATTCTTTCTCCCGCATACTCCTAAGTACACTGTGTTCTGGAGGCAAAGACACGTGGGGAAGATGTCTATTGTGCTATGATTCTTTCTACATGAAAAAGCAAAACCAAAGTGGAACAAAATGGGCTTAAGTTCCTGCTATATCAGTCAGAACACCGGATACAATTTACTTCTCTGTGCCTCATTTTCACGGACCCCTGCAAAGAGGAAACTTAGCAATTCTTGGAGGAAATGTTTGTGCATTCACCCACCTGTAAGTCTTACTCTGAAAATATTGTTGACTTTTCCATCCATCAGGCGAACTTTTCAGACAGTTTTCAATTTTGAGTTTGCAATAATCATACTCCCTTGAGAAAGGACTCAATGTTTCTATGTCCCAAATAGGAGGCAGCACAGTGCACTCTGGACTCATGTGGGTGTGAGGTTACCACTTTAAAAGAGAATTGATCAGAAATAAGGCATCAAGTGGGGGTCATTACTGAAACCCACGTAAGTGGTCAGGTTCACGGGGAAGGCAGGTGTGTGTGCTTTGCACAGTGAGACTGAGAAGCAGGGAGCTGGATGGCATGGGTTATCGGTCTTCTAAGTCTTCTCCAAATAGACTGCAAAAGTGTGTATTATTGCTTGCTGCAATGCGTTCAAATCAAGAAATGGAGTGACTTCCACAGCTATCACTTAAGTTTCAGGGTGTGTCAAAGTAGTTGAGCCGAAGTGTTATTTAAATACAGCTGTGGAATATGAGTCACTGTTTTAGCAGTGCCATCTTTACTTAATGTAAAAATTGTTTTCCCTTCACATACGTGACTAATAACGGAATAGCAATCATGGATGGCTTTAAATCATCCTCGAACGGCATGATAGGTCGACTTGATACCCCAAAGCTTACTTTGGAGGTCAGAATCAGTTACGTGTCCTGGATGTCTAGAGCTAGTCCGGGCTCGCACGGTGTCGACTCTCTGTGAGTTCAGCCCTTTGCAGTTGGTGCTGTGGGGAGTGCCAGGCCAGTGCCTCTTCGCTCTGCTTCTCACTGAGCCCTGAGAAGTGCTGAAAGAGGTTGACATCTGGATCTCATTCCCAGACAATCTGTGTGGTTATTTGGGTGCATCAGGCTTAAGACATAAAAATAAAAAACAACTCGCTGTCAAGCTTAAAATATTAGAGGGTTGTTTTTTTTAAAAATAAAAATAAAAAAGAGAAACCGAGTTCAGTCTATCTTCTAAAACTTGAAAGGTCTCAGGAGCCACAGAGGTGTCTCTTTCTTTCTTTCTTTCTGAAAGGCACATACACCCTAGGAACTTCCCACAAAACACGCCATTCTTCTTTAATGATTACTGTACCTCCTCTTCCCACCTGCTCACATTTCACACCTTGCCCTGGTAAGCTTTGGAGCCTGAGAGCTGATGGGCAATGAGATTCCCTTCAAACGAGGGGCCCTGCTCTGCAGCCCAGACTGTGTTACAATCTGTGAGGGCAGGTGAGGAGTGAGGCTGAGGAAAGCACATCTGGAAAAGCAGTGAGCACAGAGGGGACTCTGCATCTTCGAGGGAGACTTACGGCCATGCTATGCCTGTGTCCCTCTCAGATTTCCCATTGAACCTAGAGCCACAGCCTGTGTGGGACAACCCTCCTGCGAAGACTTGTGTGCATGCTAAATTTTACAAAGGACTTGGAAGCTTTATTCACGCACGCCCACACTTTCCCTGGTTTTTACAGATGAGTGTGTAATGGTTAAATGATAAAACCTTCATTAATAATGGTCTTCACGGTTCTGAGGAGCAAACTGAAAGAGCCACCTCCCATGTTTTGCTACAATATTCACATTCACCAGCTTCAGGATTAAAACCACCTTCCATGACTCACCATCTAGTCTGATTTTCCAAGTCACTGAAAATATTTTCCAGTTGTGGTTGACTTCACAAACTACATTTCTGATCTTGGCCCCAAGTTCCTATAAATAATACTATTAGACAATCTTGTGAAAAGTGCCAGTGCTGTGGTCCCACAGAAACTTCATGCAAAGAAAAAAGTGGAGCTTGATGCCCTACTGTGAGAAAAGGAAGTAAAGTAGAGTTTCCTGCAAGCTTATTTGAATAATTTACATGTGTGATTACCACCTATACAGCCAGGATAAGTGACTCTTTATAATCTGCTTCTCATTATGTCTTTCTAAATGAATAATACAGTTTTACTTTGTGAAAAATACAGAAAAAGTTAACACTACACACGCTGTGTGGGTGCTTACATTCTTTCCTATTGGAAATAAGTATAAGACAGAAAGATAAAATCCAGCACCTCTGCTTATTTCTGGTGCCGTCTCAGGCTTAAAAAAAAATAATAAAATTGGGCCTGATTTGATTCTCTTTATGTAAAAAGGGACGGCAATTGCGGCCTACTTGTCCCTTTGCTTTATAAATTAAAGATTTTAATGTGTTCAGATACAACCATGTTCAGTGAAATGCTCGGCATATGGATTCTAAACAGCAGTACAAGAAATAAAAGGGTTATAAAATGTACCGTTACTGACGTTTAGAACCTTCACAATGCTGTGGATCACAGATAATTTCCACGGCCCCCAAAGGACACACCAGGCTCATTAAACAGTCAGTGCGTTCTCCTCTCCAGCCCTGGCCAACCTATGATTTCTGTCTCTCTGGATTTGCTTATTCCCTAAGCAATAAATAAATAAATAAACACACACAAACTGACCTTTTATGTTTGGCCTTTTCCTAGTCTGTCCTCACTGTGGTGGGATACTGCATTCTTTTGTGGCTGAGAAATATTTCACTGTATGGATATACTATGCTCTTTTATCCATACATCTGGGTTACTTCTGCCATCTGTCTGCTACACTGAGAATTCACATACATGCTTGTGTGTGTGAGAGAGACAGAGAGGGAGAGAGAGAGAGAGAGAGAGAGAGTGTTTGAACTGCTGTTTCTGTTTAACGCGCGGGGGAGTCCCTTTGATGTCTTCCATAGGCACCATTGTATCGCCATGGACTCCACCTTCCCAGAATCACCCCAACACTTGTCGTTTCCATTTTGTTCTGTTTTGTACCCACCTGCGTGTGTGTGCAGGGCTAGCTGATTAACACTTCTTG
Organism: Psammomys obesus; assembly: GCF_907164565.1. Taxonomy (NCBI): domain Eukaryota; kingdom Metazoa; phylum Chordata; class Mammalia; order Rodentia; family Muridae; genus Psammomys; species Psammomys obesus. The sequence continues at coordinate 7,792,075 of NW_026585895.1, forward strand.
CTTTCCCCTGGTAGCTAACGACTGTGTAGCCTTTTCACGTGGTGGCTGTCCACTGTGCACATGTCTTTGAAGAGCTTTTTGTACAACCCCTTTATCCATAGCAGCCTTCCTTGAACAAAGCCCTTTAATTCTGATAAAGTTCAACTTATTCTAAGTGCTGTAGCTTATTTTTTAGTGCCATGTCTGCTACATCACACAGATGTAGTCCTGTGTCCTCTACAGAGGATGTTGTAGCTTTAGGTTTTGTATTTAGGTGTTTAATCTGTATGGAGTAGTGTATGGGGTGAGGCAGGGAGTTAATTTCATTCTTTCTCATGTGATTGTCAAGAATCCCCACAGCTCAGGAATTAAACAGAACAGTTTTCCCGATTTAATGATCTTGGTATGTCTGTCAGTGACCATGGATATTTGGGCTTACTTCGGGATTCTCATCTCTATCTTATTGATCTGTACATCTGTTATGCTCGTCTGCCACACATTTAATTTTAAAGGAAAAAAATGAAATTTGGAAGTGTAAGGTCTCTTTCTTATTTTGTTTCTATTTCAAGCTTTTTTTAATAGCTATTTTGGCTGTTCGGGTCGGCCTACAATTTCACATATTAGTATCAGCCTTCCAGTTATGCAAGTAACACCTGAAGATCCTGGCAAGAATTACTTTGTACCTCTATACATTTGGAGGAGTATTCTTGTCTTAATATTTTCTTTTTAATTTTTTAATGTTATATGTATGGGTGTTTTCCTGCATGTATGTCTGTGTACCACATGCAGGCAGTACCCACAGAAGCCAGAAGAGGGCATAGGACCCCTCTTGAACTGGAGTTATAGATAGGTTGGTTTTGTCACCATGTGGGTGCTGGGAATCAAACCCAGGTCCTCCAGAAGAACAGCCAGTGCCCTTCACCACTGAGCCATCTCTTTAGCCCCTAGTACTACCATCTTAACAATATTAAATTTTTTGGTTCATTTCCACAGATTGTCTTTCCATTTATTTAGTGGTGTTTTGTTTTTTTTTTTTTTGTTTGTTTCTTTTTTTTCTGGATTTCTCTCCTTTTCAACAATAATTAGTAACTTTCAGTGTACTGTTCCTGTCCCTTTTTCATTAAATTTATTCCTAACTATTTTATTCTTTCTTATATTACAATAAGTGGAATGGTCTTCTGGTTCCCTAATTAGATTGGTCATTTGCTATTCTTCAGAAACGGTGAATTTGTTTAGATATGTAGATATATGTTTATATATATAGATATATGGATTTGTTTAGATTGATTGATGTCTGTATGAGTCTTTGCCAGCATGCACATATGTGCACCTTGTGTGTGTGTGTGATGTCTGCAAACGTCAGAAGAGGGCATCAGATCCCCTGGAACTGGCGTTTACAGATGGTTATAAGCCACTATGTGGGTGCTGGGAACTGAACCCGGGTCCTCAGCGAGAGCCATGAGTGCTCTTAACTCCCAAGCCATCTCCCCAGCCACGATAATATACAACTAAAGAGATCTGTACTCTTTGAGGTTGTGGACAAGATTGTTCGTGCGTAGGACTTGATTTCCTTTTGCTGCTTGTCCCTGTGCCATCCCATCCCCTGGGATTATGCAGGTAACTGAAGATCAAAAGATGAGCATGTTTAGCTTCCTTAGGTATACAGATCTTAGTATGTTTATTCTATCTTATAAGTCTAGTATGTTTATCCTATAGTATAGGTCTAGTATCCACTTATAAGTGAGTATATATTGTGTGTGTCTTTCTGCTTCTGGGATACTTCACTCAGGATGATCTTTTCTGAGTCCCACCATTTTCCTGCAAATGTCATGATTTCCTTGTTTTTAATTGCTGAGTAGTATTCCATTGTGTAAAAGTACCACAATTTCTGTATCCATTCCTCCACTGAGAGACATCTGGGTTGTTTCCAGGTTCTAGCCAAGTGGGCTCCCTAGTAAGGGGAACAGGGACTGTCTCTGACATGAACTCAGTGGCTGGCTCTTTGATCTCCCCACTCCCCATGGGAGGAACAACCTAGCTAGGCCAAGGGGGGGACAATGTAGCCAGTCCTGATGAGACCTGATAAACTAGGGTCAGATGGAAGGGGAGGAGGACCTCCCCTATCAGTGGACTTGGAGAGGGGCATGGAAGGAGACGAGAGAGGCAGGGTGGGATTGGGAAGGAATGAGGGAGGGGGCTATGGCTGGGATACAAAGTGAATAAACTGTAATTAATATAAAAATAGAAATAATTTAAAAACCTGAAAAAAAAAAGATGAGCATGTAAGATTTCTGGTTGTTCTTTTAGAAATGGGGGGGGGAGGTGAGGAGTGGAGATGAAATGGAAGGAGTTGGGGGAGAGGAGAAGCAAGATTAGATCATACTTTGTGAATGAAAATGTATTATTATCTTCCACAAGTGTCGCTGAAATGGAACATTCAGTATAAAGAAGCTACTTGTATGTTTCTTTGGTGCTTCAGGAGGTCTGGGGCTATATCCAGAGTTAAGTAACCAGTATTCAGGTTATCCAAATATTTTCTTAGTATTTCACAAGCATGGGAATGTTTTCTTTTCATTCCTGCATATATTAGCTTATACAGAGAAACTCACCATTGCACTAATCATTATCCCCTGGCTTCCCTCACTGAAGGTTACAGAATTCGTGAAGTTACAATAAAGCATATTCCTTCCTTAAATCAGTCCACAATCATATCTGATGACTGTAAAGCAACCTCTGAGAGAATCTGCTTCTTTTGCACTTTGTCTGGATTGGAAATCAGATCTGAAACGTCTCAAGGCAAAATTAGCTAAGTTCTCCCAATCCTAAAACACCTGCATCTGTACATCTCAATTCCTGTCTTCACTGTAGAGAATAATTTGTTTTACTTGCCTGGTTTTTAAATGAACTTTCCAATTATGAGCAGATGTCATTTTTCACAGAACATAAATTAGAAACAATTCTATCACTAACAGTCACAAATCTGTATAAATAGTATTGAGTTTGCCAGTGAGCCTTGGGAAAATCCATAAAACAACGGGTTTTTTTTTTTTTTTTTATTGGTAACGCAATTCTTGCCTATACTTGGGGTTAGTTTCAAGCTCAGTGAGCCATATCCTTTTAATTTCCATGGGAAACTTGCATTTTAAAACTGCCTCAGAACTATGCTTGTTTTAGAAGAGGCTGAGTTCCAGGAAAATCAGAATGCTGTGGTCTGTAATGGTAGGGTTGGAGCCACCTGCTGGCACTGTGTTCAGAAACCCTCAGCTCATTCTGTTTAAAAGCCTAGAGGAGGATTTGATTACTTTTGTTTTGGGCTCTGGCTTTTCCTTCTTCCTCCCAATTCTTTATCACTGGCCAATCGTTAAGTGGAAAGTCCCACAAAGCAGGGTTTCTTGTGTGGCAGCAGTGAAGGGAGTCTTCAGGTAGCTGCCTGAAAAGGCATTTTCTTAGTGTCTGAGATGACCATACCCACTGTGACCTTCCTGTGGTACTGTCATATGAGTTGGTGATTACTCAGCTCCCAGCCTTATGCTTCCTTGATCTACTTTGTTTTTGGATTCCATGCCTTATTTCATGGCCTCATCGTGAGCTGCTATGACACAAACTCCATCCCATTCATTGGATGCTTGCACCACTAAGCCTGGGACACAGAGTTTGTTCTCTAAGCTGTTTCATCATTCTGGAAGATTCTGAAACAACTGGCATAACTGTTTTAATTGCAGCCACTAAAATTTGTTTTATTTATATAAGTCTTACAAATCCATTTAGTTATCATCTGTTAATTCCTTGTTTCATTTATATTTATTTTTTATCTTGTGCATTTTGCTGTTTGTTTTTGCCTGTATTTGGGTCTGTGTACCGCATGTGTGCCTGGTGCCTCATGGAGTCCAGAAGATGGTGTTGTACCCCCTGGGACTGGAGTTCTAGACAGCTATGAGGTACCATGTGGGTGCTGGGAATCAAACCCAGGTCCTCTGGAAGAGCAGCCAGTGCTCTTTGAGACATCTCTCGTCCCCACTCTTCATTCCTAACCACTCCCTCATCTCTCAGTCATTTTCACTTCTAACCACTTGAAGTCCTCATTTGCCTTAACGGCTCTCACCTTTTGCTTTTAAGCCTCATCTTACACATCTCTGCCTACAGAAAATGCATGTAAAAGTCCTGCTCTGGGTCAGCCACGTACTCTTATGATCTAGACCCCCTCACCCTGCCTTGCCTTGACCTCGCTCTGGCCTGGGCTGTCTCCCCCACAAGCACCAGCCCTTGCCTTCTACCCAGTCCCACCTCCAAGCTCCCCAGATGGAATTCCTGCCTGTGTTTAAAGACCCTTGAGAGGGCAGCTCAGATTCTGCAATCAGAAGGGACGGCCCTTTCCCTGAAGTATTTGCTTGGTTTGCACTTGAGCTCCCAACAATCCCTTTTCTGTTAGCTACCCCTATGACATGCCGAAGAATGTTTTTGGGTTGTTCCCCATTCATAGTGAGAGGTATAAAATGCCCATCCTGGCATCATTTTGCTGCCGCTTCACAGATTATTGAGTATACAGGAAGGGTACTATGGTTCTACTTAGTCACAAGCTGCAGCAGGCCCTCCAGAAAGGGAGATTCGTGCATGAAATTCTAGTCTTGACTACACTTTGTGAAGACAGATGATGTCTTCCACACCGATAGAGGTGAGGTTTTGTTCCTATAGTGAAGATAGAATGTTTAAATATTCCACATACAGCTAGAAAAGTTTTACAGGAAAAGTTTAGGGAAGAAAAACCTAAAAAAAAAAAAAAAGGTTTTCTTTTTTTTGTTTTGTTTTTTATCATTTTCCCCTTAAATCCATGGCTCCTTTGTCCGAGACAATGACATGAAGAAGGAATGAAATAGAACATGGTGCGTGGGCTCTTCTTCGTTCATCAGGACGGTGGTGAACACTGTATCAGAGATGTTTGATGCACAGGAGCCACTCACCGAGAATGAAAACAAGGAGTTTACTAGCCATTGTGTCTTCCATAGTCCACCTCAAATATTACTGGATTTATAAAGCAGAGTTTAAATTTTAGGTTTATACGTCATCATGGCGATGGCATCCCATTTAAGAGTCAAGTCTTTTGAGTTTTAATGCTGAAACTACCATGATGATACAGCCCAACCTTCGCTTTCTGATATGTTTATAAAGTGTCCCAGACCACTAGCTATCTGCTCCTTACTACCTTCTGAATATTCCTCACCAGTGGTTATACATTTGACTGGTTAGAGCATTCTTGCTTATCTCCAACTTCAAGTAAAATGTCCAGCTTTTTAAAAATAAAAATTCCCCACTCTAGCAGTAAAAATCATGGTTCAGTGGATATGAAATGAACCTAAAAATGTTCTTAAAACTTACCTGGAAAATAATGGGTTCATTTTTTTTTTCCTTTTTTGCCTGTATGTGGGTCTGTGTATATGGGTTTTGATTGTTCTAGTTTTAATCTGATGATCATTGTGGACAAAACACAAACAGGACCCTCTCTTCTATTAACTTAACTTATCCCATGTAGGGGTCTTTCTATATGAGGTCAAAATCACAGGTTCCTAATTTCCCCTATGGTTGACTTGCATATGTGTGAGCCCACAAAATATGCCTAGCAGATCTTTTAACAAGTGAAACCCTAAGTGTTTGCAGGCCATTAATAAAACTACTTCACTAGCCCATGGGCCAACATGATTGTAGATAAATTATGTTTGATAAAAACATGTTGACCAGTCAGGCTTTTTATTAATTTGGATTAAAAATATAAACATCAATCAGAATAAAGTCATAATCAATTAGGAAAAAAAATGTTGGAGGAGGGCAAGAAATGTAAAGAATACAGCAAAGATGAGACACTGAAGAAGGAACAATAGTTCTCAGAAAATATAAATCTTGGGAACCCCCTCCCCAATTTTTCACATAATTAAAATCCTAAGACTAAAGGCGAGCCAGCAGATTCACTTGTTTTCTAATCACTTTTCTGAAGACTTAGTTACCGTGTGCTTTATTTGATTTACAGTTTGCTTTCAAACTTTATTGTGGCATGCAGCTGTTTGCTTCAGTGCTAGCCGGCACCTGGCCTGCACCGCTGAACTGTGGGCTCCACTCAGTGGTCAAACGCTGGAGAGAGTGAAAGAGAACCTAGAAACTTCCAAGCCAGGGTTTTGGCAGGGGGTGACAGCAAGGGGGTGCTTGTTTTGTTCTTACGATGAGAGAAAAACAGCCTAGCTCATATTCAGAAATTGATTTGGGGTATATCTGTCGTTTCTATGGACGCATATCGGCCCCAGTCCCAGCAGGGTTGTTTATGAATAATTAGGCTAATAAACCAGATTTTCGGAGCACTTCAAATACCAGAATGTGAAGCACAGCTGATGAGTCACTGAATTAGCACAAATCACTACAGAAGCAAGAGTGCCCACCAAATGGTGGTACCAGCCTTGGTCTGCGGAGAGAAATAGAACTCACAAGCAAAACTTGGGCCTGGATCTCCTTAGCAAGTTTGGGATAAAAGGTGTTCTTCCAGGCCCACCTCCTGCTAATTCCTGGAATTCTCTACTGGAAGGCTAAACTGAGTGTCTCTTTCCTGCATAGTTGAGACATAGTTCTTCCACACCTTTGTAGGAATGTGCCTCGGAGGGCATAGTTTGCATGGCCCCTGGGCACTGTCCTCTGCATGCGTGGAGAGTGAGGGAGTCCTTTTTCTCTAGGATGATCCTGCAGTTGTACAGGTCGGTCTGAAAATGCCTGCAAGGGGACATGAGGGAAACCTGTACAGTAACTACTGTCCAACCTGACATAATCAGAATTTGAGCTTTCTGCCTGCTCGCTGTCATTCTTCCAAAGCGTAAACAGTTCTTTTAAAAAAAATCACGCCTGCTCAAAGCAGACTTTCAAATATTCTCTGATTAAAATTGCCAGGTTTGTTTGTACCATCTGCTAATGCAATCATGGGAAATTCTGATTTTCTGTCAATGAGTCAATCCTCCTGGTACTGAACCAAATGGGATCATGGATTTGAGACTGAGCAAGAAATGGTCTGCTCGCAGTACGGTGGCCTTGGAATCAACCATGCTTTGGGAGCAATACATGAACTCAACATTTGCCTCTGCTCCATCTGGTTTTGGGAGTGACAGCTAGTCAGTCTCTCTCAGTCTCTCACGCATGCATTCCATATTGCATTTTGCCTGTCTCCCCCTAACTTCAAAATTACACTCTGAAATCAAGCATAGAATGAAAATGCATCATAAGGAATTGAATTATTTCACCCTCCCCTCTCCAGGGGAAGTTTGGGGTGAAGAAAAGCCTATTAAGCATACTGCAATTGTTACTTCTTTTGCTTTTCAAGTTGAACATATTTCACTTTGTGAACTTCCTTAATGGCAATCCACGACTTCATTTGAAGATCTAGCCTAAGACTGTAACAGAAATAAGAGAAAGAAAGAATTCTTTTCCCCTTCTTGTCTAGCCGCACTAATCCTCTTTTAAAGAACCCTTTCCATCAAGGGAACCTAGAGAAGCACAATTTCCACAGCAAATGCAATACGGAGAGGTACAGTTTAAAAGGGTCACTACTGTGAGTGATAAGTGAAAATAATGGAATGATCCAGAGAGGCACACTGAGCCCAGAAGCGCACACGGCCACTCGGCTTTATTGGGTCAGGAATATGCACACACTTCTGCCTGTTTGGAAAGCCAGGGAAATGGCAGACCTTGGCTTCTGCTGGTGGGGACACACACCGGCAATGTTTTATTGCAAAGTGACGGAAACCTTGTAAGGACTTTAACACTTAGGAGACAGCGGGAATGGCTTAGTGACAAAGAACTAAGATTTTCTCCATTGGGTTCCTCCAGCCTTGACAAGGTTGACAACCATATTTTTTAAAATGTGTGATGGATTCAGACAGACTCCAGAAAGTTTTACCGTAAAAAATACATATATAAAACAGTTAAAGTGTCCCCTCAGAAAAACGCCTGGAGAAATACATCATCACAATGGTATAGAAATGCATCCGAAAGTGCCTGCAGATTGCTCAAAGAAAACAGAGTCAATTTTCTGAAAAGATTGAATAGAAATAGTGAATGCACCCAGCTTCGTTTAATGCCCACAGAGTTCATGTGAGAATGTAATTAAGAGGGAAAATAGATAAATGGTTGAACCTGGTTCTTTGAGTTTCTTCGGAAGGTCAGGGCCCACTCTTTTCTAGCAGGATTCAAAGTAGCAGGAGACAGTGGGCTGAGTTTCCAGACACTTGGCTCTGGGACAGAATGTTCTTTCTCCTGTGGTTTTCAAATTTTGCCCTAAAGGCAGATTTATGAATATTTTTAAAGAACAGGCCTTCCTCCCCTTATTTATAGAAATATAGAGCTTTATGTAATACGTATTTATAATATAGAGCTTTATTATTTGCTGGTAAAGCAAATTAAGCCTGAGTTTGGGCAGTAAATTTTCAATTATATCTATATAGATATATATCGTGTGTGTGTGTGTGTGTGTGTGTGTGTGTGTGTGTGTACATTTGTTTGGAAATACTAAGGCTTCTGATTTAGAATCAGAGAATCCTAGGGTTGTGTAGGGCTTTTATCACCATGAAGTCCTCATCAGGGCCCTATGGAAGTTTAACTGCAGCAGTTCTCTCAGCTAAGACAGGAAATCCTTCTGTGATGCTGAAAAATGCTGTGTCGTCCTCTGCAGAGCTGGGGCTGGGGTGGCAGCCACACCCAGGTACCCGAGCTCAGGTGAGCTTCTTCAGCCTCAGCAGGGGTAACACCCTGAGCATAGGTTCTGACTCCCTTTCTTGGCGCTGAGACATTTGGCAAGTGCGTAATTCCTCTAGCTACCCTGTGGAGAAAATGTGGGTAGCACCTTGGGCCTTGTAGGGTGGTGAAGACTGAGTGCGAGGATATGCAAAAAGCCCTCAGCACAGTGCTGAGACAGAGGAGAGGCAGTGGTCACGCTGGGAGCTGGTAGAGAGTCCTGAAGTTTCAAGCTGGCCCACAGAACACACAATGGCTATGAACTGATTCTCCATGTTCTGATTTCTTCTGCATTTCCCTTATACCCAGCATGCTAAGCAACCCCCAGGTTTTGCATTTATACAGGGTCCCTCCTCACTAATGAATACAGAAAGTGCTAGTCACTGCCAATTATAAAAAATTACCTTTTTTATTCAGCATCTTCATGCATTATTTCTTTACCTGAGTTCAAGATTAACTGGGCCACAGATCTTAACAGATTATAGAAATAATGGCACAGAGGCTTGAGACGGAGGGAGTAGGTCATTAAATGTACAAAGAAAGAAGAGGGCTGATGAGATGGCTCAGTGGCTAATGTACATTTCATCGAGGCTGGACTTTGGATCCCCAGACCTGCCAGTAAATGGCCTGGAATTCCAGCCCTCTGTAGTCACAGACAGTGGACCCAGAGAGCAGACTAGTCAGCAACAGCCATACCACTGAGCTCTGCGTTGGCTTGAGAGACCCTACCTCAATGAATGATTGAAAATGGCTTTACCTCAACCGCAGGCCTCCACGTACACTCACAGATGTGTGCCCACACATGTGTGGCCACACGTGCCAAAAGACAGCAGTGCCTACACATGCACAGCACACGTAAAAAATCGGAAGAAATAAGAAAAAAAGAGAAGGAAACAGGAAGAGTTGGGTTAGCAGGCAAAGTAGTGGGCCCTTCAGGACCTCTTAGCCACTGGGTGTGTTTCCTAACACTCGTCCACCTGGACAACTGGACTCCCGAGATGATTAGCAAACAAAGGGTTTCTTTGTCAAGAACGCTCACCTGACATTACCCTCCAGGAAGGTCTGGGCACACACCAGCATGGCAGACATTTGAGAACTGCTGGGGCACAGGACCCTGTTCCCTTGATTCTGATTATTACCTACCCTGTTTGGGGGACATCCCATTACTGTTAGCTCAGAACTGGGAAAAGGGGAAGCTCAGTCAGGAGCTTCCTTCAGTCAGGATCAAATATTCGGTGTCAGGGGCCACGGTAGAGCTGACAGGGGAAAGTGGGGCTGGTACTCACTGAGGCCGCACGGTGCGGGAGACCGCCATGTTGAGAACGCTGGCCCTTTCCCACAGGTCTTTGCTGGGTTTGCAGTGGGCAGGCTACTTATGGCGCTTGAGGGAGGAATGAAATCTAGTTCTGTTCGAGTGGGGGCACAAAGGTCTTTTTGAAAATCTGAGGACGCACTTGGCACAAAGCTCACGTTTATGAGCGTGGCTTCTCTAGTCAGTAAGAAGCTTGGAGTTCGGAATCTGTCTGCTCAGTTCCCTGGAAGGTAGCATGGTACAGAGATTGTACAGAGACCCATGAACTAGACTCTGCGATCCTTTCTTTTATTTCAAGACAGGGTTTCTCTGTGTAGTCTTGGCTGACCTGGACTCAGGACAGGCTGGCCTCGAACTCTTAGCTATCTACCTGCCTGTGTCCTGAGTGCTGGGGTTACAGGCGTGTGTGTGCCACTGTGCCCAGTTCTCTGTGGTCCTTCTTATGGTTGGGTCAGCCTGTGGAGCATACGCTCCTGGGTCTGTGAAAACACTAGAAGAAAAGAAAGCACACATAACCTGAGGAGTTTTGAAGGTTATACTTACAAGCCACACTTTCAATAGGCTGTTCCCTCTCCGCCTCCCTTCCCCCTCAGACCCAACGCTAACCCCTTAACCCACCTCCCTCCTTTCATATCCCTCCATTAAAATAGTTTTCTTTTGAGTAAATACTGAAACAGGGTTCATGAGCATTCCAAAAAGTACGTACAATTTCTACCTTCAAGACACCCTCATCACTGTTGAAAATACCACCATATTGCTTATGTATGTTTACCATATTTCATAATTTAAGACTATAGGATAGTTATATGAAATATCAATTCACATATTGCTAAAGAATAAAGCTACATTCTGTTCTTGCGTTAGAGCCCTCAACTGTAGCAGGTGTACTTTTCAGTGTGCCTTATGAGATTAATGGAAACGATAGCAGCACTTGGCCCTAAAATTAGACTTATTTTATACAATATAACATAATATGAAATTTAATAATAGGACATTTTGCGAAGCGGATGTGCCAGGACAGAGCCAGGGTGAGCTGTTGGAAGTCTGATGTTAAGTTTCTTCACAACACAAACTGCCCCATGCCTTATTCAACGTCATTTGAGATGGGTGTCAGATGAGGCTAAATCTGGCATCACTCCAATTTCAAGAAACTTGAACTTCCAGAAAGTAACATAAATACTGGTTTATTCCAACTTGTATTTTCTTTCCTTTTTTAAAAATTTTTTTTATTTTTTAATTTTTTTTAGGTTATTCTTTTTTCCAACTTGTATTTTCTTCTCCATTGGTCATGTTTTAAATCCTCATTCCACATAAAGCAGAAAACTTCTTTTTCTGACATGATTATAATATCATTAACTGTGAAGCATTAATGTATAAAAGCAGGATCAAGAAGAAAATACTGCTTGCTGACGTGTACTTATTTCATGATGAGTAATGAATCTCAGTCTTTCTTTCTGTGTAGACTAACTCAAAAACAATAGCCACAGACATGTGATTGCTCTTCCTTTGTCGCACATATTTGCTCCATTGACAAGGAGACGGAATTGTGGGAGAGATACTCGGTTTAGACTTGAATGGATACAAACAGAACAAAATGAGTCAGAGAGGCTTGCTAGGGGAGGAGGTAACTGGTGGACCTGGCCTGCATTTGGGGGGACCCAGCAGCCACTGCCGTTCCCCCTCTCGCATTCTCTTCTTCTGGAGCCTGCTTTCTGGAGCCTTCTCTATGGCGACTGCACATAGATACTCAAACCCACAGTGGAGCATTTACTTCCACGTGGCTTATCAGACTCTATGATTGGAAAATGTCATGACAGATTTTGGACACATGTCCCCCAAACTAATCAAGGATTTCAAAGTGGGTGTCTTAGTCCTAGTTCCTATAACTTGAAGTAACAGACAGGGAGGTTGGTGGACAATGACAACACATTTCTCATGATTCTGGAGGATTCTGGAGGCTGGGAAGCTGAGATCGGGAAGGGAGAAGGGCTCTGTTGTGATGAGGGCTCTTTCCTGGGTTGCAGACAAACTCCCTCTTGTTGCAGAAGGTGAGGTGGAAATCCTGTTCACAAAAGTCCCACTCTTTGACATAATGACTTACCAAAGCTCCACGAATTCAGGGATTCTGGGTCAGCATTTGGATTTGGGGACGGAGGCACAAACATCAAACTCATGACAGGGTCTGTGTGCAGCCACTAAAGAGAATGTTCTCTTGTAGGAATGGAATTCAGCCCTGGAGACGCTGAAGAGCCAGGCTCTGGAGATCCTACGGTCAAAGGACTTGGCAGAAAAGGAACATCTGCAGCTCTCTAACCAGAAATTGAATCAGCTTCAAGAAGAGTTTGGACTACACATGGCAGAAAGGAAAACCTCATTAACAATGGCAAATGACTTTTTTAACAGTGCCAACAAGGTCAGTGGGAGGTCAAGATGATAATCTTATGTACTCGGGCTAACCAATAAGAGACTCCTCCTGTCAACTGGCCAGGGCATGTGTCACAGAGGCTAACTACCATGTAGAGTCAAACTGATAGAGGCACACCAGAGTTTTTAAACCACACTCCTGGTGTGCCTATAGGTTGTTTTTCAAAACTAAGATGTCGTGTTTTGATGTATAATGAGTTAATTTTTAAAATAACTCCAAAGCCATGTTTGGTGGCACATACCTTTAATCCTAGCACTCAGGAGGCTGTGAGTTTGAGGCTGCTCAGGTCCCGCATGTTCCAAGCCAGCTCTCTAGTGTGACCCTGACTTTAAAAAAAGAAAGAAAGAAAGAAAGAAAGAAAGAAAGAAAGAAAGAAAGAAA
>NW_026585895.1:7804938-7853863 GCF_907164565.1 Psammomys obesus
AAAGAAAGAAAGAAAGAAAGAAAGAAAGAAAGAAAGAAAGAAAGAAAGAAAGAAAGAAAGAAATGGCAACAAGATAACTAAAACAGTTTTATTTTAGAGATGTCATTGGTCTGTTTGTGGGTGGCACTAGTCTCTACAATGAAATGTTTCTCATAGAGATGAGGAAATATTATAAAAATATATCAGGTTAAAAGAAACTGTAACAATGTTACCTAAACACCCTTCTGTTTGTTTTAAAGAGTTCAGGCTGGCCTCCAATTCCCAACATCTCTAAGGATGGCCTTGATCTGGTCTTTTCCGTGTCCACCTCCCTAGTGCTGAGGTAGCGGGCATGAACTCCCACACCCATTCCTACATGCTAAGCTGGCACACTACCAGTTGAGTTACACCCCGACCCCTGGTTTTGTACTTTTTAAACATTTTCCTTAATTTATCAGGTAGAAATGCATGCATTTTATGTCTTCTGCATATGAAGCCCTAAGGTCAGAAACTGTCTCCCCTCAGCCATTCTGCCTTGGTTTTACAGTTTCAAGTAAGGCAGGGGGGAGCCTCGACACAGACTGTCAATGGGTCTTCCACAAAAGAGCTTCACTGCTAGAGCAGGTGGTGCTGGGATTGGCAATGTTTATGACTTACCAGCAGGCAGGTATTATCAGAGAATAGTCTTTGTGAATAGGATTTCCACCTCACCATCTGCTACTACACGAAGTTAGTGTGCAGCCCAGGAGATGGCTCTGCTCGATGGAGCCCCTTTTCTTCCTGACTTTGTCTTCCGACCTCCAGAACCGTGGGCAGGCGGTGTTCAGTGTGTGCGGCTGGTGATGGTGTTTGTATGTTTTTGACCCTTGCCACTGTAACATAGACCTCCAGATTCCACACTGGAATTGTTTCACCGGTGAAATTTCAGCGATTTCGATGTAGACAATGTAACCAGCAGAAGATGCATGCTCCTGGAAGCTAACGCGCACTGTGCTCTAAGATCACAACGCTAGTGCCAAGTACTGTGAGCTACTGGGTTACTTAATGGTGAAATTCCTTACTTACAAAAAAACTTTTGAGAATCTGAGTAGTAAAATTCTAAGGCAGAGAGGATGGGATTACAGGAAACCTATGAAAGAAGTCCTTGGTTAATTGACCTTTTGGGGGGTCTCAGTGTCTTAACACAAGGAACATAGAGACTATAGCTGGAGATAAGGAGCTAAGTAGATGTTAGTTGCTAGCTATTTTCTCTTCAGCAGCCCAAATTTTGGGGTAAGAGGTTATAATATTTCCATTACACCTTTAGTCTACAGAATGATTAGCTGCTTTGAAGTCAACTGTGATTGTTGCTAAGGGAAAGAGTAAAGAATGTGTTTCTGTAAAGCAATGCTCTAGTAGACGCTGCACAGCTCACAGCCTTGCAAAATGCAGACAGTGTTTTCTCTTTCTCACGCTCTTGTTCTCTCATTATTTTGGTTTTTCTTTGTTGATTATTTAGCACCTTGCCTTGGCTATATATCATCTGGCTTTAGTCTCAGGCCCTACGGGAACTTGTAAAAGTTAGAGAAGGTGAGTTGGTGGAGGAGAGGAGAAGGAAGATAGGAAGGAGAAAGGGGAGGGAAAAGACAAGAGTGGATACTTTCTGAATCTCATACAATAGTGTAAGTCTGGTCTGGAGAAGAGAACTCATATTTCTTAACCCCAAATAATAGATTCCTAGATTCCCCATCTTGTCTCATTGCTTGATGCCACAGCATGCTAACTATTCAACTTATAAAGTCTGCTGGCATTTACTAGTTTTCTAGTATCTGGACAAATGGTACCGGGAAAGGTTTTGAATTCTTTCTTATTTAAGGAGGTTATTTCCAAATTAAGAGCTGATAACTCACTGTGAAGGATGCTGGGCCTGGGAATTGGGGCAGGACCAAATGCAAGAGTTTGTAGAGTAGATAGTTAACCACGAACCCACACACATTGCTTCTGTGTTAATAAAGTGAAATAAATGATGAAATTATGTAGGGAGTAAATCTATATGTTAAGAATTAAAGTCCTCTTATGACTTAGATGTGACATTTTTCTTTCTGATTCATATTTTAGAATCTCCAAATTAAAAAAAAAAAATCTTACCACTTTACCCAATCGTGGCAGGAAACTCATAAATCAACCTCTAAAAGGCTGGTTTTTAAAAATTTATTATAATATCAAAAGTGTTGAAAATAATTTTCTGAGGTGCAGTTTCTGTGTACACTAGTCAGCGGGTAGGTTTTAACGTACATCATCAGTTGGCTGTCTCAGAAGTGCTAGGTTTTCCCTTTGAAAACGGCCTGTGATGTGTCTGGAGGATGCTGGGTCTCCGTGCTGTGAGCACCTGTGTTTGCAGGGGAAGTCATCCTCCCAGCTCTGAGGACCCTGAGAGTTTACCTGACCTTCAGGCTCCTGGGCTGTCCTCTCCTGGATGCTGACAGAAGATGCATGGTTCCTGGGTCAGTTTTGAGTGATGACTACAGCAAAGCAGTGGCTGGGTGACAGCATACAAATGAGCGCTGTATGTCCCAGTTCCAACATGGGTGACGGAGAGGAGCACAGACATATGCCTGCCGCACAGAGGAAGGGTGAGGTGAGGGAGTCTGCTGTTGTAGAGCAAGCAGTAGCAAGCCTGCTCTTTGTCGTGTGTGTGTGTGTGTGTGTGTGTGTGTGTGTGTGTGTGTGTGTCTGTGTGTCTGTGTGTGTGTGTGGTGTAACCTCAGGTGGGGAGACTTCTAGCCTCAGAGCCCACACTGAGAAAGGTGTCCCACACTGAGGTCAGGTCTTTCATTCTCGGCAGGAGAGAGAGGCGTTAGCAAGCACACATGCGAGCCCGGCTGCCAGTGCTGTGAGGGAGCAAAGAAGCCTCTGCCTGCTCACCCTTCCCCATAGATTCCAGTTCTGCTTCTGATGTGTGAATTATTACCTCAGTAAACAAGTTCTTTGGCTGAAATTATTCATGTAATGTCAAATGCCTGCGAGCAGAACGTGTCTGTGCTGGAGCAAAATGAGACACTGCGATGATGCGAGTGTCGGCTTACTAAAAAGTGAGATGGGGTTAAGATATACTTTTTGAGGGGCTGAGGAGATGGCTCAGTGGGTAAGAGCGCTTGCTGCACAAATGCAGGGCGTTCAGATCCCAGGAACTCCATAAAAATCTGCGCATAGTCCTGAGCACGCCGGGATCCTCAGCCTTGTGCAGGGCAGACACAGGAGGATAATGGGAGCTCGGTGCTGACGGCTTGGTTCCGGGTACCTTGAGAGACCGACACCCTTCTCAGGGACTGAGGCAGAGAGTGACAGAGAAGGAAACCCGACATCCTCCCCTGGCCTCTGCACACTGATCTGCACGCATGTGCCCGTACACCACGCCCCCCACACCCCCACACCCACACACTCACACCCACACACCACCACACCCACACACTCACACCCACACACCACACCCCCACCACACCCACACACTCACACCCCACACCACGCCCCCACACCACACCCATACCCACACACCACGCCCCCCCACACCACCACACCCACACCACCACACCCACACCCACACACCATGCCCCCCCACACCACCACACCCACACCCACACACCATGCCCCCGCCACCACCGCCACCACCACCACCATGGCCATCACACCAAATAGTATTTTCCAACTTTGTGTAAGGAGAAAGGGATAACTGTCCAGTTTATCTATGGAATAGTAAGTTTTTATATCACATGTGCTACTTAGACAGATTTCTACTGTGTTTCCTGTTATAATCATCCCTCCACTTCTTTTCATTTTTATTAACTCCTTTCTACCAGTGCTAGACTGAGTAAGTCATTCATTCATTTAAGTCGCTGAATAAGTGATACAGTAAACCCGCTGCAGTAATTAGCTTCACCTTTAGGTACTAACTTACTTAGTGAATATTTACTGAGCACCTTTTCTGTGACAGGCACTATTCTAAATTCTGAGGATTCAAAACGGGGCAAAATGTGCAGGAAATCTAAAGTCAGTATAGCTTCCAGATTCTGAGATCTAGTAAGCTGTAAGAATCACCTGTCCAAATTTAATCCCTTTGCCTCATGGCTCCAGGGACCCCACTCTTACCTTGTAGTTTGCCCAGGAGTTGGGGACAATGACTCAAAACTCATGAATCTGTTTCTCAAGCAGAGAAAATGTGGAGTGTTGTGGAGCGAGGGCTGTTGGACTCTAGACTTAGCAGCAGGTGGCAATGTTGAGACATGGGTCTTGGGAACTTTGCTGTGTTTGTCTTAGACCAGCCTCTAAGACCCAAGCAAAGATTGAACGGTGCTACTTAAGGAGTCGACATACTTTCAGTGTTTCCTACTGTATTTGGTGAACCAATTCGTTAAACCATTCAGCAACCAATCAAGCAGTAATGAATGTTGATGTTCTACTGTGAGTGGTAGCTGAATGGAGAAGAGTCTTTCTCTCTGGTAGTGCTCTGAATTTTACCCTCATAGCTTGAAATACAAGCATGATAGCTCTTACAGAACATGCTTGGATCCCTCCAAGTTTTTATCATTTCCAACTGCAGGTTACCCTGTTGTTCTATTTCCAGAATTTTCATGGGAATTTGTTGATATCTATAAACCATCTAAGACACAGTTATCATTGTCTGTAGATTGTGATTGAGTGGAGCAGAGATGAATATCCAGTGTGATTCAAGATCAGAACACTGTGAGCTTTTTATTTACGCAGCAGTCTTGACTGAACCCAAACCTGCCAAGCATGGCCCTTGGGTTATCCAGTTTCTTGCCCATACCCTCTGTTCCCATGCACACAGTTTCTCTGAGGGAAGCAAGCAGAAAAGACCGGACAAGTTCTTTTCATGAGCTTCCTCTGATCTTCAGGTGGTCTGTATGAGTGCAAAGGTGAAGAAAATTGGGGGGTATTCAAAGAAACACCTAGGTACTCATACGAATCATGACGATATAGCTTCCACAGCTTCCACCACTATTGCAAATGTAGTGTCTTTTAGAGGATGTGGTTGCTTTTCAAAACAATTACAAGACAGTAACGCCTAGAGCCACATTTCTGTTTGACATGAAAACAAAATAATTAAGCATGACATTTACTGTACTTTTTTCCACTTACATAGTCCCCATTTTACCATTTAAAAATAAATGTATTTTAAGCACATTAGTTGAAAACAATTACAATTGTCTAATTATTGAACAGATTGAAAGAGGAAACATGCCCAGATAGAGAACCTAAAAAATTATTGAGAAGAAATTTCTTAAAATCATGTCAATGAAATCTGGAAGTCATACTAATTGTTAGAAAAAATTTAAAAGTTACTTTTAATTAAATAAATCTGAGCACTGTATCTCAGTGTTCTCTTTTTAAAAAACTTAGTGAGTGTGTGTGTGTGTGTGTGTGTGAGTGTGTGTGTGTGTGTGTGAGTGAGTGTGTGTGTGTGTGTGTGTGTGTGTGTGTGTGTGCACGTGTGTGTGTACATGAGTGCAGGTAGCCACAGATGCCAGAAGGGGCAGCGAGATCCCTTGGAGCTGGAGTTACAGGCAGTTGTGAGCTGCCTGACGTGGATGTTTGGGAGCCAAACTCTGGTTCTCTGGAAGGGCATCACAGGCTCTTACCCACCAATCCATCTAAAGGAATCCAGACCCCTGGATTCCTCTTTCATTTTTTTCTTGTCTCTTACAAATAACCAGAATGCTTGCTTCTCCCATCTCGCTTCTTATATCCTGATAGTGTCTTATAGTCTGGCTGTTTCCCTGTGTGAGACAGGTACTTGAGTGAAGCCAGTAGCAGGTGTGGTCTCAGCCTTCCAGACTCTCATGTGTAGTTCGTAAGACTGAGTGATGTTCTGTAGAAAGGCCATGATGTGTCCTGCCCAGTGCAGTGGGGAGCACAAGCAGAGCCTGGTCAGTGTAAATGTGTTAAGGAAGGTAACCACTGAGTGAAGCTGGGAAGGAAGACATGCAGTGGAAGGGGAAATGTGAAGATGCAAAGTCAGGCCATGCTTGGGAAATGTAGGCTGAGTCATTTCTTGAGGTATGGTGTAGAAGATTAGAGCAAAGTGTGACAAAAGCAGGAGAGGTAGCCAGGGCTCAGTAAGGAGTGTGGACACCATGTTCAGGACTGTGTATGTGTGTATGCGTTTACAATATTTAATATTTAATATATGTATATATATAAATAGCATATATATATACACATATAATCTAGTATATATGTATTTTTGTTATTATCTATCATTTACTATATAATATATGAGAAAAATATTTGAAAACTTGAAAAGATTATGATAAATCAAGCCTCACCACAAAAAAATTTGATGATAATATCTTCTGTCCTTCCTCCTTCTGTACTTCCTTCTATCCCTCTTTGAAAATGATGACTGTGAGGTTTAAAAACTTTTACTTTAAAGCTCAGAGGTTAGGTTGTTTAAATCTAAGCAAGTATTCAATGAAGGTAGGTAAACTATCAGTACAGAAGTATTAAATATATGATGAAAAGTATAGAAAATAAGGGATGTCTTTAGCATCATTCATCACAAGAGCCCTAAACCCACTTGAGGCTTAATTGTCTGATCATCAAGATATTTAATTTTGGATAGTATATCTCAATAGTAAAGTGTTTGCCTGGTGTCTGAAAGGTCTTGGTTTATACGTCCAGTACTGTAGATAGAAAAAGAGATTTTCACTTTTATTCCTACTCACTACTATTTTTTTCCAGTAAATTGGTAAGTGGACCTCTAAGTCATGAATGCATTCATTGGGTGTCCTTCCATGCGGACTTCTACATTATTATATATCCTTTTCTGTTTGGCAGTGAACAAATTCAGCCTTGTAGTGTCATTTCTAGGGAGATTTATTTTTCTTTGCCTAATTAAAATTCCTTGAGGCTAAGGAGCATGTGTACCTGACTTTGCATTTACCCAAACAGACTGGTGCCTTCTGGTTAATTATTTGAACCGTTGAGAGTATGAAATACTCTCGATAGAATTGCTGGTCTGTTGGAGAGCAGGAGCCTCTGATCATAAGAGCTTTCACCTTCATGAGAGCAGCAGCAGCTACTTGTAAAACACCTTCAAGTCAGGACCTGTTGATTGTTGACATTTTCTCATAGGAGAGGAGGCAAGGGTCATTGGGCCCTCTGAGGTTCCAGCCACTGCTTCCTGTACCTCTCTATGTAACTTGCCCCTAAATGCATATAGCCTTGCTGTCTCAAGGGAACAAGTAGATACACTGTGCGCAGCAAGTTCAGTGGTGGAAAAAGACTCCATCTCTGGAGCTGTGGCGGGCTGCCATCTCTCCTGGGGTAAGACTTTGCATTAGTATGGCTGCTTTGCGTTGTGCCCATGCTTCTGTAGCTTCTAGTCCATGTTCTGTGAGTGAGCCCAACAAGCTCATTGGCTTCCTGTTTTAGACCCTGAGAGGGTTCTGCTTTGGTCTGTCTGATATTATATACGTAGACATTTGTTCCTGTCTCCCAAGGAAAAGTTTATACAACACAGAAAAGTGTACTGTATTGTTCATAACAGAGTATATTGATCCAAAGTATTTGGGATAAGACCAGTCTGAAAGGGGGAAATCTTACTGCAAAACCCTAGAAACACACATTTCTAGTGCAACTTCCGTGTCTTACCTGAGAAACTGAATAGTTATATAAAAAGAGAATATCACATGTAGTACCTTCCAAAAATCTCTCCAAAGACATTATTGACTGTTTATTTCTTATTATTCCCATGGTATTTCTCCCTGTTCAAGAGAGTGAATTTGTCTTAATCATCTTTGTATGCCACCTAGTGTTCAAATGTTTATGTGAATGAATGAATAAACAGCTGGTTTTTCTTAACTTTAGTTTTCTCTTCAAAAATAAGTCTAACAATCCCTGTCTACTTTAGAGAATACCTTTCCATAAATTTTTAAGGTTGGTGATAAATTGGGTAGGCTTTTAATGGAAGAGTTAGAGTATAAACTAGACTGGTAGGGCATTAGGGAAAAATTTAAAAATATTTGTTAGCATGAGAAAATAACATAGTGGATCTTGGAGCCAGGCTGGGCATGAATTTGGCCTGACACGTTTATTACCTGCCTGGCCCATCTACTTAACTTTCCCTGGCACCTGGCATCTTTGTTTATAGAATAGAAATCCTAGTTCTGTGTCCTTGCAGGATGTCCAGGCCATCTAAAGGAGGGGATACATAGCCTGTGCTGCACAGCTACGCACATAGTGAGCACCAGCCATTGTTCTGCCATTCCAAGTGCGTTTCCTATTGCTTCAGCCTTTCTAATGTGGCAGATCTTATGTTCAGGATGTAGGTGGGTCTATGGACTGTAGATATCGCTGGATAAATCTTGGAGGGATGAAAACAGATATGATTCATATATTATGACCCACATTAATAGCACAAAGATCATCCTAAAAATCACTGAAGTCAATTAAGATAAAGGAAAAAAAATAATGAAAAGATCTGAGCTACCTAAAGTTCTACTTACTGAGTCTCATTCCATTTTTCTACTTACTGAGGTAGATTTGCCTCAGGAACACTAAGGTGTTAGCTTGTAAACTTCCTTCATCCTCTTATTAATAAAATGCTGTTGATACATTCATTCAATTTAAAGCTTCTTTTCCAGTTTTCAGCTTGTGAGGAAAACCTGCTGAGCAGCAAATGGCTTTCCACACAGCTTAATAGGACCACTCATCTACCCTGAGACTGGAAGGGATAGGGGTGGGGCAGCAAAACCACTCTGAGAAGGGAGGAACCCATGGAGGCAGTGGGAAAAGTGGGAATAGAAGACATTAAATCCACCTTTGCCGGCTCTCACCTTCAAGGGTTTGCAAGCTGGCTATGTCCTGCACATCAGTTCACCAGCCTGAGCCACAGCAGTTGTCTTAGGCGGTGCTTGAGGAAGGAGAGTGAAGATGTGGGTCCTTATATAAACAGCCCAGAGGAAATCTGACTCTCCAAAGGTGGTGGAGTCAAGAGTCTCTGGGCCAAAGCTGTTTTGTGTCCGGTTGTTTTCCAGGGGTGTGTTATTTTCTAACAACGACTCTTTCTACATTTATTACTCAAAAATCTAATGCTCTTCTTTATCAGTGCCTTTTGAACCAGTGTGGCAGCAGAATTAGGCTGGATGACTCAGGGTTCTTAAATCATGAGTCTTTCTAGATATTTAAAAAGAATAAAATATGCCATCCTCTGATACCATCTATGTTTGATTTGTGCAGTCGACCTTGGGTCTGCACTTAACAAAGTGAACAGGAAAGGTTTTTATTGGCCCCTTTAAGAACAAAAGCCAAGCAGTTCCTTAATCTTTTCCAAATTAGGGCCCAGAGGAGCTGGCCTGTCTCCTCCTTACGTGGGGGGACTGAGTGGTAGCATGTTGAGATGGTCCAAATGACTAGGACCCAGCAAGAGAAATGTGTACCATCCTTGCACTCTTATCTTTTCCTCCCAGTCTAGTCATAAACATTTGTTCACCCTGGACATACAAGGCTTGATGAAGCAGGGGCCCGTGAGAGGAAAAGCCGAGGGGAGGAACCTTTAATTCCAGTAGAGTCTGCATGAGGCTCACAGTGTGCTTATTGCCAGGAAGCCTTTCTGTACTGTGTCTTCAACAAAGACTTCCAGTATATCAAGCTCCCTATGGATAGGGTACACAGAAAAGCAGTCCGTTCTATTCTGGGATAAGAGCAAGGACTCTTAGCTCATTCCTGGAATTAGCACATGGATTCCGCATCAAATTGTACAGGGGAATGAGAGAAAGAAATTTTGCATAGAATTCAGTCAGTAATATTATAACTCTGAAAGAAGAATTCTTTTAAAGCCCAAAGGATTAGCTCTTATTTTTGTATCTACAGAACTATCCCAATTATGCTGAAACCTAAGTTGGTTTCTGTCAACTTGACACAAACTAGAGTCATCTGGGAAGAGGAAAGCTCGGTGGAAGAATTGCCTCCATCAAACTGGCCCGTTGGCATGTCTTTGGACCATGTAGTATCTTGATTAATGGCACTGCGGGTAGTGCCATCCCTAGGCAGGTGATCCTGGGTTGGATAACAAGGCAAGCAGTAGCTGTGTTCCTCCATGGTCTCTGCTGTAGTTCCCGCCTCAAGCTCCTGCTCTGGCTTCCCTCAATGACAGACTTTGATCTCTAAGATGCCATTAGCCCTTTCTGCAAGACTTTGCTTTTGGTCTTGGTATTTTATTGCAACAACAAAAGCCAAGTAAAACAGTAAGTAATGAACTCCTTTGTGGAATCCCTCTCACCTTATAGGTGTCCTGCACATTTTTTGTGTTAAGCTAATGAAAGAAGGAAACCTGATGTCTCTTTTATATTGTCATGGTTTTATTATTTGCTTTTATATGTAGAGAAAATCATGAAGTATATTCCTAACATTTGGTCTACTTTAGAATAGACTGTGGAAGAAAATCTGGCTCATTTGATTCCAAGTTAATGAGTTTGGCTTTTGATATATGGCCCTTATTTCTAGAGCATGTTTGGCTCTTCAGTCTATCTTTATTCTTTTAGGAAGTCAGACCTTTATTATAGCATCATGACTAAGGGACAGTGACATTGCGCACGCATCCAACAGCCTTGCAGTTTTAGTTTCTTTCTTCTGTGAAGGTGGGACCATAGCTGAGGTCTGAGAGAGGTGACTGCTTGGACAGGGTCATTGGGGAAGCCCCATTGAATCAAAGTCAGGCAACAGCTAGCTGTGCCCTTCTAGGAGATTTTTTTAAAAGATGTGTTTGATTGATGAAGATTTAGAACAGCAGCAAACAGTGTCTGAGTACCACATCTGCCCTCATTCTTAGTTACTTTCATTATTTTTTTTTTTAATTTTCAAAACAATAATAATCGTGGCATGGTCTGTTATTAAAACAGAATGGGGTTAGATTTGAAACAAGAAAAGGTACTTTGAATTCTCTATCCCTCCTCCACTCATAAGAGACTGAAAACGTCTTTTTAAAGGAAAAAAAAAAAGACCACATCCTGACATTTACATGTAGACTTTCCATTTATCTCTGCCTCTGCTGGAGCTTGGGCTTGATAATCCAAAATATAACACACAACAATTCACCAACCTTAAACTTTAAGTGGGAATTAAGGCAATCTAAGGTAATTTTAGCTATCAGAAGTTTACTTTAGGCATTGACTTTAAATCTTGGCCCTCAATTAACAAGAGGCACCATTTTATCCTAAATGAGCAACCCAAATTTAAAATACACAGTGAAATTCTAGAAACAGTGCTTGTCCCTCGGTGATGCTTCAGTAAGCTATGGAAGGACCCAGAAGGTCATAAAACCATATTTACTAATATCAGCACATTGCTGCACTTTGCTCTGTTTGCAAGTGAAAGAGAAACATGGTCAGGTAAGAAAGGGCTCTAGCTCACGTGGCTAGAAAGAGCAAACGTGGAAGATATGAGGAGGAGAGGAGAATCTCAACATAGAAGATCATTTGAGGGATTTCTGTAGATTCCAGTTCCATTCAGTTTTAATTTGGCCATTCACACTTCCCTAAGACAGTAGCTGAACTCAAAGGACATGTTCTAGCCATCCTCAACCCCACTGCTGAAGCTGAAATTGTCTTCTGTGAGAATCAACTCAGGCCCACTTCTCTGCCTCCCTCAGGTCTCCACTAGCCCTGTATAATGAAAAGTTATATTTTGGGGAGCTTTTTTTTTCATTTCTTTAAATATTAGTTACAGTTTAACTTTATATCTCTGCTGTATCCTGCTCCCTCATTCCCTCCCAACCCCACCCTCCCTCCCTCATCTCCTCCCTGTCCCTTTCCAAGTCCACTGATAGGGGAGGACCTCCTCCCCTTTCATTTGATTGGGGAGCTTTTTTTTTGGGGGGGGGAGCTTTTTTTTTAAAACCACCCATTCTATCTCCCCAATAGATGACACAGAGACTTATTAGATTTTTAAGTAAGCTTTAGGCATCTATTTATACTAATCCTCTGTGCTAGTCTTGCTATTTCCCAGCCACACTCTCTGATCTACTTTCTATATTGGTCCTGTCAGGGCTGTTTCTGCTCTATCATCTCAGTTCTTAATCACCACATCCTTTCTCTACCTCTTCCTTTTTCCTCCCCTGTGGTCTCTACCTGAGACCCTAAACCTGGGAATGGAAGTTCTGCCTACCTATCTCTTCTGCCCAGTTATTGGCTGTCAGCAACTTTATTAACCAATCAGAGACATTGGGGAGCAAAGTTTATACAATATTGATCACTATATATGGCAATGCCCTTGTCCATATTGCAATAATATTTTGGGGCCCAGAATTCAGCAACTGGAATACACATAGCACCAGACCAAGCCCCCAAACACCTGTTCTTGTCTCTGATGTCTGAGGTCTGGAATCCTCCCTGACCATCTTCTATGGGGGTATGCCTACTCCATTCTCATGGGCTCCTGCCAAACTTTGTGAATTCGCACTTAGCAATATAGGAAGGCCAGACTTCAAGGCTTCTCTTGACCTACCTATTGTTCCATGGTCCTGGGAACATTTTGAAATATAACTAGTTTTGTTGTTGTTGTTTGTTTTGTTTTGTTTTGTTTTGGAGTGGTATGGGACAGTCTGGAGGGTGTTTTTCTTCAAGAGTGCTGAGGGGGAAAGTAATCTCATGATGTTCAGCTTTTCTTTGGCTTAGTTTACTCATCTCTCTAGGCCAAAGGTAAAATGTGGACTAGCAGGAAACCTATGAAGACTGCATTCTGCCTTACCTTTCTAAAAAAAATTACAATACTCCTTTATTATCCATATGTTATCTTGTATAGCTTTTAATTTTATTACTTGTAGATTGTTTGCATAGTGTTTGCAATGTGTGTGTGTCTATGTATGTGTGTGTACATAAACACAAATGCATGTGTCTGTCCAGAAGAGGATGTAGTGTTCCCTCAAGCTAGAGTTGCAGAAGGTTGTAAGCCACCCAGTGTGGGTTCTGAAAACAAAACTTGGGTCTTCAGTAAGAAGACACTCTTGACGGCTGAGACATCCCTCTAGCCCAATGCTTCCATATCTTAATGTCACCTTGGCCTCAATAGCCAATGAATAGCTCCTTTGTATCCCATGTTAAGTTTTTAAACTTCATCTGCTATGTTGGACAGTCAATCTGTCTGCCAGTGCAGAAAGATTAAAAATTTCCCCCTTTCCATTGTGTACATATACCACAATTTCTGTATCCATTCTTCAGTTGAGGGATTGAATTAGATTACAACCTGGGTTGTTTCCAGATTCTAGCTATTATGAATAAAGCTGCTACGATCATGGTTGAACAAATGTCCTTGTTGTGTATCTGAGCATCTTTTGGATATATGCCTAGGAGTGGTATAGCGGGATCTTGAGGAAGCACTATTCCCAATTATCTGAGAAAGTGCCAGATTGATTTCCAAAGTGGTTGTACAAGTTTACATTCCCACCAGCAGTGGAGGAGGGTTTTCATTTCTCCACAACCTCTCCAGCACATGTTGTCACTTGAGTTTTTGATCTAAGCCATTCTGATGGGTATAAGGTGAAATCTCAGGGTCGTTTTGATTTGCATTTCCCTGATGACTAAGGATGCTGAGCATTTCTTTAGGTGTTTCTCTGACATTCGATATTCTCCTGTAGAGAATTCTCTGTTTAGCTCTGTACCCCATTTTTTAATGGGATTACGTGATTTGTTGCTTTACTACTCAGCAATTAAAAACAAGGAAATCATGAAATTTGCAGGCAAATGGTGGGATCTAGAAAAGATCGTCTTGAGAGAGGTATCCCAGAAGCAGAAAGAGGCACAGGGTATATACTCACTTATAAGTGGATGTTAGACATATAAGATAGGATAAACATACTAAAATCTGTACACCTGAAGAAGCTAAGCAAGAAAGAGGACGCTGGACAAGATGATCAATCCTTACTCAAAAAGGCAAATGGGATGGACATCAGAAGAGGGAGAAAACAGGGAACAGGACAGGAGCCTACCACAGAGGGCCCCTGAAAGACTCTACCCATCTGGATATCAAAGCAGAGGCTGAGACTCATAGCCAAACTTTGGGCAGAGTGCAGGGAATCTTATGAAAGAAGGGGGAGATAGAAAGATCTGGAGGGACAGGAGCTTCACAAGGAGAGCAACAGAACCTGGGCACAGAGGTCTTTTCTGAGACTGATATTCCAACCCAGGACCATGCAAAGAGAAAACCTAGAATCATTGCACAGATGTAGCCCATGGCAGCTCAGTGTCCAAGTGGGTTTCCTAGTAAGGGGAACAGGGGCTGTCTTAGACATGAACTGATTGGCCTGCTCTTTGATCACCTTCCCCTGAGGGGGAAGCAGCCTTACCAGGCCACAGAGGAAGACAATGCAGCTAGTCCTGATGAGACCTGATAGGCTAGGATCAGACGGAAGGGGAGGAAGATCTTCCCTATCAGTGGACTTGGATAGGGACATAGGGGGAGAAAAGGGAAGGAGGGTAGGGTTGGGAAGGATGGAGGGAGGGGACTACGGCTGGAATACAAAGTGAATAAATTTTAAAAAAAATTTTAAAACTCAAATCTAAAAAAAAATTCCCCTTTTTGAGGACTAGGAAGGGGAGTAGGAGGGAAGAGGGAGAGAGGATGGGACCAAGAAGAGACAAGGGAGGGGATACAATTGGGATGTAAAGTGAATACATTTTTTTAAAAAATTAACGTTTAAAAATCTTATTTTAAGACAATAGCTTGAGCAGAGGTGGCTGGAGAGATGGCTTGGTGGTTAAGATCATTGGCTGCTTTCCCAAAGGACTGGAATTCAGTTCCCAACACCCACATGATACTCCATAAACATCTGTTGCTCTAGTTCAAAGGAACCCCACAACCTCTTCTAGTCTCCACAGGCACGTAGCATGCACGTGGTGCACAGATATGCATGCAGGCAAAGCACCCACACACATAAAACATTTTAAGACAACGCCTTTCTTGAAAAGGCTTCATTTTTTTTCTGTATATTATTACGGAGCATATCTGAAGCTGTTACTTTGATCCCACTCTTGACAGTATCCCAGAACTGAATTGTAATCCTCTCCTGTGGGCTTATAGATGCCTTTGGTAGAACAGGCCAAGGTCACGTTTTAAAAGGCAAAGGGGGAAACAATAGTAATGCTTTCTTGGTTGTCTCTCTCTAGTGCTTAAGGTTCAAAGTATAGCTCATTAGGAAGTTTTCCTTTAATACCTATTATAGAGATGTTCGGGTCATGAAAGGCTATTGAGTTTTTAATAGCGCATCCATTATATTTGTACGGTATAAAATATGCAAAACATCATCTGACTCTTCGAATTTCACACTGTTTTAGCTATCTGTGTCATACTGGTATCTTCTCAATATATGTGATTTTGGTAATTTTACGGTGTTGACATTTTTTTTTTATGTTGAACTAAGCTATAAGTTTCCCTGAGTGGGAGCTGCACAGCTGTTTTCCAAACTAAGGCTTTTGTTGTTGCTATGATTAAACTGTTAGGAGTTGAATGGTCTGGTTTAATCGCTAGTGTTTCGTGTACACATTGATGTAGAGTTTCAAACTAGAGAAGCAGAAAATGAAAGTATGTTTTTTTCTTTCTTTGGCAGGCATTTGATGTACTTGGAAAAGTTGAAGCTTACCTTAAGCTCCTTAAATCAGAGGGTTTAAGCCTGCCTGCCTTGGCAGCAAGGCATGAGGAATTACACAGAGAAATTAAAGACTCCACAGCCGACGCTCTGCAAAAGGGACGAACCTTAATCAGCCAAGTAGATTCCTGCCAGTGAGTAAAGTCTGTTTTATCCCCAATGTAGCAAGTTTTTTCACCGACTCCACAATCTGGTAAAAAAATAAGTTGCATGGGGTTTATTTATTTATCTTTTTTTCTGCTTCTGATGTTTGGATGCATTATGATGTGGTTTAAAAGGTTCATTGAATTATGCTCCACAGTGATTCTGAACACAGCATTGGTCACCCAGAAGTGAAGCCATAGCCTGAGCCTGAGGACTTAAAGATGCTAAAGCTTTGCTTCTGTCTATGTCTGAAGGCGGCAGGGAGGGTGCACAAGACAAGGAGGAGCTTTGCTTCCCACCTGGCACCTTCATGCTTCTCTCTCTCTCTCCCTCAGTTCATCAGCCTTCTCCATTGTCCCATTTTTCCTTTCTAGAAAAAAAAAAGAACTACAAGAATTATCATTTCCTTTTCCTTTTGACCTTGCTATTTCACTGAACAAAACCCAAATAAAAGGTAACTATGGATAATAGAAGCTCGCATTTAGTGAGAGCCCATTGCGTGCCAGGCACTGTGCCCAGGGCTTTAGGGAGAATATCTCATTAATCCACACAGTGACTCTGAAACACATACTAAGGATGTTTTCCTTCTACAGTCAAGGTAACTGGCCTAGAGAGTTTAGCAACGGTTAAGGTACAAACGGGAGCACACGTCCAGTTTGTGACAGAGACAGCTCTTGGATCTAAGGCACAGGCTCCAGTTTTCATGCTCTTGGGCAATGTGCCGGGGGATCACTTCAGTGAGCATGTTCGGTGGGTGCATCAGGATGAGCTAATCGTTGGCTGGGCAGAAGGAGAGAAAGGGGCTTTGGGGAAGAGAATGAATGCATTTGGGAAGTATGGGGATCTGAAGACAGGAAGGTGACATAGCAATTCTTAGAGCAGGCTATCAGCCAGGAAGAAATGAGACAGCACTTCCACTTGAACAGGAAGAGACGAAGTAGGTTTGTACCAACAGGTTGAACCCCAGTTCTCCCTTTCTATATCTACAATATCCTTGAACCTTAAAAATACAATTTGAGGCATGAAGTATGTGGGATGTGGTGAACATGGTCTCGTTCCCTTCAGCCTCCCGCTTGGCTCTCATAGGTGTGTTCTAATGAGTGACTCTGGAAGTCTAGGCATAGGGAGCATTCTTTCCAGAAAACAGTCTGAACTGGACAGAGACGTTTGACTCGGAGATTTGGGTGGTTGCTATGGGGCCATGCAATGCTTAGATTAGAAATAATCCACGGTCTCCCAGCAAGAGCCAAAACCCGGAGGTCATGACAAGAGCGAACTATTCTCCACTGTGGAAGAGCTACCAGCAACAGCTGTGGCTGCTTAGCAAATTGACTTAGGTGTTGATCCAGGTGCCAGGAAAGGGTATTTTCCATAGACGAGAGCCCAGGCATACTCCCCCTGGGACCACGTGTGCCTGTAACAGCTGCTTCCTTTCTTTCTCCCGATCCACGTCTACTCCTTGCAAATACCTTGAGCTACACAGGAGACTGTAAGACACAGGAAACACTTGCTGGATGGTGTTCTGGGTCACATGGTGGCTGAAGGAAGTGGTGAGGCTTGCATTCTTATAGGGTCTCACAGCCCTGGCCAATGTTATTTTCCTGGTGAAGCTACTCTTTGCTTGTGCTTGTTTTTTTCCTCTAGCCACATGTGGGCAAATGAGGGTACAGCCACAGACCCTGATGTCTGGAGGCCTGGTTTGGGTTGTTTCTTCCTACCTGGTATTCCATCCCACAAATCCAGGGTGTTGGGCTTCTCTGAAGTCTGATTCCTGACTTTTTTAATTTTTATTTTTTATATTAATTATAGTTTATTCACTTTGTATCCCAGCTGTAGCCCCCTCCCTCATTCCCGCCCAATCCCACCCTCCCTCCCTCATCTCCTCCCTGTTCCTCTCTAAGTGCACTGATAGGGGAGGTCCTTCTCCCCTTCCATTTGACCCTAGCTTATCGGGTCTCATCAGGACTGGCTGTAATGTCCTCCTCTGTGGCCTAGTAAGGCTCCTCCTCCCTCAGGGATGGGGAGAGTTCAGAGAGCCAGCCACTGAGACAGTCCCTGTTCCCCTTACTAGGGAAACCCACTTGGATATTGAGTTGCCATGGGCTACGTCTGAGCAGGGGTTCTAGGTTATATCCAAACATGGTTTTTGGTTGGAGAATCAGTCTCAGAAAAGACTCCTGTGCCCAGATATATTTGGTCCTTTTGGAGCTCCTGTCTTCTCCATGTCTTACTAACTCCCCCTTCTTTTATATGATTCCCTGCACTCTGCCCAAGGTTTGAAAAAGTGTCCTTCCAGCGCCACCATCTTGGATCCACTCTCCCTGCCCAAGGTTTGGTTATGAGTCTCAGCATCTGTTTTGATACACTGCTAGGTAGAGTCTTTCAGAGGCCCTCTATGGTTGGCTCCTGTCCTGTTTCTTGTTTTCTCCTACTTCCAATGTCCATCCCATTTGTCTTTCTAAGTGAGGATTGGTCATCTTACCCCAGGTCCTCTTTCTTGTTTAGCTTCTTTAAGTGTACAGATTTTAGTATGTTTATGCTATCTTTTAGGTCTAGTATCCACTTATAAGTGAGTATATACCATGTGTGTTTTTCTGCTTCTGGGATACCTCACTCAGGACAATCTTTTCTAGATCCCACCATTTGCCTGCAAATGTCATGATTTCCTTGTTTTTAATTGCTGAGTAGTATTTCATTGTGAAAATGTACCACAATTTTTGTATCCATTATATGGATACTTGATTTTTGATAAAGAAGCCAAAACCATTCAATGGAAAAAAAGACAGCATCTTCAACAAATGGTGCTGGTCCAACTGGATGTCTACATGCAGAAAAATGAAAATAGATCCATATTTATCATCCTGCACAAAATTAAAGTCCAAGTGGATCAAAGACCTCAACATAAAACCAGACACACTAAATCAGTTAGAAGAAAAATGGGGAAAAGCCTAGAACTCATTGGCACTTCCTAAACAGAACACCAACAGCACAGGCTCTAAGAGCAACAATCAACAAATGGGACCTCATGAAACTGAAAAGCTTATGTAAAGCAAAAGACACTGTCATCAGAACAAAATGACAGTCTACAGACTGCGAAAGGATTTTCACCAACCCTATATCTGACAGAGGACTAATATCCAGGATATATAAAGAACCAAAGAAGTTAAAAAGCAACAAATCAAGTAATTCGATTAAAAAAAAATGGGATATGGAGCTAAACAGAGAATACTCTGTAGAGGAATATAGAATGGCAGAGAAACACCTAAAGAAATGTTCAAGGTCCTTAGCCATCATGGAGATGCAAATTAAAATGACCCTGAGATTCTACCTTAAACCCCTCAGAATGGCTAAGATCAAAAACTAAAATGATAATACTTGCTGGAGAGGTTGTGGAGAAAGGGGAACCCTCCTCCATTGCTGGTGGGAATGTAAACTTGTGCAACCACTTTGGAAATCAATCTGGCCCTTTCTCAGACAACTAGGAATAGCGCTTCCTCAAGATCCAGCTATACCACACCTAGCATATATCCAAAATATGATCAAGTATACAACAAGGACATTTGTTCAACCATGTTTGTAGTAGCCAGAATCCGGAAACAACCCAGTTGTCTCTCAACTGAGCAATGGATCCCTGACTTCTTAATCCTTCGAGAGTTCTGGGCTCTTGGATCACTTCTCTGAGCCCTGATTTAGAACCTTCCCCCTAAGGCAGGAAGCTGGTACCATCACAGTTTTTGAGTTTTTGCTTTGTTTCTCCAGTTTACACATTTGTCTTTTCCCAGTCAGTTAAGGTACACTGGGAAGTTTAACTCCTGCTTCTTACTCAGAAACTAGTTTTCTGGTTTCAGGCTTCACTCTGAAGAGTTAGAATGGTTTTTACTGGTAAACTTAATCTGCTTTGTTCTCATCTAAAATGCTTTGATTTTGATACCTGAATTTTTGATTGAAGTGCTTTTATTTCATCTCTTTCCTCCATCTTCTCCCCTCTCTCCTCATTCCCTTCTGTTTCTAGTCATCCATTTTATATGGCTTGCATATTTATTTACTCATCTTGTCCAAATCTTTTGTCTCCCTTGTTCTTTCTAGTCCTGATTTTTATTCTCACCTCATTTTGCAAAGAGGAATTTATCACTTTGTCTTTTCAGGAGGCAGTTTGCGTCTTAATAGAAAAACAAGTAATTAGAACCATTGTAAGAAAGTTAAATTAATAGCTAACTAATTTGATTTTTAAAAGAATTAGAGTATGTTTCTGTCAGCATCTCAGAAATGTGAACTTGCTTCATAATAGTACCAAGATATTTGCTTGCCATGAGATTTCATAATCTTACAAATCAATGTCACTTCCATTTTGAAGGAGGAACTGAAAGTTAAAAAAAAATTGTTTCTTGGCAAAGCACATTTTTTATTCAGAAAGTAGATGTGAAATAGAAATCCATTAAAAACCAAATTACAAATGCATTAGAATCCCAGTTGCAAACCAGGAGACAGCATGTCTGCTGACCTCAATTCCACGTATTCTTTCTGGGACTTGCTCCCCTTTCTTCATCTGCTCCATCTCCACATACCTGGGTTCCCAGCAAAGGAAAGAGTAGAAGTTTTCCAAGAAGGGACTTTGTGGCCACAGCCACTCTGGAGTGAAGGTTTAGAATCACGTCAAGGACAACAAACAGACATTTGAACATGTGAAAATGTCTATAGAGAGTATCACAATGGGTTCCTAGACTTTGAGATAGCATCTGTACCAGCAAGTCACAAGACACCAAGGTTCCTGTTAGCAGACTCTTCCAAAATGGCATGGATCAGAAACTCAAGATTCTATTTCAAGAAGTTTTGCTGTGTGCATTCAGAAAGCCAGGGTAATGGTATAACTTTTTATTTATTTGTTTTTGTTTTTTGAGACAGGGTTTCTCTGTGTAATAGCCCTGGCTGTCCAGGACTCTCCTTGTAGACCAGGCTGGCCTCTAACTCACAGAGATTCACCTGCCTCTGTCTCCCAAGTGCTGGGACTAAAGGCTTATGCCACCACTCCCAGCCTAATGGTGGGACTTAACTCTCTGAATCTCTTTCCTCCTCTGTAAAATGGAAATTCCCATCTAACATTTTTAAGTTAAATAACATAACACCATTTCTTGCAGAAAGAAAATGCCCAATACATAATTACTTTAGTTATAAAAATCTATACAAAGAGCTTTCAAAGCAAAATACTAAGAGCCACATACTTGGTTCAAATAATTGCATCAGGGTGAGGCATTCCAAACAGTGGTGCTCATTTACATTAAACAGGAAGGTCATGGTTGAATTAGAGAAGATAAGTACTTCTCTTCAGATATCAAAGGCAGAACTTAGAATTGGAATATCAGCAGGTAGAAATTTCAGAGGCCCTATTATTTAACTTTTTACTGTTAATAATAATAATAATAACTCTCAGAAGTTTACCTTTGAGTGAAATGAGGGCATGACCACTCCAAGGTTGAGGAGGTTTTTATTGTAGATCTGAGGGAGAGCACAGCCAGAGGCATATGGAAGAGTCCACAGCAGGGAGAGAAAGTAATAGACAAAACAAGATCTAAATGGAACTGGGCTGTGAGAGGAGAGAAGGGAGACTAAGGAAGGGAAGAGAGAGGAGCAAGACAGCAAATGGCCAAAATGGCAAGGTTATGTAGGAGCCAGAAGCTGGAGAAGGGAGGTCCATGAGCTAGAGATGCTTAGGGTAGGGAACAGGGTGGGAAGGGCCGAGAGGAACCATGCGTACTGAGTAAGCCATGAGGCCAGCATGCACTGTGGTGTTCTAATAGGCACCACAGTTAACCATTTGGTCTGAGTTTCCTTTAGACCTGGCAATACTTATCTGAGATAAAGTGGTGTGGATGAATCTGAGATGTTCATTCACAGAAGGCCATTGCTCTTCTGTAAAGAATACAGTCCTAGGACTGTTTTCCGATCCTGGAACTCCAAGCAGCCTCACAGAATAAATAGTCGTAATGTTCACATTTTCTAGCTTCTTCTAAATCTAACCTTCAGTCTAACGGTAATTCTCTATCATTGAGTGTTTTTTTTAATTGTTTTAGATGCTAACATCTGTCATATGATAAGCAAGAGGCATTGTATTATATTTTTGTGTCTGCATACACTTATGGCACAAATTACCTGGAATAAAATGTGATGGCAGCCAAATTTAGACTCACAGCAAGGCTGAAAGCCCTTGGCTTCAGGTCCCCTCACCTCCTCCTAGACTTTGATTGGCATCATTCTCAACCAGAGGTGGTCTGCTACCATAGCATTTGGTATTAAGCCCCAGGAAGCTGAGGTAGTTGGAAGCGCTAGGTCTGGAGCTTAAGGGATTGCGATGGGTAAGAGTGAGGGATCTCTGTTCCTTTCTCAGAGTATATCTCCACTTCAGAGCTCAAAACATAAAACACACAGCAGGACCAGCCTGCTTCGTGAAGTACTCATTTACCTTTCTTGTCTGCTAAGATTCATTTAACAGTTTTATGTATATGTGAGCTTCTATTAGCTCAGTTTCTATCGCTGCATAAAAGGTGGTACCACTTTTTATTCTGTCTTATCATGGTGGAATTAAACATATTAGTTACATCCTAGGTGAATATTTTGCTTCTGTGTAAATTTAAGTATCATCTGCTTTGACCCAATACACGTGATTTCTTTCATATCAATTCTTCCTTCTCCTTACTGCTCAGAGTTGAGGAAGAACTGACAGTTAATCAAGACTATGTTTATCCTTCCCCTCAGGTGTTGTTTATTTTGGCCACTACCACCATGGTTGATATCACAGATGGTAATGAACTGTGGGCAGAATTTAGCCCATTTGCTCATTTGTTCATTCCAACACCGTGTTCAGGGTTTTGTAAAGTAGGTGATCTCAAGCATCTAAACGTCTGTCCTCACGCTGTTTGCATTCTGGGTGCAAGAGCCAACCAACAAATCAATCTATAACTGAAAGGTCCCTTTGTAGCAGGAAGTACTGTATGGTATGTGATATAAAGCGGCTGTGTGGCAGGAACTGTTTCAGCCTCCAGGGTCAAAGGGAGGACTGACTAACCAGAACTATCTACTGTGCAAATCCCTGGGAGGTAAGAGGACCCAACAAAGAAGAGCAGCATTGCATCAGAAAGGGCAGCGTGGCTGAAGGAGAGGAGGACAGGAGGAGGAGAGATTGAGACCCGGCAAGAGTTGAGTGGAACTATGTGGACAGGCTCATTAGCAGCCATAGAAACCATTGTCCTCGATGCAGCACTTGATGGATTTAACGATCACCCTCTATGACGTGCCTGATCCAACACTGCTCCTGTTTTGCAGACTATGACCTGGGGAGCAAAGAGGTTCAACAGCTTGACGTAGGATGTGTGCACAGCAGTAGGAGGTGGAGGACTGTGTCACTTGTCTGAAGTGTTCGTTGCACAGCTAGCTGTTGGTCTTTCTCTTTTGAATCAGCTGTCATTGATTGCAAGAAACCTGGTTGCTTCAGGGACATGGCCTCTCTTTTATTCCAGGATGCCCAAGTGGACTTTCATCTCCCTCTCTAGCTTCAACTCCGGCTCCACCTTTTCTACAGTTCTCTCTCTGAGTTTGTTTTTAAAAGTATTGAGCGAACAGAAAATGGCTATGACCTCAAGGCCAGACAAAGGTACACAAACCTGTCTCAGAATTGCAAGGACCTACTGGCATCCAGTCAAGAGGGGTCACATGAAGTCGATGAGCTTTAGGAAAAGGGAAGCCATGAAAACAGAGGCCGCTGTGCATAGGACTTCAGAGAAGTAATTCTTCTGAATAACAATAATTCTGACAGAGAGAGCAGAGGAGGCTGAGTGAAAGGCTGGGATTGGAGGAACCACAGGGAAGAGAACGTCTCTTCAGGCCAAGACCCCCAGCATGGTCACCTATTACGTGATATTTTGTAGCCCTTTGCACTTCCTGTATCTGCCCATTTTGTTTCCTTTTCACTCTGCTATACTACATCATTCATTCCTTAGTCCTCTCAGTGCTGGATATATCACTTCCCTCACAGGTTGATATCGCCTAGAGAGTTAAACCACCTAAGGAAACTCTCACCTTCCTTTCTCGATATTTTCATAGTAGGCCACTTGAACTATTCAGGAGCAGGCATGATATGACATAAGAGAGAAGACACATCATAATAAGAATGTATTGTTTTAACCATAAATGGAAAACAAAAGCAACGCCAGCCCTCCAAAAATAAAAATAAAAAAATAAATAGAAACATTTTCTCTTGCCTAGCAGATTTGTTTGTGATTGTATTCTGTAAGAGTTCCACCAAATACTTCAGAATTTAAAAATAACTTGTTGTGGGCCAGAAGTGGCAGCACACACCTTTAATCCCAGCATTCCAGAGGCAGAGGCTGGTGGACCCCTGAATTTAAGACCAGCCTAGTCTACAAAGTGATTTCCAGGACAGCCAGGGCTACACAGAGAAACCATGTTCTACCCTACCCCCCACCAAAAAAAAAAAAGAGGTAACTGGTCTTAATGGAGTTTGAGGATATATTTGGGTAGTAAATGTCACATACTAAAATTTGGGGAATTACAAAGTTGAGTTCTTGTGACAGCTTGAACTCAGCTCCTTTCCAAATATTCTCATGTCTATAATAAGCTGTTCTTTTAACTGTAGAGAAAATGGTTAACAAACCATTTTCATTCTTTTTCATTCTTAGACTCTTAGTATAGAGTATATCGTAAAGTTTGGACTGCATTAAAAGAGTATCTATCAATTTATTTTTCACAAAATATCTACAAGTTAGTCACTCTGATGCAAATGTAATTTCTTATGATGTTAATGATGTGGTGTGAAGCTGCCTGAGCCCTATTAGGGGGAAAAAGCTTGGGGAGAGCAGAGACAGCAGAGGAAGTCTGCCTTAAAAGGTCAGAAACGCTGCCCTGCATGGCTGAGGAAGTTCTCTTAGCTTGGGGAGTTTAGAAAGGAAAGATAGGAAGGGCATGTGAGTAGACACGCTTCACAGGGAGGTGATCACCACAGTGCTGGTCAGAATAAAGCCAACCTGGAGATGACCCAGTAGTTCCCTTACGCAGAAAAGTGTTTGGCCAGTTTAAGCATGCCACAAAACAATATAAACCCACCTGGAAATGAATTTTGTGAAGACTAGGTAATGATAGTCATAAGTAGGTGAAAACAGACCGAAAATTGAATGCATGGCCTAATGCTATGTGTTGGTGGTGGGGAAAATACAAAACAAAACAAAAAAAGCAACAAAAAATGTGTTGGAAGGAGATACATAAAAACACAGCTTTATACCTTCCAAATGATCTCAAATATGTTATTTACATGTTTATCTTTTGTTGCACCATTTTATCTAAACCTACCGTAAGTCATAAGACATTTCAGCCATCATCCTTTTTAAAGGTGCTTTCATAGGGCCCGTGTTTCCCTCTCGTAAGAAGGCCATGGGAGTCGATCAGTCTGCAGCAGGCTGTCTTCGTGCTGTTGTATACTGCAAAGGAAGCCCCTGCTCCTTCCCTGCATTGTATTGTGTTCTCAGTGACTTCCTGGCTGGCTTTCTCTTTTGTTAGCTGAAATTTTCCTTTAATTTTTTTTTTCAAATTTCTTACACAAGCACTGTCTCTACTTCATGTCCACTCTTTCCACTTCTCTCAGTTCCTCCCTTGTTCCCCACCACTGCCTCTCAAGTTCATGACCTCGTCTATGATTATTACTGTTACATGTATATATACATTACACGTGTACACGTATACAGATAGACAGAGATCCACACATACAACCAACCTACCTACACCACTCAGCGCTGCTCATACGCACACGTATTTAGGGCTCACCACTCAGGACTGTATAACCCATGGCGAAGAAAACACCTTCTCCGTCTCTCAGCAGCCATGGGTCGCCAACAGCTCTTCATCTAGAGGTAGGGGCTTGTGTGCTTCAGGGTCTCTTGTTCTTTCATTTGGAGGGTCGCTTTTCTCCTGTCTCTGGTTTTGCATTTGCTTATTTCAGGGTCACTTGCTTTGTTTGAGCTGGAGAGCATTTCTCTGCTGATGGCTGAGGGTCTTAGCCTTGCCTCGCTCATCTGGAGCGTGACTACGCTCTTGCCTGATGGGGTGGCATCTGTTCTTTGGCATTTAGTTGCTTTGTTCTCCCCTCATTGCTCCTTCGTTCTTACCAGCTTTGTAATGATATCGTCTGGGATTCTCAGCACTCCCAGTCCAGAATCAGTCTTCTGGGGTCGGATCAGAGTCACGTGACCTCTCCTGAAGGATTTGTGACCCTTGGAAGTATGACCAGAAAGGTAGCAGATGGTTTGGTAAAATGCCTGACTGTCCTGCTCTGTGTGACTTCATAGCCTGGTGGTTATTGGGTACAGTATTTTTCAATCCCTTTTTACAAAAAGGAATAATGTCATCTCTATGTGTGAGTTCATTTAGAATCCAGCTATGGTGCTCTTCTCACGAGACACATATGTTGCTCCCTATAGCCTTGCAGGAATTAGTCCTTCATCCATTTGGACCAGAACTCAGGTGCCTGTAACTTGAGCCTCTCTCACCGCTTACTTTCTTACTTTCCGAGTATCCATTATCATGCACCTACAAAATGTGTGTGTGACATGCTTCACGAAAGTGCAAAACATATAAAAAATCAGCAAAAATAACCATGCTTTTCACATTTGCAGTCCAAGCAGCACTTTTTCAAAGCAAGGATAAAAAGTAGACAGTGTTGGTCTCTTCTAAAATGAAGGGAGTCACACACAAGAAAGGACAGGTCTCTGTTAAAAGGAGCAGCAAGCTGAGGATAGGAGGATCCCCCTGACCCCATCTTCCAAGTATCATTTGCCATAAATGCGAAGAAAGTTCTGGTCAGCTGATCCCTTCCTCAGAGACAGAGTGAGCTGTCAAGTGCTCACCATCTGGTTGCGCTCCTAATCCAGATGGGCTGCCAATAGTAATTTGTGAAAGGGTTGAGAGCAACTTACCACGCTCCAGCATGAGTCATTAGGATGCATTAACTTTGGGATTTTCTCCCCTCCCCCAGCCTCTGCTTGTGACAGATGCTGAGAAAGGGTGAGTGCTTTCCTACAGTAAACACAACAGTCTATTCGGGAAGCGAAAGTCAATATGTCTCTCTTTTCTGAAGAAAACAAACAAACATTCCCTTCTTTCCCTCGTCTGACTTAGTGAATACAGGATAAAATGCCCCATGATGCAACTTCTGACAAATGTCTGAAGAAGACTTCTCAATCTGGCATGTCTGAATGCCAAAGCCAGCATCAGAAATAATCTGACGTGTGCCTCATGCTCATACTGCTGACAGGCACCAAAAAATCTATTCGCCCAGAGAAAATCCAAAGGTCAATCAATATTTCCAGTACAATCAGGAGGCACAGATGATTAGCCCATTGGCCATCCTTGTCTCTTCCCCATCAGATGTGCAAAGGCAGTGTGCTTTACAGGGGGAACAGAATAACAGGGCACCATGATTTCCTTCAATCAGATTTCTTTTAGTCACCATCAACCCACGCTCCACTATTAGTTGAATATGGCTGTAATGTCATAGCACTTGTTCCTTGTGAATGACAAAATTCTTTTCACTTTTCTTCAGCTCATGTGAGAAGGGCTAGCAAATTGGGGAATTACAGTTTATCCTTTGTTCAAGCCATTTACTATTAAGGCACTGGAAAAAAAAAAAAAACCTTTCCTGTGTGTGCTACCCATGTTTGAAAGGATTGGAAATGAGAGACTGGAATTAGCATGGAGGTTCTAAATGAAAATGATGGCAGCTGGGCTGGTTATAATCTTCAGATCAGGGCTTGTTAAGGAAACCTAAAAGCAGGGTAGCCCTGGGATTAGGAAGGGGGTAGACGCTACCATTACATTCTTACTGGGAATGAGAGATGGAAGAGACTAGCATCCAGTCAGGGAAGGTGATCTGTTGAGGACAGAGAGGAGAAAGGGCTGGCTTGGGAAAGCAGGGCAGTTGGCAGCTTCCCCAGCCAAGGAGGGAGTGAGCTGTAGACAGAAGTGGGACAGAACTGACAATCGTTCCCGTTGGAGCAAGGTGACTCCGAGTGTCCCATAAAGCTTTATTAGAGGAGAGGAGAGGATATTGAACCAAACTATTTATGTTTAAATTCCGTGAACTAAACTGTAAGTCCTAACACACCAAAGAAGAAACCGGGCATCTTAGACAACCAGGTCAATCTATTTGTATGCAAGTCAGCAGCGGTCTGCAAGTGGCATAAAGTATAGTCATTTATCCACAAGCCATAGGATACAATTACTATGACATTTAAGAAATTCTGATTTCAGGATAACTTATTTTATCTTTAAATTTTTTTTGTGCAATTTCATACATTATATATCAAATTTTGGTCATTTTTACCATTGTTACCCTCTCTCATCTCTCTTCTTCCCTGACTCAAACCCTGTTTTTCCTACAAGCC
Source organism: Psammomys obesus (assembly GCF_907164565.1). NCBI lineage: Eukaryota > Metazoa > Chordata > Mammalia > Rodentia > Muridae > Psammomys > Psammomys obesus. The sequence goes on from NW_026585895.1 coordinate 7,833,142, forward strand.
CCTCTTCTCCTCTGGTTTTGCTTGTTTGTTTGTTTTGTGTGTGTGTGACCCAATGAATATAGTTATGGCTGTGTGCATGCGTACTAACAGCAAGTTATCCACCGGAACTTGGGCCACATACTAGGCTATCTCACCGAACAAAATGATAACACCTCCCCCAGAACTCTGCATCTATTCAGTGAGAGGTGAGTCCTTGCAATCTCTCTATCCCTTGCCTGAGGAAATGGTGATGGCCAAACCTCCTGTAGGTTTTGTGCAGGTGACCACAGCTGCATGGAGTTCATCAGTGCAACAGTCCTGCAAAGACGCTGTCTCACGGCACCCCTCTCCATCCTCCTGCTCTTACGATCCTTCTACACCATCTTTGTTCTTTGAGCCATTTAGGGTCAGTCATGACACAGTCAGTTAGTCTTTGTACTTGAACCATGGATGAGTCTTTCCACAAACTTGTGCCTATGGCCAAGGGAAGACTCTCTGAGGGAGGCCGAGAGCAGCACTGATCCACAAGTATGAATGTAAGCATGTAAGTGTTCAGAATTCAGTTGACGGCATGTCTGTTTGGCAAGAGCCTATCACATTCCCAATCAGAAGGTGGTTGGTTACTAACGTTATAGCCATTTCACTATTATACCAGTGGGCATATCTTGATATGCTTAATATGGCTACTCCACGTATGTATTTTTTTTACCCCTTAAATTCTTTAAACATTGATCAGACCATATTTTATTGAGCTTTAACATGCCATTACTTGGTTTAGAGCTGCAGACCAGTGGGTAGAGCACTTGCCTGGACTGTACAAAACCCTGAGTTTGATCCCGGCATCACGTTACCACTATGTTATCATCATGTTACCATGGCATGATGTGCCCCTAATCTCAACACTAAGGAAGGAGATAGAGACGGAGGGACCAAGAGTTCAAGGTCCCCAGGCTGCAGAGAAAGTAGATAGTTTCAGGCTCAGAGAGTTGGGACTCTGTCTTGGACTTTTTAAAACCAAGTACCAGGCATGGAGATAGCTTAGAACCCCTGCACAGATGTAGCCCATGGCAGTTCAGTGTCCAAGTGGGTTCCATAGTAATGGGGACAGGGAATGCCTCTGACATAATCTGATTGGCTTGCTCTTTGATCACCTCCCCCTGAGGGGGGAGCAGCCTTACCAGGCCACAGAAGATGACAATGAAGCCATTCCTGATGAGATCTGATAGACTAAGATCAGAAGGAAGGGGAGGAAGACCTTCCCTATCAGTGGACTTGGGGAGGGGCATGTGTGAAGAAGGGAGAGGGAAGGTGGGATCCGGAGGTGAGGAGGGAGGGGCTTATGGGGGGATACAAAGTGAATAAAGTATAAATAATTTAAAAAATATGTATTACCCTCCCAGTTAAGGGAGGAGTAAATAAGTAAGGTACCAGCCTTACCCTTAAGGAATTTATAGTACAGTAGATACAGTACCTGATAAGAAAAAAAAATGAATCCCCTAAGCGATTGAAAAAAAATCAGAAATGAACAGATCCTATTTTATTTGGTTTTGATTCATCAAAATTAAAATTATGGTTTTGCAAAAGGCGCTATTTTTACTGAAGAAATGATTGATTTTGGTTTTGTTTTCTTATTTTGTCTTCTTTGTGCTGGAGGGACCTTCAAGATACACAGTTTGAATAAGGTATTATGTCCCTCTAGTGGTCACTTTTCAGAGTACATGAAGACATAGCATTTAACTAGAGTAAGCGACTAATTTCAAAACAGCATGTCAACCAGGTCAATCTGTTTGTATGCAAGTCAGCAGCAGTCAATAAAAGAAATCCAGGGGATGGGGGAAATACTTCACTATGTCCTATGTCAAATGTTCCACACTCAGAAAAAGTGCAAGAAAAAGAAAGAAAAAAGAATTGACTATAAGATGAGATATCCAGGTTCAAATCTTGCTTCTGCCATTCTGTGACTGGCAAGTTATGAAAAAAAAAATTAAAATAAGATGAAGAGCAATTTAGGAAGACACTGAATGTTGACTCCATACAACTGAGAGAGAGAGAGAGAGAGAAAGAGAATTGTGTGGAATCAACATTGACTCTCTCTCTCTTAAAGCTGGCTGGGAACCAAAGAATAGTGTGAATAGTATTTTTCTTTGCTTAACTTATTTACTGACAACTGCTGTCCCCCAGGGAGTAGCCTTTTCAAAAATTGTAGTTGTTTTCCAGTTACCTTCACAGAGACCTCTATCCTAAGAGTGAGTAGTAACAAATATCTAACTGTAATGGGTGCAGGGTGATGCTGGGGTTGGGGGTAAGGAGCTTCGTGGTGACCCGGAAGTAGAAGTGAATATCCTTCATCTTGGTTGGCACAGCTCTTTTTTCAAATTCTACATTGCTTTTATAAATTTTGCCAATAGCTCGCAAATTGCCGTCCATTTTCTGCCACTTCCCACCATCTTTCCTCTTTCCATGTCTACCTGTCCCTTCCATTACCCTTTCCTCTGTACCTTTTCCATAGTGCCACATTGTCACTTTATCTTTATCATTTTAGATTTCACTAATCTATAGAAAACTTGGAACATATGGCTCATACCACAACTGTCGTTTAAAGACCCTTTTGGTACATCACACCTTAACCTAGAGCTTAGTCAAAATAACTCATATTGCAGGGATGGAGCTTTTACAAAGTGTGTGGGTTTCTATCAGTGAGATTTATTTCTAAAATTCCCCTGGTATTTTTATTATTTTCTTCCCTGACGATGAGTACTAAGATATAAAACTAATTGTTCTAAGTATGCCTGGAGCATTATATACCAGAAACAATATTCCCTCATAGTGGCTTTATAGCATATTTCACAACTGTGCTTGTCTGGGACCTTTGATGTTCCTACAAGACACCTCCAAGAGTGCCTTACTTTGAAAGCATCCTTACAGACATTTGAGTGACATTACTGTACCCCTAGGTCATTTCTGATCTTGTCCTCATTTCATTACCAATTTAATTTATTTGTAATGACTCACAAATTAATCATTTGAGGCCACAATTCCAAAAATCTGTACCTAGCTCCGAGATCTTAAAAAAAAAAAAAAAAGAAAGAAAGCAAAAAATTCCAAGGAGAATTAAAGAGTTATCATGCTAACCTTTGTTAGTATTTGAAGGAAAATGGGTAGAGGGAAATGAAAGACTTGGATTTCTAAAATGGTAGACAAGGTCTTATGTTAGGCATAGGCTGAACATTTGGAAAGTGTTCATCCTGTCCATAGTGTTCTTTCATTTCTTGTACTGTGAAATCTTGGGAATGGCTAGGTGTCCACTCAGTGGCTCAGTTTCTGCAGATGGGAACAACTGGAGTCCAACTCAAAGCTGACCTGAAAGTTACACCATTTATGTCACCTTTGTCTCATGAGGTCAACAACTCAGGGTGGAAAAATGATAATGTGAGGCATCAAATATGGACAAGCATATTTGATACCTAATTGCTAGTGATCACTAGGTTTTTATCTAGTGAATATAGCCTTGAGCAGTCATAACCACTGAGAACAAAATGGATAAATATTTTACCCTATTGGGTTAGCAAACGCTTTGTTAATTGGCCGATTCACATTCCTATTCAAAGAGCATCTTGAAATAAATGAAGCTTTTAAATGATACCCCCAGGAAAACTCGGTAAACATACTGTGCCTTTCACCATAAGAGTCTCGGAGTATCTTAGAGAAATATTAAAAAGTAAACCTTTAGAAAAGAAGATTGGGCCTGCCGCAGAAGCCACCATTCTTTTTCCCTCAGGATCGACTGAGTTAAAACAGAGAAGCATACTCTGGCTTTGCAGCCTGCTCAACCGGTATGATCACTGCTTGCCTTCTGCTATTAAAGCAGCAGCTTATAGCTTGTACCAGGTCATACTCACGTGAAAGGGCATATCTGTTTTCAAATGTCCTCTCCTGTCAGGGCTTCTATATCAAGGTCGAGTGAACTAACATCTGGCTTGTTCCATCCAGCTCTCAGGTGACGGGTATCCATGAGATGATGGGATGCATTCAGAGACGAGTGGATCACCTCAGCGAACAGTGTACAGCGCACAAGGAATTTGCCCTTAAGAAACAGCAATTAGCAGCATCAGTGGAAGGCTACCTGAGGAAGGTAGTTTCACAAAATAGCATGTACATTTTTTATTTGGCGTTCGTGAATGGCGAGGAAGGATAGAGTGTGCCTCCTTGGACTTCCTCTATATTACACCTCTGGTCCTATGATTGGACAAACAGTTCTTCATCAATAACCCCTGTCCCAGGTGGCCAGTAATAAATGTCTAATGTTAAAATGCCATATATATATATGAAGTTATATATACTCCACTGTTCCGCGTTAACCACATCAGGCATGCGGTCAAAGGGAGGACCTTAGGTTTGCATAACTATGCAGTCGTATAGTAGTTGTCATTACATGACACAACCAAACAGAAGGACTTCAGACAGACAAATAGTTACTTGGGTTTAGTGTTTCTGGAGGGAAAATAATCTGCCATTATCATGCTTATTAAACAAAAGCAGTGCACGAGACACAGTCACCCACATGAAAGCATTCATGGGAAGATCTTTCCTGTAGAGTGATGTGATAGCTTTGTGTGTATGGAAGCATTTTATCTCCCGTCCACTGAAGGCACAGTGGCCATGAGCCTTGCTGCAGACCCTGGTTCTCAAGTGTTCAGGGCTCTTGTTATTTGATACAGTGGATCGTATAGGAGTGGAGTTGACAGACTTCATAGAACCTGGCCTTAAAGAACATCTTTGTTGAATCACCTCCTCATCTCCTGTTGACCCAGCAGTTTGGGACTGTGAGCTGTGTCCTGTTGCCTGGGTCCAGGGACAGTCTGAGAACAGAGGCGGCTGTGCTGTAGCATTCCCTACAGCCTGGGAGGCTAATTTGGCGACAGTGGAAAACACAGCAGGAATTTGAACAATTAATCGTATTGCCAGCTTAGCCATGGAGAGTGCGCATTCGACAGAACGCAAGATGAAGGGCAGGGTGAAGCCCTTCCAGGGCCACCTTAGCCATTGGTTCTCGTGAGCCAAAGCTCAAGTCCCGATCCCCTCAGCACAGCAGCGAAATGATTCAAGTAGGCCCCTGCTTTGGCCGTCATCTGGACAAGATGTCTCTCAGAGCTCCTCAGTCTTAAATGCAACCGACCTCAGGATCCTCCGACACCTCTACCTGTGTGCCAGCAAATTGCTCTCATGCAACGTACAGATGAGTTCATCTCTGCCAACATTATCCTTTGTAGGCAATATGGAGAAGCTCTTCAAGGGCGTGTATGGATGACAGCTTATAGCCGCTGCTGTTCATATAAGGATGTACTCACAGGCTACTAGCATGGCATCATATGAACAAGGGCATTATCAAAATACGAAACCCTTTAATATTTAAGGCTATGCATTCTCTATTCCTCAAGGTGGAAATATCAATTCGGGAAATCACGTCAGTTCTTGCCAATGCATTGGATGTCGGTTCGAGCCCATCTGAATCAGAGAAGATTTTGAACAAATATCTGGAATTAGATATCCGAGCCAAGGTAAAAAGGAAGACTACTTCCAAGACGATGATGTTGTAAATAATTATTTAAAAACGGTTTCAACATTATGGAGCTTAACCCCAGCTCCTTTGGGAGATGTTGTACCAAGTCAATACAGAACAAATAATGGCATAAAAACCCTACACAGTACTATGTGCATCTAAAGTATTGTATTTTTGTGTCTATTTATTAGCACGTTTATACTCATTGTAACCATGGTTTCAGGTACTTAGCCTGTGCTTGGTCCTCGCCTGAGAACCAAGAATAAGGTCCCACAGGAGTCGCAGAGACAACACACATCACTGTAATCGCCGAGGAGAGGAGGCGAGTCAGAACAGCCTTGCCTTTCCCTCCATATTCAGACATGGAGCGCCCCTCCCCTAGCTGTGGCTCTGTCTTACCCTGCCCTTGCTGCTTGGGTTCAGCGATTCCCGCGAGAGCAGCGCTCCTCCACCTTCCTAGGGCTGCGACCCTTCAACGCAGCTCCTCCTGTTGTGGTGACCCCCAGCCATAAAATCATTTCATTGCTTCTCCACAACTGTAATTTTGCTGTTATGAATCATTATGTAAATAGCTGAGATTCGTGACCCGCAGGGTGAGAACACTGGGCTAGTGGCTTCCACTCTACAGTGAGTGCCTGCCTGCCCCATAGGATTTTGAAAAGCGAGTATCATCCTCACACCCACCTGCATCAGCAAGAAAAGCCTCCCCCCGCCCCGCCCCTGGCTTCTCCTGGTTTCCACAGAAGACCCCCCCCCTCAAAACAGCGCCCTCACCGAAGACAAGCATTCTCATTTTCCTTTCCTTCTTTTTAGAACAGGTTTTAGAAAAATCTCCATTGTAAATGCTTAAGCCACGTCTAAAGGCATTCTTCCTTTTAGATTTTAGAAGCACGATGGAGAACTCAGGGGGAGAAATCCCGTGTTCCTCTTTTAGTCTGCGGTGTGCTGTTATAGAGCAGGGCTGGCAAATTGCAATTCAGTGCAGCCAGTGGGGTTCCTGGAAAGCATATTAAATACAACGAGGGATGGTGTGTGTCCCTTGTGCTGCAAATGAGAGGACAAAATGCCTCTCTAATTCTACTTGATTCCTCGCTTGTTCACAGGAAATTTAACAGGGCTCTTTCCGTGGCTTTTAGTCATGTATCACTTAATGATGAGGATACATCCCGAGAAACGTGCTGTTACCTAATTTGGCTATTGTTGTGTGAACATCACAGTGTGCACTTTCCCAGGCACAGGCAGTTGCTAGACATGGCTCCTTGATGCCACAAGAAATGTAGACACCGTGTATGAGGCCGCTGCCAGCACAAGCGGACGTTCTCTTGTGAGACACTCTCCCTTGTACTTTTCGTGAGTGGAGAAGAACACTCCAACAATGAGAACAAAGTGTAGCAAATGTACGATCCAGTAATGCAGCCAGTTAGCAAGTGTTGTGTACTGCGTATAGTTACATGTGCTGCCCTTTCGTGTGACTGGCAGTGAGAAGTTCCCTTATTCACCATCAGCACAGACATGCCGGCAACATATTGAGAGGGATCAGAGACCAGCTTTCCCTCAGGGCGATTAGTTAGGCGTTAAGCACTGCTAAATACTGTTAAGATTGCTAATGCTGTGACAGGTCTTCCTTGTAAACACCTTTTTTATGTTTACTTTCCCCTCAAATTACCTCACCTACCTGGGGTCGGGCCAGTTTGAGCCTTTGTTTTACAGATGTCAGACTCTTTCTGTGTCCTGTTAGGCTGAATGGGGCTGTTGCCTACACCGCCCTCTATCTGGCCACTGGCTAAACTGTCATTATGGAATCTTGGCAGCTTTGGGAATTTCATGAATGCCTTGAAGAAACTCGGCCCAGCTGCAAGGAGCATGGCAATCAGGACTGTGCCTGAGGCCACAGATTTCTGCTTCTGGGCACTGGCTCTCAGTGGCCCTCAACTTTCGGCTCACAACCCCTTGGGACTCTTGTCTTCGTTAGGGTTTTATGGCTGTGAAGAGTATCACGACCAAGGCAACTCTTATAAAGGCAGACCTTTCATTGGGGCTGGCTTGCAGTTGTAGAGGTTTAGTCCATTACCATCATGGCGGGAAGCGCAGCAGTGTGCAGGCAGACATGGGGCTGGAGAAGCTGAGAGCATCTCGATCTGAAGGCAGCCAGGAGGAGTCTATCTGTGTGTCTCTCTTTGGGTGTAGCTTGAATATTTTACCCCAAAGCCCAACCTCCATAGTGACACACTTCCTCCAACGAGGCCACACCTTCTAATAGTGCCACTCCCTCTGGGCCAAGCATTCAAACACGTGAGTCTGTGGGGCAAAACCCACTCAAACCATCACAGGGTCCCATAGCACCATAGCAGAAATCCTGCATATCAGATTTTACATTATGATTTGTAACAGCAAGAAAATCACAGTCATAAGGAAGCAATGCAAATAATTTTATAGTGGGGGGAGGTCACCACAACATGAGGAACTGTGTGAAAAGGTCACAGTGTTAGAAAGGCCGAGAACCACTGCTCTAGACAGCACTGCTCCAGCCTATACCATTACCGAAAGGTCTCACCTAAGCCAGACCCTCCAAACGGCCCCACCCAGAGACTGTTTACCCACTCTGAGCCATTGTGCCCTACCTCCGGGGCTCTGAGTCTAGAAACAGCAGTTCTCACTAAGGTCTGAGAGCAATCTTGTGAGACTGGACCCACAGGAGGCTTCCGACTGGTCCTTAAATAAAGCATGTGATTGATGGAACAGGAAAGTCCACATAGCCAGGCTCTCACTGATAGGATAAAGTCTAAGCAGGCTGGACTAGTTGTATAATGAGCAGGTAAGACCCCCAGGCTTCCAGCACTCATGACATAGGCAGTGGCAGCAGCAGCAGCAGCAGAAACGAAGTGGCATAGTTGAGTTCTAGCATTTGACCAGGAGCTGAGGGCCTGATACCTGAGCCCAAAGTATAATAAGTCAGCTAAGGGCTACACAGCAAAACCATGGCAGACTCCTAGGGTATCTAAGAAAAGCAAAAACTCCCAAGAAGCCGAGAGGCAGGGTGGTGCTAAAAGCTGGAGCTGAGAGTCCAAGCAGTGTAAGCCAGACTAGCTAGAATTGGTCAACAGCTCTGCCAGGGGCTGAGGAGCCAAGAGTCCCAGCACAAGCCAGCTCAGGACTGTAAAGTGGCCACTGGGTATTAATGCTCTAAGCTTCTACCTTAAGCACCAGAAAGGCCTTCAGCTTTGGACAGAGCCAAGGAAGCAGTTTCAAGTGCCTTTTTTTTTTCCCTTCCTTTTTGGAATTCTGAAAGTTATACTTCTTTCTGATTGAGGAAGTTCTCAGTACAAGTTCAATTAATAAGCGTAAGAGATGGATGTGCCGAAGGGTAATGGAATGTGAATGTTCACGATTCCCCTGTCAGCTCCTGACCTCTTGTGCTTTGCTTTCATAGGAGACATCACATGCATTAGAAGCAGCTGCAAAAATTGTGACAGAGAAAAATGAACTTGAACTCAATGAGGTGGCGTTGCTTTCTCTTAAAGTGAAATGGCTAGAAGAAGAATTAAACACGCTTGATCGAAGCATCAGCTACAGGTCACAAGTCCTGCAAGCTTACGTGGCATTTCGAAAGTCATCCGAGGAGGTAAGGCTGTAATGTCACGTAGCATTGACCTGCTTCAGCAAGATGGCCTCTGTCCATCTTTCTGTGGGTATAGAAATTCCACCCAAGTAGAGAGTTTGTGTCTCTACCAGTGCCTGTATTTGCTTATATGCCTTCTATTCTTCAAATAACCACGGAAAACCTCAAGGAGTAAGTAGTTTACCTAGACTAATATTAATATATAATATATTATAATAATTATAATTATTGCATAATAATATATAAACAATTAATTAAAACATGTTTTATACATCTCTATAGACATTATAATATCTTAAATAAACAAAATTATTATTAAAATATTCATCACTTAGGCCATGGATCCCTTTGAATTCCAATAGTGGAGTGATGTGGTTCTTTTGTTAAAAATATTTATTATTGTTATTAATTATGTGTGTGAGAGTGGGGTGTGTGTGCATGTGAGTGCGGTGCCCGCGGAGGTAAGAGGAGGGTGTCAAATTCCTTGGACCTGGGGTTACGGGAGATTGCGAGATTCCCGGTGTGCGTGATGGACACCAGCCTCACATCCTCTGTAAGAGCAGTATATGCTCTTGACTGATGAGCCATCTCTCCAGCAGCAAGGTATATACGGTGCATTTAAAATGGGCAGAACAGGAAGAGAGAAGTGATTGGCTCATTTTTGAATGAATGATACCTGGATGTCTTTACCGTTGCCCCAAGCATCTTCTGAAGCTCTGACATGCTTCAAGTAATCTCTACTATCCCTTCAAGTGCACTAAGATTGCGCCTCTCAGAGGGAAGCTTCCTGAGGTGGAGCTGCTCCTCGCTTAATTCTGGTTCCAGGGAGCCGTGTCTGAATGCAGGTAACTCTTCTGTGAAGGGTTACAGGCACTGTGTTAATTGAGCAAGGTCCTCTCAGCTACCTAAGGTTAGGTAGCATGCTTGCCTTCTGTTTTCTCCTCTACCTTCCTGATACCCTGACCCTCTCTTCCTAACAGCATCATAAACAGAGCACCACCCTAACCCAATCTGAAGCCTTGATGTTAGAGCAGCTACAAAACAATGCTTGGTCTCGGCACCATCATGGCCAAAATGGTACCTATCTGGTATCAGATTAAGTAGCTCCTTCCATCTCCCATGCTGGCATTTGGGGCCAAGATTGTCTGTAGAAATGGAGCCTTAGCTGGTATAAACAATACTTCCTAAAACACTGCATGTCCTTCAGTTTTCCCACTTTCAGTCATTCCGTCCCAATCCTGGCACTGCTCTCTTCTGTCACCCCTTACACCTCTGCTCTTCCTTTGTTTTCTTTTTCCTCATCAGCTCTTGCTTACTCATTCCCATCCTCTGAACCGATGCCCTGCCCTCTACTCCAAATGAACCCCGCCAACTCCTAACACTCGGTCAGTCCAACACTCTGCTCGGCTTCTTTGTCAAAGCTCCCAGACATTCCTCCAGACACAAAAGGGATAATTATGATGATTGGGGTTTTACTAATTTATGAGTCTCTACCTCTGCTGGACCCCCCCTATGCTCCCTAGTTGGCCTATATTCCTTGGTGATTCTCAGGTACCCTATCCCAGTTTCCACCCCCAAATCTCAGCTGATGTCTTTGGACTTCATATACTGTGGGAAACGAGACCATCAAGGCTCGCTGTCTCTACTTCCTTCTACTTCTCAAGTTACCAGCATGTTCACTCACCTCCCCCACAGCTCCAGCAAAGTGATATGGTCATGCCTAGCCCTGATCAGTAATAGTCTCTCGCTGTGTACTTCCCTGTCTACCTCCTTTAAAATCTTGATCTCAAATCTGCCTTTCCTATTGTTCCTTCTGTGCTTAGTCTATAGTTAGAGTCTTGTTCTCATCAATCTACCCTCTATCATTTTCCTCCCTTTCATTGTGAACCCTTGGAATGGGAAGAAGATGAAATTCCTCTACCTGCTTCATAGACTTCATCCCCCTGCAGTTCAATTCACTCCCTTGAGAGCCTTGCCATGTGTCATCTTTTCTTGGCATTAAGCATCTCTTAGGAGATGCCTACTATGAAAAACTGAGCTGGATCTCATTCCTCATAGTCCATCTCCTTTGGTGTTTTTGAAATTTATTGAAGAATACTTTATTTAACATAAAATTTACTACATTTTAATATAGTGATGTTTAGTGTATTTGTTGAATTGTAACCATTAAAGCATGCCAGATTGAATGTGTTCCCAACTTTTTGTAAAAAGCCTTATTAAACATTTCAGTCCTGCATTCAGTCTCTCTGCTTATCCGTCCTCCAATGATCACTCACTTTGTGTCAGGCCTCATGCTTCTAAGTCCTAATTTCATTGTGAACTGATGTTTCTATGTCTTATCATTTCATATGTGAGGGAAACTGAGGCTTGGAGAAGTTGCATTGTCAGGCAGCTGGTAAAAATCCCAGCTTCCTCTCCCTCGCCTTTCCTGTTTCAAAGGCTACACTTTCATGGGTCTATTCATAAAACATCAGATATTTCTGCATAACTCTTTCTTCCAATTTGTCCAAGTGTTTCCCTAGTCCAAGCCCTTATCACTTGGTCACTATGGGCTATACCAAACTAAAGAGGATGTGTCATGATTCTGTAGGCTAGAGTGGAAGGCAAGGTGAAGCTTCCTGCCCAGCCTTATCTCAGTACAATTTTCTTTCTGGACTCCTTCTCTCAGGCAGCTGAACAATCTGAACTTCATTTATGCGGACAGCATGCATTCTCCCTGCTGAAGCCAGTGCTTCCACGGTTGGGCTTTCACACCAGTTCCTTCCATCCAAGACTTCCTTTTCTATCTCTCACCCTAGAAAGAGCCAGACCAAATGTCACGTACTGAGAAGTGTAGATGCTCTTTTTAAACTCTACTTTATTTGGGGGTTCCTTAAAATCTCTATTTCCCTTCCAACTCCCCAGACCTAGGTAGGAGAGAAAGAAGGATAGAAGGGAAAGGGGGAGAACATAGTTCTCTTTACTTCTTCTGGCTGGGTTAGGGTCGTCAGGTTCTTTTGGGGGCAATACACACCTCAGTTGTCAGGGTATCCAGCAGCCCAGGTAACCTACAAACCAGCAAAAGCAGCAAAGCAGCCCTCCTCTGCCTTCTCCAAGCCACCGTCCCTTCTCTCTCTGGGCTTTCATATCTATACCTCCCAGAGTCCTCAGATTTCAACTAACTCTAGTTGGCAAAGACCAGGCCTCTGCATGAGGCAATTATCAGCTGTGCACAAACCAAAGGGCAAAATAAAATCCCACAGTTGGGATTAAAACAAAAACATGTTTACATAATATAACTGAGATTTTAAAGAAACCCAGACTTCCATTACAGGGAAGATTTTCTGTACTTACTCCATGTAGAGCTGCTGTTGCCTTCCTCCTATAATGTTGTTTGCTTGTGTGTATACAGACCTATCTTTGTTCTAACAGTTTGCTTATTGGCGTTTTTCTCACAAAAGTAACTTGGTCTCTAAGGACATAAACAATTCTTAGTAAGGGATCTGAGACTCCTTCATGGAAAGGGCATCCTTTCATATGGTTCACTAGGGATAAATAGAAGAAAAAATTAAGAAAAAGATGGCTTGAGCCTAGGAAACAGGCATCAACATAGTAAATAGAATACGGAAATCAAGAAGGAAGTTCTGGCCCCAAGAGCTAGTGCAGGCTGTCTTAAGTTCATTTCAACTAAACCCTTCAAAGTACACTGACTATTGCTTGAAATGTCAGACTGTGTTTCCATGGCTTTTGCTAACTTATGAGTTTCATGAGTCTTATCTTATTAGTCATTAAATATTATTCAAAATGCTTTCTACTAATTCTATATCACCCCATTACTTGTTAACCTATAGTTACACATTTGATTGTATATTAACTCTGCTCAAGAGAGTAATTTGAAATAATTGAGTACTGCTAACATTGGTTAACAAATGCTCAAACGTAGTTCTAGGGAGGCAAAGTAGTATGACTTAATAAGATTAGCTTGTGAAGGTATTTAATATTGATGCTTACCCAGAAAATTTGTCATTATTTGTACCCTTTCATTATGGCTCACCATGATTAAAAATAAATTGTACAGTAGGATACTCAGCCACAAATGGGTATGGACTTCACCAACCCCACCATGGCACAGAGTGAAGAGAGACTGTAAGAGCCAGGGGTCCTTGAGGAGTCCAGAGGAGTGTCCTCTGGACATGCCAGGACCACTGCACTCATGACATCCCAGGAGCTGTGGTTATCTGCACAAAATCCAGCCTGTCAATGCTGTGGCATGGAGGGTTGAGAAGGGCTCTAGCTGAGGAGCTATTGATAGTTGACAGCCACTGGCGTTGGGGACAGTCAGTTTTCTTGTTATTTATTATTGTATCATGTTGTAGTTACTGTATTGTATATGGATATGGATGATTTACCTGCGTGTGTGCCTGTGCACCCCATCTATGTATGCCTGGTATTTGTGGAGATCAGAAGAGGGTGTCGGGTCCCCTAGAACTGGAGTTACAGAGGGTTGTGAGCCACCTGCCACCTGAGTGCTGGCAATTGACCCTGCGTCCTCTGGAAGAGGAGCCATTGTTCTTAAACTCTGAGCCAGTTTTCTTTAAGGGGGTGGCCTCTGGCAGGCTGACCACATCCCAGGGGAGGGTCCCATGCCCTTGAGCGTATACGTGCAGCACAAATTGAACTCAGGAGGTTATAGTTACAAAAGAAGAGGAAAAGAAGTTGGGAAGGAGTGGAGAGGTAGGGATGGAGCTTGGAAAGATGGAGAAGTGGGTGGTGAATATTATCAAAACACACTGTTTTAACATTTCAGAGAATTAATTAAATATGACATTAAAATAACAAATGATCATAATATTGTAATAAATTAAGTACTAACTGGTTTTTGCTGACTTACTTTTTTTCTGATTTGTATTCCTTGATTTTTATCTGTGCTTTTTTTTAAATTATAAAACTCAGTTTCAAACAGAGCAGCCACCTGATCTCTGAAGCAAGTTATTCTAGTTGTAAAACATATGTAAAAATAATCTGGAGTAAAACAAAGCTTTCTGATTGGCAATAAGCTTTGATACTCGGTGGAATTCCTGTCTTTCAGCTATTTAAGCAGATTTTCATGGTTTTTAGAAACTTGATAATACTCAATAATTACTTAAAGAATGCTGAAAAACATAGTTGCAGTTTAATTCTATACAGGCTTCACGTGAAATCTGTTTTTTTTATTTAAAATATTTGTTAACTCTCATCCGCTTCCTCCTGTTTTAGGTAGAAGAGCAGCTTCAGAGCCTAAGGAAGTTTTATCTGACCGAAATCCCCCAGAAGGATGAAGAGGAGGCCGCAGCCAAGTGCCGTTCTAACTCCACTGAGAGGAGGTGGCAGCTGTTTTTAAAGAAGAGTTTTTTGACCCAAGACTTAGGGCTTGAGTTCCTTAACTTAATAAACATGGTGAGAATAACATTAACTGAGCCAACACCCTTTGTAGATACTCCTCAAAGTCAAAGTCATGCATTCGAAAGTTCAACTTGCCCATTAGTCAGCAGCAGCGGCAGAGCGCTGCTCCACTCGAACTAGGCTGGCGTTGAAGGGCAACATCTATGAGCCTTATGGTTACAGAGCCCTTGTATCTCAAGAGAGCCATCTTTGCTATTCTGATTCAAATGCTATTTGATTATGATTATAGAGTCCTCAGTCGAAGCCAGAGTTTTGAGTTATGTTGACAGAAAGATCCTTACAAAATATTCTAGGGACCCAAAGACAATGATCGTGACAAATCTTTGTTCTGAAGAATTTCTTTTCAGCTTAACTGATCTTTTAGAATATACATATATATTTTAATTGGCTTCCAGAGATTGATTTTATCCATGCTTGTTTTGCTTAACACTGCCTGCAACTCTCTCTTCTTACCCCCCCCCCAGATCCATCCCTGCTTCAGTCTCTCCACCCCCAGGACTGCCTTGCTCTGCATATTGCACATGTTCTGTTGTCTCTCCCTTGGCACTTCCTCTTCTCTCAGTTCTTGCAGAGCAAAGCTCCACAGCATTTAGAGTTGCTTCCTAAGCCTTGGTTTCCCTGAGTTAAATAAACAAATTATCCTAGGACCTTTATGTCTATCACTCAGTGATTGGAAGTTGCCTATAGAATTCTTAAAACACTGTTAGTTCACTTCTCCCTCAGAAACCTTGTGAATCTTCCCATCGAAACAGCTCATTTTCTGGTCAGAAAAAAAAAAAATGCTACCTGTTAAAAAACAAGACTGTCTTTTAAAAATTATTTATTTATTTATTTATTTATTTATTTATTTATTTATTTATTTATTACATATGCAGTGTTCTGCCTGCATGTGTGCCTACACACCAGAAGAGGGCACCAGATCTCATTATAGGTGGTTGTGAGCCTCCATGTAGTTGCTGGGAATTGAACTCAGGACCTCTGGAAGAGCAGACAGTGCTCTTAACCTCTGCGCCATCTCTCCAGCCCAACAAGAATGTTTTTAAAATGTTAAATAAGTTTGTCTTCATATCTCATACTGTACCTTGGTAGCTGTGCAGGCATAAAACCATCCATAGGTGATTTCTCTTACATATGGAATTCTTTCCAACATTGAGAGCAGTTTCTATGTTTAATAGGAATCTTTTCTTCAGCTATACATATGCAAATTTACAATTTATGATGTAGTTTAAGTTCTTTATTCAGGCTGACCTGCTTTGCCAAAATTTCTGCTTGCTAAGCCCATTCATGAATACAAGCAGAAGCTGAGCTACAGTCAACCAGACATGTTTTTCTTACAGTTGAGACATGAGGGTGCTAACTCTTTAAGCAACGAGCTCTCTTTGCTGTTCTCTTATTAACACTCACATGACCTTTTTAAATCCTAGATTCAGTCTAGTCGGGACTCTTGATATCAGCTATTTAGCTTTTTCAGAAGATGTGGGCCTATAGTTATTGCCTTACTTCATTTGACCTTAGACTATGATGATTCATCTTGTTAAACTAATTTGGATCTATCTACTTTATTAACTATTTCTCTTGGGTTTTATTCTGTAGATTTATCAAGCCTAGCTTCCATAGGCTTGACATTCTAGTTCGTGAATTAATCTATTGATTAACAGTTTAAAAAAAAAAGACAAAGCAACAGTTAATGCTTTCAATATGTTTTAATCTAATCAGCGCTGTGTGCATGCTAAAGTATACATTGTACCCTATAAAGCCCTGACCTGTTACCTATGGTTTGCCACAACTCCTTCTGACTCCCTGTGTCTGGGACATTCTTCTCAAATATTCAAATGATCTGTAAGCACAGATCTGGGCACACTGACTGTCCATGTGAAACTTATCAATCTGTGTACTGAATGTCCCCCATTTGAGAATCGGGTCCCATTCCTTTCTCTAATATTCTAGAAGCTTCTTTCTGTAAATGTTTAAAGATGACTGACAGTTACCATTTTCTTGAGAACTGGGATACAAACATGGAAACAGAAATCATTTATCAGATTCAGGTTCTAACACTTTCATCTATTTGATTTTCGGTTATCCTTTTTGTCTTCGTTTTGACTTTTGTTATTTGAAGAACAGTAGTAATGAGTTTGTGTAGAACCAAAACACTCATTAAGCAGTTATAAATTAGATAACATCACCATTAAGCACCAGAAAAAAATCATGTTGTGCAATTCATCCACGTTTCTATATTATACAACTGATTTATTATACAAAGGCAAAGTTATTTTTATTTGCAACATTTGAATAAATGAGTCTATCTTTTACCTTTTACATATTTTTTTGGCTTTAGTGTATTTCCTTTCATCTCTAGTTTAGGCATTTTTATTACAAGGGAATTAAATTATTTGCAAATTGTTTTTGTGTGTAGCCTTTTTATTGCTGAATTTTAGACATTTTTTTCAATTCTGGAAATGCCAGGTGGTTTAAATTTTTAATGTGCTTGTTGGTTTTGTTTTGTTTTTCCACATCCACTGTATCTTTCCCATATTTCCTTGGACTATATTAATCCAGGGTGTCCCTGTTACCTCCAGAAGCATCTAGAGATGTTTCTGTTTTATGGGTTTTCCTATTGCCTTTTGATCTGCAGTCCCATCTTTTATCCAGATTGGTGAGTCCTTATCAAGTATTAAGTATCAAATAGAAAAAAATCAGATACTGTTATCTTCAGATTGGGAGGGGTGGTAGAAAGAAATGGACCCAAACTCATTTCTTCTATCTGTGTCTAAATTAGCAGGCTGTAAGGAAGTCCCAACTCATAAAGACTATTCATAGAGGCTATTCTGAAAATAGCCCGTATCTACCCACTACTTGATGATAGACTTGTATTTTCACATCATCATCTTGCTTTGAAGTCTTTTCAGTGGTCAAGTGATAAGCTCTTTGTTGCTAAAATATTAAGTTTACAGAATAATTAACTCTACTAATTTATTGATATTCTGATAGGAAAAACTGCTGATAAGG
Organism: Psammomys obesus; assembly: GCF_907164565.1. Taxonomy (NCBI): domain Eukaryota; kingdom Metazoa; phylum Chordata; class Mammalia; order Rodentia; family Muridae; genus Psammomys; species Psammomys obesus. The sequence continues at coordinate 7,850,727 of NW_026585895.1, forward strand.
ATGTTTTTCTTCTTCCTATCCATAGAGCATTAGTCTTGTAAGAGTGTATTGTTGAAGTATGGTGGGGGCTTGGCTGGGAGATGGAAGCTGGTTCTTTTTGTTGAGTGTGTTTCTGAGACTGGTATTTTCAAGCTTGAAATTGATTTTTTTTTTTCTATCTAAAGTTCCCGTGAATCAGATTAATTGACTTTGGCCAGAATTCTGGCAGATGAATGTGCCAGCTTATTAATTTACAGTGGCAAATACTGAGAATTCTGTCAAGCATTGGCCTCCTTGCTACCAAGGACTCAGAAAAGAGCGAGATCAGAGAACAGTCCATGGTTCATGAATACAAATGTAAAATGAATGGATAATTTAACAGCTTATTTAGACTTCATTACCACAAAAGTTTCCATATACTACGCTAAGGTAAAATGAGGGCTGTGTCACTAACAAGACTAAAGGCAAATTATTGATCTTCTGGAACGGACAAAATACTACCTCTGCCAAATACCAAATCACTTCTGTGTCCTGCTGGCTAACCACCAACAGGTCTTATGATAGCATGTCTGTTCTAGACCTTTCTTAGGCCACTGTACTCTTATGACTCTAGTTGTCACTGATAAAATATAATTCCCAGCTTATATTACAGTAAGCAATATTTTATGCTTTAATAATCTCTTAATAATATATAAAAGCTATAACAAGTTCAATTATAACATATGTAAAGTATAGTGTAGGGTTATTCCCACTGTTGCCTAATTTCTTTAATAATTTATTAAATTTAATAATCACAATTACAGAATATATCCTTTAGTTATTATACTCACCCCCTTCAATCATTAAAGTCCTGCGGAAGCCTTTAAATGCTCTCCCCTGCTGCCCACACAGCAGAGAATATATGTCTATGCACTTGACTGTGCCTCTGAACATGAGCTCAGGCTTGTCTGTCTCCTGCTTTGGTGTGATGAGGTACTTGCCACCTAAAAGAGCTGAAGAAAAAAGAAAAATGTATCTCCTAGGAAAGAAAAGCTATTACATGGATTATTAATTCAACAGGCAAAAGAGGATGAGATATTAAATGTTCAAAATGAAATGCACATTACGGAGAACATTATGGAACAGCAAGCATCTGGAAGGGAAGAACTCAGCCATCTCCGAATGTCATGGTACCTCAAAGCCAGCGAAGGCAAGCCTGTGACACAGCGGTGGGAAACCTTCAAAGAGAAACTTAAGAAGGTAAGGAAATGGGCTGGGCCGTGGCTCAGGGGCAGAGCGCTTACGGAGCATACATAAAGCACTGGGCTTGGGCGCTAGCACCGGAACAAACAAACAAAAAGGAACGTTGAATGTCACCTTCTGAAGAATAAATTCTGATCCGTGCAACATAACAGAGCCTAAAAACCATGGGGGAAGTGAAATGAGACAAACACGAAGCACAGAAATCATGTGGTTCTGCTTATTTGCAACCCTATAGCCGAATTCATACAAAGATTAGAGCGGGTGCTTCCTGAGGATGCAAGAAGGGACAGGGGGGGACTGTTGGACAGGGTCAGAGGTCCTGTTTGGGCTGATGAAAGCAGTCTGTGGGTAATGCTGGCGACAGCTGCACACTGACACGTGCCTTGATGCCACTTTATTGCACCCTTGGAAATGGTGAAAACTGCGTTCTGTTAGATGTTACCGTGATCTAAAAATGGCGCAAAAATCGCCGGTAATCAAAGGGCTCGTGTGACCTCACCGGTGTGGGTCGGTGTCGGCAGGGGTTGAAAAGTGCACACACACGTCACCACTGAGGTGACCGCGTGTGCTGAATTGCCAGACACACATTCGTAACTGCCAACATCTGTCCCAGACCACTCACGGCGTCAAACTTGTCCACGAGGTTCTTACGCCCGTCTCTGCGCTTGACCTGGGCGGCAGCCTCCAGAGCATGTCAGATCTGCGGAGAAGGTGGGATGCGATGAAGCCTCAGCTCCAGGTGGGCATGTGAATGAATGGATTTGGGTGAATGGAAAAATCTCTCCAAACTCCCCAGTTCCAGTTTCCCTTATAAGCTCCCCTTTTTCTTTACAAAAGTAACCTTTTGGTCTTAGAAAAACAAAAACAAAACAAAACCTTGTAATAACACATTTTCTTACTGTTCCCATATGTGTTTTGGCGATATCCAAACATTTGATGATATCCAAACATTCAAGCCATACTGTGCAGGGGATATATTTTCATCTTACATGAATTTAATTTATATTTCTAATTAATTTATTGATGTGTTTACCATACAGTCGCCATTTTCCTAGGGAGTGTTTTAGAGTAAGGCATTTCAGAACAAAATCATCACCCTCTGGCCCAGACGCTCTATTGCCCTTGGTCCCCAAATCACTGGGCTGTCATTGTTCCCACCCACAAACAAGCCAGCTCCTACCACACTACCCTCCTGATGATTTTTTCCCCTGTGGGCTTCATCAATCTTCCCAGGAAGCCCTCTGAGTGCCAGAGATAAAGCCATGAGTCAGCTCTCAGACCCTTGACTGCTTAACCCCTACCTCTATGCCACGCCTTGGCACAACTTTCAGGACAGACTGACTGTTGGAGTGTCCTTCTTGGACTTAGTTATTTACTTATTCACCCATTTATTTGGTCTTTTGAGACAGGATCTTATATGGCCCAGGCTAACTACAAACTTGCTATATAGGCAAAGGCAGCCTTGAATTCCTGACCATTTTTTGTTTTTGCTTCCATCTTCCAAGTCCTGACTTAAAAATATACACCATTGGATTTGGAGGGGGAGGATTGTTGAAAACGTAAGATGCATCTATCTGTTACTACTTAATATGTATTGGTTTTAAGGAATTCCAGGATTAGATGTTTGGAGATTGCTTTGGGAAATATCTAATTGTAGGTTCCGTTAAGATAAAACGTATGTGAAATATAATCCCTACACTCTGTATACATACATACACACACACACACACACACACACACACACACACAGATAGCATCACAATCCACAGCAAACTCTTCTATACAAACTCCCAGTAAGCATGACTAGCCCAATTGGCTATATCCTGGGTGGTTTACACATACTTCTTTTGGCACACGTGTGTGTATGCCAATATAATATAATATAATATAATATAATATAATATAATATAATATAA
>NW_026585895.1:7853873-7969007 GCF_907164565.1 Psammomys obesus
AATATAATATAATATAATATAATATAATATAATATAATATAATATAACATAACATAACATAACATAACATAACATAACATAACATAATATAATATAATATAATATAATATAATTTCTTATTTAGAAGCCGTTGCTAGTGGTATTTCGTTCCATCACTGTGTTATGCACTGTCTATTTGAGATCCAAGTGTTTGATTTGATCTTGACAATCCTGTGCAGGCCAGGCTTCTGAAAGTTAGCTCCTTAGCCTACGGGATTCCCTTTACTTCTTCCTTTGATACAAGATCTACTCCTAGGACAACAGGATAACAGTGGCATTCTCTTTAAGTAGTCTGCCCTCTGCAAGCTCTCTTCAGGGTCTGCGTTCCTATAGGGGATGTCTGGGCAGTGCTGACTGAAAGGGAAAGCACTTTATCCCTTCTCCATGTGGTGGCTATTTGTGGATTACAGCGTGACTGCTTTGAAGCAGCGGATACTGTGTGCTGTTCAGCTGGTGGCTCATTCTGATCATTCTTTCATTACACAGCACAAGTAATTCCCCTGATGTATTTTTATACTTCTCTCAGTGTTCTTATTATACCACATGATTCTACTCTATATTAAATATCAGAAAAAGTATATTGACTTAAGTAAGACCCATAGGTCTGATCTCTCATAGATACACACAGCTTTCCACTTTACCATATGTCTTTGAAACACCTGCCTTTCCTTCCGCCATGTTGCTTATAAAGTCCTGAGAAGTTATGGTGCTTCTATATCTCTGGCATTACACATAATAGCTGGGTTTTGAGAAGGCTCATGGGTATCTGTTAAGAAATGAGAAAACGATCCATTATTTTGATAATCCGATTCTTCACTGTAAAATGAAAACTCATTGCTGCCCTCTTGCATTGCCTCATTCTTTTTAGCAACTGCATGAGGAGGTTCAGCATATCATGAAAGAATGGGAAGTGTTGAGTGCTCAGGGAGCTCCTCTGAAGGAGAAGTCTGAACAATTGAAGGATCTTATCCATCTCCATCAGAGGCAGAGAGAGCGAATCCAGGATTATGAGGAAGTCCTAATCAAGACAGTCCGTTTCCACCAGGTCAAGGAAGAAGTAAGTCTTACCGTAGCTGTCCAAAAGTTGCAGAGTTTTACAAGATTAAATTAAGAGGTTGTTATTATGCAATAAATAAAAACCAAATTGCTTATCTTGGTGTAAGGAGTTTATTCACCCTAATGGTTAACTTCTCTCTCACTATACCTATCTTGCTTCATGCTCCAGGACTGCTGTATCCTTCCTTCTCCTTTGAATATGGAACATACATTCCTACATCTAAGCCTATCAACTCGACACTTACACTTCCTGGTAGACCCCTTTCTCTCTGTTAGAATGTACCTCCTGCTTCCTTCCGGCAACCCCTCTTCCCCACCATGCTTCTCTCTGCCCAATCCCCACAGCAATCACTAGTCTTTCCATGTAGCGCTTCTAGCATCATGGCTGCTTTTTGTTGTTGTTGTTAATAAAACTAGATTTTATTTTTCCAACTCTTGGGAGGAGAGGGGTGATCAAAACCTAAGTTTGTTCTTTCTCTTTTTATTTCTTCATCCCAAGAACCTGTCGACATGAAGTGCTCAATAAATGCCATTTATTGGTTATTTCATGGCAGCTCACCACCCTCTAAAATGCCAGTTCAGTGACTCCAATGCTCTCTTCTTGCCTCTGAGAAACTATGCATTTGGTACATGGACATGTACGCAGGCAAAAACACACATACACATTAATAGGAAAACCTTTTTAAAAACAGTTTTTGAGTTTACTTAAATCACAGTTCAAGATTTTGCTGAAGTTTGGGATTATGGGCCCAGACTAGACTTCGTTCTTTCACAGAACTGAGCGGTTGACTGACCAGTGAAACCCTGTTGGACTCACAGTCCTGCAGCACGTACCTGCGTCATGATCCATAGTTCTAAGGATGCTGATGGGCCGGGCAGTAAAAGCAGGCTAAGTGCCAATGTTCTTCATTCCAGCTGATGCGTTTCATCAACTCGAGAGAACTGGAGCTTCCAGCACAGCCCATGGAGCTGGGAGGTACTCAGGAGGTCCAGATGCGACTGGGCCGTTCTCGAGAAAGACGGGCGCACGTGGACCATCTCCACCAGCTGGCCCTTTCCCTGGGCGTGGACGTCATCTCGTCAGTGCAGCAGCCTGTGAGCACCTTGACCGTCACCACTACAGCTTCCCTCTCACTGCCATTTGAGCTGCAATATGAAAGAAATGGGCGCATTGCTTAGCACCTATTTCATCTGAACTGTTGCTTTTGTGTGCACTGCTGGGGGTTGAACACAGGACCTCACGCATGCTAACCAAGGGCATCACGGTTAAGCCATCTTTTAGCCCCAGTATGTTAAATTAAAAAAAAAAAAGAGCAAAATCACTGGGGTGCTTATTAGTCCCAAGTTTCTACCACATTAAGAAACAATAAAATATGAGGAGAAAAACATGAGCATAAAATCTTACTTAATACATATTATTCTCATGTTAATTTAAAATAGAGCCATGATCTCAGAGGGACGATAGGTTTCTGCATTTGAAATGTGTCTAATGAAACTAAGAACTTAAACTTTTTTACATTTATTTCATTTCAACCAAGTTAAACTGTAAATGCTAATCCTCAGTATCATCGTTGGAAATTTCTCAATATGTTCAGAAACTACTTGGGCATGTGATTCTCAAAACTGTGTTTTGAGAAATTTAAATCTAGATAAAATATTTCTGATAGAAATTTAACCACGACTGAGAAAAAGTCAAAGTCTGATATCACATTAGATTTCAAAGATGTGAGATGAAAAAGCTCTTAACACTTTTATTTTGGCTGTCTACTACAAAATGGTAATATTTGGATGTAATTGGTAAAATAAATTATGCTATGAGGCTCAATTTTATTCATTTCTTCTTTGCTTTTCAATGAGATTATTAGAAGTTATTCAATGACTTCATGACCCATAATGCATTTCTACTGGATGGTAGTGTTTCTGTATTTCAAGTCAGACCAGCAGCCCTGTTTTATAGAGGAAGAAGCTGAAGTCCAGAGATACTGGCTACTCATCCATAAAAGCCCAGAGTGGATGGGGTCAGGCCCTCTGCTTCTGGCCTGGGTTCTGGCATCAGTTCTTGCACTGGCTTTATAACACTGGTCACATTTCAGCAGAGGAGCCCAAGAGAACAGAAAGTATTTTCTGATCAAAGTTCATAACTAAATACACTGAACTCTGATGCTTTGCAAACTTCCCAAATCCATACTTTGATGAGGGGCAGGGGAGGAAGGTTTGCTTCATTATGAATAAAATCACAGGTCCACCTTTACTTTAAAGTTTATCTCCTGTTAGCCTATATGTGATATAGCAAGCCCAGCAAGCATCTGTTCTTTAAGTTAAAAGGCAGAATATTTGCTGCTGTTAATAGAATTCACTTTTGCCGGTGTCAAAGTTTTCTAAGGAGTTTTATTATATTTGTAAACTTATTTTTAAAAGTGAAGAGAAAGTAGGATGCCTTACTTTGCACAAATAACATAAATTGTTCTCCAGCCCTCTTCTGGCCTTGGTTCCAGCATCCCCCCTGCGCTAGATGGAGATTGGAGCACTTGCATAATGAACCTGAGGTTAAACTCAAGTTGACGAGAAAATTACAGCGCTGAGGCAGAATGTTCCTAATGCATATTTTATGCTTTTTGAAGTAAAAATTAGACCTTATCATGAATGGCGCCTCTGAGGAGCTGGAGATGATGATGAGATTCAAGAATAGAAATGTCTATTCCATAATGTTGAGTTTCTGGCTTCCTTCTAAAATAATTAGATTCAAATATGTTTAGGGTAAAACAAATTAGGACCTTATATCACTTTTAAAGCCATTTATTTGTAAGCATCATAATCCAGGCAAATGGTATATTGTTGTGTGGCCGTTTCACAGGTTCCTTTTGTTATTTCCACATCCTTCATTCCCAGAATTGCTCCAGTATTTCCGCAAAGAACCTGCAGCAGCAGCTGGAGGCCCTCGAAGTGGGTAGCAGAAGCTGGAGTGCCAAGGCCAAAGAATGTGAACAGGTCCTGTCCTCCCGCCTGGAGTATTGTACCACTCAGGATGAGATCAATGAGGTGGGCTTTGAGAAAGGGCATGCTGACTCAAAGCGTGTGCCCCACTGTCTATGCATGCTTGCATACTGTACACTTCCACACTGACACACACAGAGAATCAGAACACTTTTTTCTTGCCCATGCCCTTTCATTCCCAGAGGAGCCTTGCGTGCCCTCTTGAGGGAGCTTCAAGTTCCAAATAGGTTGAAGTCAGGATGCTTTCAATGCATAGAGAAACTCGTGTGTGTGTGTGTGTGTGTGTGTGTGTGTGTGTGTGTGTGTGTGTTTCATCCTGCTTGCATGCTTAGACACAGCTTTTTCAGGGCACAGAGGAATGGGTGGCACTGGCCAAGGGTCAGCTTGCTCCAGCCTGATGACATTCTATTTAAGTTGCATTGACTCAGGGTGAAGGAGGCGCTAAGGGCAAGGAGGAGGCTCTCTGCTTTGGAGACCACAGAGCATTTTCCCAAAGTCAAGTAACTCGAGTTGTGTAGATATGAACATGTGTCTTTCCTGGCAAAGGAACTCTGGGGGAGAAGGAAAGGAGAGAAGGAGTCCCCATGCCCCTACTTCCCCACAGACAGTTTTCTCTTACCTCTATCAAGCATTCTCAGCCCTGGCACATTTTCAGTCCACTTCCTTCACCTCCAGCCCCCAGGGTTGTCAATCATGGGCAGTGTGCTGAGCATGGCAGGTTTTTCTACCTATAGGCTTGTTCTAGGGAAAACATTTCAGGATAATTACAATTCCATGTCTGTTGCTATTTGGAGCAATTTTTTTTTTCTGAGTTTACTACTAGGAAAGGGACTGAGTGGAAAGACAGTAGACTAACTTTCTATAACTTTTAGTGTTTGCCCAGTCTGCATAATTTAGGTCTAGCAGTTACTGAGAATCATTAACTCAGGGGTTAAAGGATGGGTAATGGAGCTTTAATGGTGGTCTGTACTGAAGTGCCCAACCTTCCTGCAGGTCACAGGCAGGAAGGTGCAAGAGGGAGCCTGCTGAAAGGAAAAGAAGAGGAGATGAGGGGTAGCCGCTGGGGATCCAGCTTCAACAGGAGGGGCGGGAGAAGCAGCTGACGTCGCTTTCTCTTCAGCAGTGTGCTCCAACACCGCATGCTTTCTGTTCTTGGTCGATTCACATTCCAGTGGGTCCCCAGTGTAGTCTGCCCTCCACGCGGGAGTGAGGGAACGGGATGCGGGGTGGGCAGGCACAGCCCCTTCTGGTCCCCTGTGCTACTCTTGAGTCTGTTTAGTTTTGGTTCAAGAATCATCCAGAGCTTCTTGGAGCTCTTGGGCTATGAAAAATTCATGGACATTTAAAAAAAAAAGGTTTTTCTCTAAAATTTCCGACTTTTCCTCTCTCTCATCTTCTTCCTTCTCTTCCTTTTTCTCCTTCCTTTACTTTGCCCAAACATCCCTCCCTGAAGAGATGGCATAGCTCTGTACCTACAGAGAGCACCAGTGGGGCAGGCTAAGTGTGTTCCCAGCCCTGCCTGGCTGGGTTTCCATGTTCCCCAGGAGTTGTGGCATTCATAAAGCTTGGTCCCCGTCCCAGGGTCTTCCAGCAGTTCTAGTTACAGGGATGGCCTCATGATGAACCTTTGAGCCAGTCAAGATGACAGATGGCCCTTCCAGTCATAGTAAGGATGGCCCAGGGGTGTCTGTAGCACCGCGGAATGAGCAAGCAGATACATGTGGGTTTGACTTAGGAATCACGTATCCTTTTGACACACTCTTAATTACTACGACAAGTATCATTCTCCATCGCGTCTGCTTCTAATCCAATTAGTCTTAAGGCTATTCTTTCACCCTTGAAGGACCTTTGAAATCCTTGGGTCCTTTTTACTTTTGTTTTTGTCCGTTTGTTTTTCTTTTTGTTTTTTGTACAGACACAGCAGGCATGTTCAAGCATAGCATCCATATACTGCATTTTACAAGCACCAAACTAGCGGAGAAATAATCAGAAAGAATATTTCCAATGTCCCTTAGTGAAATCGAATGAAAATACATCTTATTCTGCTTAGTACTGTGACTATGCAAGGAGACTCAGTTGATTTTTTTCCTGTGGTGGCAACATTTGGTGTCTAGATGTGTTATTTGTTTAGACACACATATCTAGAGCATTATTTTATAAAATGCAATGAATCCAGGCAAGGCAGCATATGTGTGGTTTTTCAGCACAGAGCAGGGGCTCAAGGCCAGTTTTGGTTACAGAGCAAGTTGAAGGTCAGTGTGGGCTACATTAGGACCCCATTATAAAATGAACAACAGGAAGTTGAACTACAGTGTGTTGTTTTTCTGATATAAGCAAATGAATAATATTTTGCCAGGGAGCTAGACCATACACAATGTTTAATTTTTGAAGTTGATCACAAACCAGTTTTCCCTCATTGTGATCAAAGTAGTTCACAAAGGTTCACAGACATGAGTTGCGATAGACTTCTGAGAATCTCTGGGGTAATGTCTTCATTTTTATGTAAAAAAAAAAATGAAAGTGTGTGTGTGAATGAGATTTATCTTAATTCACTAGGAGACTGCAGAACTTCTCTCTCTTTTTGTTTTTGTTTGGTGTTTTTTTATGTTTTTGGTTTTGTTTTTGTTTTTGAGGGGGTCAATTTTGAGCCAAGATTCACATGCTGGATAAGAAGGTGCTTGGTGCTTGTGTAATCCAGGACAAACTATTCGCTCAGTACATTCCCATCAACCATTTCTATTCCTGCTTTCTAATGCGTATTATAATGTGTATGAATGAGCCATCACAATTGACTGGATTGTTCCAGAAAACCTTTTCTCTTGACTTTGCTGGAGCTAACTTAGTGCTCTTCACCAGGGTCCTTACAAAGGGCTTTGTACCTCAAGGTAAAAGGACAGAAGCTGCTCTAAATGGGGTTTTAAAAATAAGATGTGATTTTCTTTAAAGACATGTAACAATGGCTTTTGCGTTTCATTATCTCTGCATATTTTTTATGCATAGTAAATTTTGGAAAAACTCGTTTTCTTCGCGTTTACCCATGAGAAGCACACCCGTCAAACTGCCAGATTTTATGGCATTTTTCCCTACTCGTTTCACGCAAAGATACATTTGTATGCATAATTGCTCAGTAGCACTTTGCATTTTCTTGCTTCACAATGTGACTATATCATTAACACACAAGACGTTTCTAGAAATTTCCACAGCCATATTCCATTGCCAAGGAGCATCATTCCTTTGTAATCTACAATTAGAAAAGTCGTATCCTAGTAGGAAACATGTTCTCTTCTTGCAAGCTAACACAAAAAGTTTTTTAACCCTTTGGTTACACGATTTTTAGTGGGGCTTTATAACTTAAAGGCTCATATTTTTTGTCACAAACAATTACCTTGCTGGAAAGAATAGTGATGACAGCATCAGGACATTATCCATTTTCTCAGAATAGGTTTTCACACAGAAGCTTCTAGGCAATTATATTACCTTACCCTGAAAAATCTCCTCTACGGCAGCAACATCTTCCCTGTCAGGGAGTAAGGAGGAAAGGACTTAGCATATGTATTCCATATGCCAGACATAAACCCCTCACATTCTGTTATAAATCTGGATGTATTTGTCATTTAAGAGCCAGACACACAAACTGTGTCAGAGACAATAGATTACAATATAGGGGATGGTGCTCTTATATAGCATGCACAGTTAAAAAAACAAAAAATGGATGCTACCATTGTGTGGCGCTTTGCCCCTGACAGAACGAGCACAGATAGCCATCTCTGTCAGGAAAAGGCACAGAAAACATTCGCATAGAACACAAACCACCCAATGGGGCTTACTATGGGAAAGATACAGACAACAGCCATTGTTCTGATTTGTAACCCAAACTCATTCTTTGAAATAAAAATAGTCAGTTGTCTCTATGCAACAAGTATGTTCAATGTGGCTACCATGAGCCAGGCTGTAACACTATAAATGTCCACAGAAAGCCTAAGAGTCTCAAGAAAATTAAAACCACATGGAACATCACAGCGGTGGCCATTTGCTCAGCAGGCCCCTGACCCAAATGGGTGGCAGATAGAAGTAGACAGGAAAAAAAAAAATCGCCATTTGTTCACAAACTGTTCATCCTGAAGGTTCAAAAGTTTAAATTGTAGTGTTTGGTGTCTGTAAAATAACTTATAGGATCTTCTGGGGAATATGGACTGCTCACATTTAAAATTATGGCCACCATTCCCCTAGCTAGTACAAGCACAATGTATTAAATACACTATGAAGATGGCACACGTTCAGGAGGTTTGTTGCTGAGACTGGCTGTTGCCTGCAATTTGGAACCCATCTCTGCTTTGCGAGCTTTCCCACTTCCTGTTGCTATGCGGCTGGGAGCTGAGGAAGATGTGCTGTGATTACCGAATGGAAGAAGGCCAAAAAGAATTTCCAGAAATCTGTCCAACACTGAGACCCAATGCCCTCTGTTAATATGTGCAGCCACACATCAGAATTAGGTTTTGAGTCTTCGCATGTCTTTGTTTCAAATTCAAGCGTGCCCGGGAGGTGGTCATACACAGCCTTCCAGGACAGAAAGTGAGCCTCAGAAAGCTTTCTCATCAGGAGCGGGCAAATGGAGGGTAAGCAATGAAGCTTGGGAAGTGGACGCTGGAGAAATAAAAACTGACTGCTCATTTTGGATTTGGGGGCTTAGCCAGAAGTACGCCACAGTTCTAATGCAAGATTGTCTTTGTGAATCTATTGCCCTGGTTTTAAATAGCCCATGTCCCTCACACCTGTTGGTCTTGCCAGCACCAGACTTACACATAACACATTCTTGTGAAAGCTGCCTCAACCAGCTTAGTCAAGACTAAGAATAGCAACTCAGCATAGCCTGTGAGGAGCCTTTTGCTCTTAGGTTTCTGTAGATGTTCTCTCATTCCTAGCTCTGAAAAGAGACACATCACCCACTGGAAAACCATCAGAGGATAATTTTTGTAGTTTTGAAAAGAAAAAGACCAGTTTTAAAATTTTAATATTTTTTTTCTAATTATAGCCATGTAAACTTAGTCCACTTATCCCATGCATGCCTGCAAGAGCTGAGCGTGTACAAAGGTGGAAGAATCAAGTTAGTCACTAAAAAAAAAAAAAAAAAAAAAAATCCTGACACCCAGAATACTTCAGCATTACTAAGGTGAATTATAACATTTGTAGATTCCTAATGAGTAAACTCTTCCTTTCCCTGTGCTGTTGGTGTGTGTGGCCACTTCTGTGCTCAAGCCGGGCAGTTGTCTTGACCATCTTCACCATTCCCTATTGTTGACAACCTCACTAAAGTTAGAAACAGCTGCGTGGGCAATGATACCTCAGGCCAGTCACCATAGCACTCAGTCCCTTTAAAGCTACGATGCCAAGTTATGTGGGGATTAGATTCAGTTTTCATATTGGAATGCGCAGGTAAGGAAAGTGAGGCGTGGCTGGGTTTGTTAATGCTAGAGGTACTTCATCCATGTTCCTTTTGCTTGTGTGTAAAGTAGCCTTGAAGTTGTGTTATGATGGCTACAAGAGATAGGATTTTGACTGGGTTTCCAACGTGACTAAGCCAGAACAGTGCCAGAAACACTGTTCAGAGAGCTCGTGTGTCAGAATGAAGCTATCCTGTTTGACGCACCCGTAACATCACAAACGTTCTTTGGCCTTCTAAATCATCCTCGGTGGAAATGCATACCTGCTGTCATGCAGAAACGAAGTCGTTCTCACCAGTTAGAAGCCTGATGTTCCTTAACCCACGATAAACTAGAAAGCTCATGGTTTAGAATGAAAGTGTGGGCTCCATCGCTGTATATTGCTCCTAGAGCTTTCAAGTAGATGTCTGAAGAAGCAGGTAAACCCTTGGCTATCAAGCTGATGGTAAAACCTCTCTTTCTTCCTCTAGACTGGCCTATAATACCATGTTTCAATAAATAGAGTAAGGTAGAAGATTGTGGTTTCCAGTGTATAATTGCCAGTGACTGAACACCTTTATTGCTTTTGTGATGTTTATTTTATTTATTATTTTGTCTTGCTCAGTTTTATTTTGTGTGGGTGTGATGTGCGCAGGAGTGCATGTTTGCATATGTGAGCACAGGCACTAACATGCGACATTGCATGTGTGGCAGTCAGAGGACGTCCTTGGATATCAGCCCGCTCCTCCTACCTGCTTTGAAACAGTCTCCTTGGCTGTCTTTGCAGTTGTGTGTGTCAGGGGAGCTGGCCTATGAGCTTGTGGGAATTCTGCCTCTGCTCCTGTCTCACGGCGAGGAGCAGGCTGGTTTTACATGGTGTCCGGGGATCTGATCTCGGGTTCGCACACTTGTGTGTCAAGCACCAAATCCACGGAGCCATTTCCCCAACCTTATTTATTTATTTGTTGGCTTGTTTGTTTGTTTTTTGCTTTGGAGACAGGCTCTCACTGTGTAAGCTAGATTCTCCTTGAATTTGTGATGATCATTCTTCAGCTTTCAAAATACTGGGCTTCCAGGCATGTTCGCTCTCGCACCTTAAGCGGTTTGGTGGTTGACTGTGGTAGAATACTGTAACATTAGTCCAACCATCTTGACCACTCTATGTGTGCCGCTCAGTGGTGTTTAGTACACGCGCGTTGGCACGCAGCCAATGCGTTCTCCATCAGAACAAGTCTGTGATCATCTCAAACGAACTGAAGGGGTTTTTAAATAACAAGCTCTGGCTGCCTCAGATATGGTATTTATTATTTTATAGTTGTAGATTTAAAAAATCTCTTACCTCCGTTTTCTGCTAATGACTCATGATATAGTTTCTTTATATTTTAGTGTCTTTATATTTTTTTTCTATTTCAATGTACCTCATTTATCCCTTCCTGCTAGAATTAACACATGTGCCTTAAAATATCAAGCATCACAGAATATGGATATAGATGTAGATATAGATGGCAATTTCATAAATACACCAACTTACTAGGGTATTTTAAATGTTTTCTGGACTTCTGATATTGAAGTAATTTTCAAAACCCAAAGTTACAGCTTCTTCCCTCTCTTGCTGGGCATTGTTGTCCTAATCTGTTAACGCGGTTTATATAATTCCTGTTCTTGGTTCTATTCGCAGCCTAAAACTAATATCCAAAATGTAATTTTATGTTAAAAAAAATCAATACTTGTTGAGTACATGTATATCCTATGCGAAAAAAATTGTCTAAGTGTAATAATTTCTATATAATCAGGCCTGCCAGGGCCTTGCAGATGGCTGGCTCCAAGAAGAATTAAGGATAAAGTCCATATTTTATTTCCACAATATGGAAAGTGTGGAGTAAGCATTTTGAGAAAGTATGCATTTTCTAGGGCAGATGTATTTTCTGTTTTATGAATCTCAGGTGTAACACGTGCATGGCTTTTATACACTCTTCGGGTAATTTGTTTGCTGTCATTGAAAAGAATTTTAATGTATTTCCAACTTTTCTTTGCATCACTCAGATTTATCAACCATGACGTGATTCCTTCTCATTGTAAAAGCTCCCATATAATCTTAGGCTTATGTTTTCTTTGTGCTTCCTTTTGCTGATAATATAAAGGGAGAGCTGCCTAGAAGTGTGCTTGGCCTTCATGAATATGCAGAAGAGAGAGACAGCAGAGTGTTTAAAAGCACCGGGTTGTTTAGAGCATTGGTGCCCTGGTAAAGATGAACTGTTTGTAGACGGTCATAATCTGCCTGTCTACCCACAAGCCAGCTTTGGCCTCTATGGTGATGGCTCTTACTCCGCGTTGTTAATTAGTGTGTTTCTATTACAAAGCCAATGATCCACATCTAAGAAGTAAAACGACCTAAAATTTGCTCATGGAAATAACTTTAGCTGGGCAGATAGAACTCCTTTCTCACAAAATCTCACACACTGTACTAAATATTCTAAAAGTCAACCCCTCACTGACCTCTTCATTATGAACAGCTCCGTAGAGCCTTAATAATTTTTTTATACATAATGACTGGAGTACCAGGTTATTGAAAGATCTGGAATGTTGCTGGCATGCCGAAGATGGAATGAGTGTCAAATTTTATACCAAATAAATACAAATAAGAACATTTGGGTTAGCAAAAGTGTATGCTGAAGATGTTAGAGACTTTGCTGTTTGGCAGCCAGTGAGATAGTTTGTAACTAAAAATCATACATCAGAAAGTACTCTCGTTCAGAGATAAATGTCTATATAGGAGATTTGGTTTGGGGTGAAATTATTCTGAGTGCAATTGTGAGATTATGAATATTTGGAAATGTTTAGATATTTTGATTCAGAAAATTTAATATTGACTTTCTAATTTTAAGGAAATTATAATTTTATTTTTTATTAACTATAGCTCAAAGAGTCATTCAAAGATATAAAAAAGAAATTCAACAATTTGAAGTTTAATTACTTCAAGAAAAATGAAAAATCTCGAAACCTAAAGACTCTTCAGTATCAAATCCAACAAGTTGATACATATGCTGAAAAAATTCAGGTAATGGGAAAGTAGTTCGTATCTGTACCCGTGTGTGTGTGTGTGTGTGTGTGTGTGTGTGTGTGTGTGTGCACGTGTGTGTATTGCACAGTAACTGCAATCAGGCATAACTATTTTACAGAATTAAGATGATAGCTTTCTATTCTGTAACAATTTGACTTCTTAGAGTAAATAAGTGGTATTTGATTTATCTCATTTCCCCTCGAAAAGTAACAGCTTTATTCTCTATAATCCAGAGTTGGCCTTCCTGGCAATGTTTTAGCTCTTTGCCTCGTATCCAGTCAATTGATGCTGATTTTAAGCAGTTTAACTTACAGGAAAGAGTTCTTAGAGTGACATAGGCAGCATTCTACCCAGAGAACAATTTCTGGTGGACGCAGCCATGCACGCCTCTGTCCTGAGAGCTTCCTAGCATGTTCCTTTTTCAAATTTCAAGATAGTTCTGGCTGTCCCATGAAAGCAGAAGAAATGTTTGTACTTTGGGGGTACCGTGTTACGTTTCAGTGCATGTAAATGTTGTGTAGTATTTAAACCAGGTGAGAACTATCTCCACATAAACTCATGGTTTATTCTAAGAATATTCTACACTTCTGCATTTGACAATCACGGTCACCACTGTCTGTGTGTCACTGGCATGTGTGGCGGCACTGCTGGCTGCAGCAATTCATCAGAGCTTCCGGCCCCAGCATCTGTAACCTAGCGCCAATGACGGTTGGTGAGATGCATGTGCTGAGCCAGCGTTTCCTTGCTTCCCCATCACATGTGCATGCGTGTGTACCCATGTGCCTTGTATGCCCTCCACCACCTTCTTCCCTTCCTTGTCCACAGGTTCTGGAGCTCCTGATAAGTGTGTGTGTGTGTGTGTGTGTGTGTGTGTGTGTGTGTGTGTGTGATCTTATTAATAGGTTTTCTGTTTATTTGCAAGTACCGACTGAATAAAATATCTGGGACAAAATGTATTCCTTCCAAAGTACATTTTCAGTGATTATAATTTTAAGGCATCAGAATGGTAGAAGCAACAAGGTTTTTTTTTTTTTTCAAGTTATTCTGTTTTACTGCTAGCATTATAAGTAAGACTATAATTTCCTTTTAAAAAACATTTACCACCCCTTCCAGGCTTTAAGGAAGAAAATGGAAAAGGTTAATAATAAAACATCTGATTCATTCTTACGCTATTCAAGTGATAGAACTAGCATCCTTTCAGAAGCCATGAAGGATCTGAAAAAGCAGGTGGATGACTTTGACAAAGTTGTGACAGATTACAAGATGAATTTGGACCTTACTGAACATCTCCAGGAAGTAGTAGAAGAGGTATTTTCTTCTTGTTGTGATTATATTCTTGCCAAAATGTTACTTCAGAATGTGTTTTGTCCTGATTGTGGTGGAGAGCTCTTTAGTCCTGGTAGCTGGAGACAGAGGCAGGTAATTACAAGTTCTTGTACAGTTTAGGCTCCATAGTAAGACACTACTCAGAAAAAAAAATCTGCTTCTTTTAAAAAAATAAATTCAGTATTAGTTAGTGCTTTCATAAAAGTCCTGGTCATGCCCCTCTTTATTACTGTTCTTAGGGTAATTCCCTAAAGTTGAACTGCTAGGTCAAAGGGAATAAATGCCACAAGGATTTTGTTTCTCTGCATTGTCTGGTTGCTCTTCAAAAAGCTTGGGTTAATTTACTCCTCCCAAGACTATAAGAGTTTCTGTTTCTTCATAACCTGGATTCAGACTGCACTGATTGCACTGGTAACTGCCATCACTGCTGGAAACCTGCTTAAACTCTCAAGCAGCATGTTTCTTTCACAGCATTTGAAACCATTTCAGGACAAGCTGATCCTGGGATGTCTCAGGGACTTCATTTGTGGTGTTGTAACCTTTGCACTGTGGAGGGGATAGTAGTAGTCCGCCTAAAACACATGAAGTTTGACAAGGCCAAGTCAGTGTCTCATATTTTATATCAGGGAAACACCTGAGGACCTTGAGTGGTTTTTGTTGCCCATTATTCTGACATACAGGCTGTCTTCCTTTCACTGCTGATACAGTTAAGTGTTTGGACTCGTCACCATACTATGAAGCAGCTGATTCTTTGATATCTGACGTGCAGGTTTGCTGAAGCTTCTTGGCACATACTTAAAACTAGCTGTCACAGAGTCCTGTTTTGCTATTTTTTACCCAGTACAAATGTCCCTGGCTTGGGGCAGACATTCCTCCTGTCACAGTTACTTATTGTTTAGTGAAAACTTGTTTCATGCCTCTACTGTGCTTCGAAATAATGACTAGGTTCTATTTCACAAAGGTAGAATTCTATTCTTGGATGATATTTTCTTGATCCATATCTAAATTTCATTCCTAAAGGAAAATTTATAATTAGAATATTATTAAGGAAAAAATTTAACTTGTGGATTACCAGCAGTGTCAGTTGGTTATTTTGAACTTTGAGTATTATCCAACCAACGTCTGAATTCTTTTTAGTGACCAAAAGCTTTTGTTGCCTGCTCTTAAAAATTATACAACATTGTCTTAGGTACTGTATTTTAGATGAATCTAGAAAGGCAGGAGAATCAAAGCTATTCCCATACTTTTGCCTTCTAACTTTATTTGTGTATATTTCTTTAATTGCACTTTTAAAATACGTGCCTTGGGCTTCTAAATGAAAAGGTATTCATGTGACCATGTGCTGATATTTTCTTTAACATGACATGGAAAGTTGAAGGCCATATCAGTATAAAGTCTGAGGAAAGCAAAGCCTGAAGTGCCATTGCTCTGTGTAAGGAACTTCAGAACAAATCTCTCTGTTCTGTTTTCTTCCATTTTAATGTAGTGTAACTTTTGGCATGGCGATGCAAGCGCCACAGTTGTAAGAGTTGGAAGGTATTCCATGGAGTGCCAAACAAGGGAGGCTGTGGAGACCCTCCACAGGCAGTTCAGGAAGTTCATCACTCCCTCGGTGCCCCAGCAAGACGGGAGGATTCAGGAGGTCATCAGCATCGCTCGGCGCTTATATGGTGAGCTCCTGTGTAACGGTCAGGGACTTGCCACCAAACGTGACTATACTGAACCTATTCCAGCAGGAAACAGATCAAGGTCCTCCAGGAAAAGTCTCCATTCTATGTGCCGCAGAAGTAAACAGCAGGGGACAGAGGGCAGAACTCCTGAGCAGGAGGGATGCCTGCTTTTCAGCTGTCTTGAATCATTCCCCCTTCTCTATTCGCTTTGTGTTCCCTCCTCTCTGTCTCAAGGATCATAAAACCAGAGCCACGCTGGAGAGACTGAGAGTATCCTGTCCCCTAGAGTGAGCCCTTGAGCATAAGAAGACTCCGTGATAGCCGGTACAAAGCTTCCCCTAAAGCTTTCCATCCTCCTGTTTCCACAAAGTTTGATCTATGCATTTGAGAAAGGTCTGGAGAATCATCCCTCAGCTTCCTCTCACTGACAAACAAATTGGAGAACTCTGTCACCTCATGGGTGCTTTCTTTTCCTCCATGACAAGGAAAGAGCAGAAGAAGCCAAGTCCTTCCCTGGGTGACCACACTGCTTGAGGGCCCTAAGAATAGCTCCAGGTTCTCTGCTGTGATTCCTGTGAGACAAAGCAAAATCCCCAGGGACCAGGCAAAGGCGGCTGGGAGGAAGCCATTAGCAGGTGGTTCAGAAAGCATTCTCTGGCTGCCCCAAAGCTGCTCCAGGCACACGTTTCGTCAAGGGTATGCAGCCCTACTCCCAGATAAATGCAAAATGCTTGGCATCACAGACTGCACTGCCTATTAGGAAATCCTTAGGAATAAATTGTTTATTATTTTCCCAAAGGAAAATAGTAGAAATACATACACTGAAATATCGGCTGGCAGCAAATGAGAAGAAACAGATGTCTCTCCCTTGTCATTACATAAAGTTGCTTAAAAGGAAGTCTTTAGAACATCTCTAGCACCATGGATGTCTGTCTCAATTTTACTTCTACTCCTCTGTCGGTTTTCTGTGCTGGTGGGTTTTCCGTACTACCGTGACGGTACCGTACCTATTCAGTGCCAAGACGTGGCAAGTACTCACAAAGACCCCTTAAAGCACATTCTTCTACAACCTTGCAGTTTTGTGTCCCATCTTTTGGTTGCTCTGGCTCTTATTACCACCTGATATCTGCTTTAGTTAGCTGTTGTTTGGATTACCCCATTAGAATACAATCTCCAAACTCATGTAAATCCTCGCCTGTTGACTTGAGCATCATAGTATAGACTGAGGGCTCAATACATGTTGCAGGAGTGACTGAATACTATGACTGAAAATGTGGATTTTGGGGTTTCACATATTTATTAAGGATTCAACACACCCTTTAAAATATTTTATTTATTTATTTTAGCCCCCCATCTGTGTGTGTGTGTGTGTGTGTGTGTGTGTGTGTGTGTGTGTGTGTGTAGATTACATAGACCACAGCACACAATCAGAGGTCAGAGACAGAATGCAGAATCAGCTCTCTCCTACCATGTGAGTCCCGGGAATCAAACTCAGGTTCCCGGGCTTGGCAGCACCTTAATTCACTGAGATATCCCACCAGACCAAGAAGCTTGTACATCTTTTAAGTGCATCACACAATTACTACCCCAGGGATGTGAAATTAAGTCTTGCAGACAACCAAAGCATTCCTGAACCCTGAACTCTCAAATTTTACATTTATCTGGGGGATAGGGGTAGAGAGATAGATGCTACCGTGAACATGTAGAGGTCAGAGGACGACCTGTGGGGTCATTCTCTCCTTCTACCGTGCAGACCTCAGTGTTCCAACTCAGGTCCCTGGGCTTGAAAGCAGGCACCTTTACATGCTCAGCCATCTGCCAGTCAGAACCCAAACTTATAATGCGGATAAATTTATTTAAAAAACAGATTGTGAGTGCCTGCCATGCTTTAGGAGGTGTCTGCATTGCTCATGTAAAGACACAGGAGATGCCATTTCTGCAGTCAAGAAGCATGAGCTAGGCCTCAAAGACCCCACATAGCCGACGCCTGTCTTCTCTTATGTGTATGATTTTTACCTTCTGTTACTGACACTAAGGATTGAATTGGAGCCAGTCATAGTTAGTTTTTGTCAGTTTACACAAAATATAGTCTACAGTCTATATTTGGCAAGAAGGAATCTCGACAATAATTGCCTCCATCAGCTTGGCCTGGAGGCGTGTCTGTGGAGCATTTTATTGATTGCTGATTGATGTGAGAGCACCAGGCTCACTGTGAGAGTGCCATTCCTGAGCAGGGGAGCCTGGGTTGTGTGTGAAAGGTAACTAAACAAGCAAGCTAGGCAAGTAAGCCTGTCAGCAGCTTTCCTTCAAGGTCTCTGATTCAGTTCCTGCCTCCAGGTTCCTGTCTTAATGGTGGATGATTGCAAACAATAAGCTGAAATAAATCCTGTCCTCCTCACGTTACAGCTGGTCAGTATTTTACCAAAGCAACAGATGAAGAAAACTAGGATAGGGCCTCAGAGACACCAGGCAAGCACTCAGCCATTGGCCAACATCCATAGCCCAGAAGGAGTATCTGCTTATAAGAACTGTGTGTTCTTAAAAGCTATCGCTGCTTTTCAGAATGGCCTTGGTGGGACGTGCCTATTGAGTTGCCTGAGTTCTTCTGGATTCTAACCCCTCATATGATGTAAATCAGAGGCAAATAGTCCCTCCCCTTCAATACAGTGCATCTGCACATTATCCTGCTCTGCTGAGGACATTAGCCTGACCCCCCCCTTTGTCTCTGTTTGCTTTTGATTCCTCTGCGTTCAGAATCTCACCTGAAAAATCCTCACTCAGATCAGCATTCTTTGTGTTTTCTTCTAGAAGTTTTAAAGTTCCAGATCTTGAATTTGATTCTTTAATCTATTTCAAATTGATTTTTCTAATTCACAAACTGGGAAGAGATAGTGGTAGAAGTCTATTCTCTTAATATATGTATATAATATATGCCTATATATCATATACATATATATGTGTATATAAATCTTACTACATAGAATATTACATAATATATTTATATCTTACAGATAGATAGATAGATAGATAGATAGATAGATAGATAGATAGATAGATAGATGTAAGGATTTGGGGGCATAGATTTATTGTCTTAGCTTGGCCATGGATTAAAATATGTCAGAGAATTAACATTTATTACACATTTGGGGCAGGTAGATGCCTTCCTGGGAAATGTATATTCTTTAAGTGGTGAAGAATATTGAATGTCCTGGTAGAAAACCCTGACCAGTGCTGAGTATTAAGAGCATCAAAATCACCACATTATCTGGGCTCCATGAACGTGACACTGGTACAGCAGGTGCTGTCTTTATTGGTTCTCCTGGGCTAGTGAGTTTTCCGTCTCAGTAACCAAATACCTGGCTCGGAGTTTCAGAGACATCATCCTAGGCCTGGCTTGTCCCCCTTCGGGGTTAGGTCAGGTAGAATATTATGGCAATAAGAACGTATATCAGAGAAGGCTTCTCACTTGCCAACAGCCAGGAAACAGAGAGGGACAGAGAAGAGTCTAGGGACAAGATACTCCATCACAGGCATGTCCCCCAAGCAGCCCATCCCTCAATTCAGCCTACTATCCACAGGATCTGCTACCCCCCAATAGTCAATTTATTTATTACCTCATCAACAAGCTAATCCACTGATTAAGTCAGAGGTCTGGGGATCCCACCTCGGAACTTAACATTGAGGGCCAAGCCTCAATATGAAAGACTTATGTCAATATTTCCTAATCAAACCACAATCTGGACACAATGGTGCATGCCTATAATCCCAGCGTTTAGGAAATGGGGCTTATATAGTGAGTTTAAGGCTAGCCTGCGCTACGTGAGAGCATGTCCCTAACCCGTTCATCCATCTCAACACCCTACCTCACATCCAAACATATCTATAACACTTAGCTTTTTAAAAATGGTTGCATTCATTGATTTGTTTGCTCAGTATGTGTTCGCTAGGAGTTTGCTCTCCACTCACACTTGAAAAAGACACTTGGGAGACAACACCCCGTTCTTTCTATTTTTCTGTTAAAAATTTATGTAGGTTTATCTTTGCTCCTTCCCAGGTTTGGACGAAGGGCAAAAATATGCTGAGAAGATTGTCACAAGACACAAGGAGATTCTTGAATCTATTACTGAATTATGTGGTTCTCTCATGGAGCTTAAGGAAAAACTGACGGTAATTTTTTTTTTCTTTCTAGAATATGTATTATCAAGTGGTATAAATAAAAAACGTGTTAATCAAATGTCTTTTGGTGCAGAGATGTTCTGCGACGAGCTCTCAAGAGACAAAACATGCACATTTATTTCACAGCATTCTAACATAATTATCTGGGGGTTGAGATAATCAGTTCTGTTTCCTTCCCATCACTGCAGAGAAGAATGCTGCTGGCAACGAGGGCTAACTACAATTAGGGCGTCTCATTTACATTCCCATGGATCATAGCCTAGACGGTAAAAGTGCCGTTAAAACCAAAGCCAAGTTTATACTAAGGAGTCTTATGTTTACATTCATAAATAACAGGTGGAATGGTTTTTCTTCCTCCAGACTATGGCACCAAAGAAAGTAACATTAATATTCAGGTATTATATTTATTGAGATTTAGCATTATGGAAGTATTAAGTTAATCATTACAATCCTCATGGAATTAAACTAAAGTGATAGGTAAAAACAGGGAAAATGCTGACGAGGGTTATGGTAGACAAAACCAACTAAGGGAAAACTAGGTTGTCATGCTCAAAATGTTTTGGTTGATGCTGGTTTTACAGCTCAATAGGGGAGATGGTTTAGGATAACAGCTATATCACTAAGAACATGAGCTGTAGATCGGAACTCAGTTGCTTGGAATACCCTTGGGTCAACTGATTACAAGTGACTACATTTTCTAACCTATGTGGACGCCACAGTGGTGCCAAGGCTTGACTATGAACAAAGTGTCACTCCGTTAATCATTGCTGTTGTTCTCACATATTAATGAACTTGCGGTTCATATAGAATTGTATCTATTTCACGGCAAATATTTGTTATGACTTATGATATCATAAATTTGAGTGTTTACTCAAGTTAGACTATCTGAGGGAATTTCAATTCAGTAGTTACACAATCAAGTTACCTTTCTCCTTCTGCTAAGCATCTAGATATTTCAGCTTGTTTTCTTTCCATCATTTTACATCACAATACAAGGAACATCTCTGTGTTTTGGACTTTTCATTCTTCTGTAGTATATTTGTATTATTCTCCAACACAGATTTGAAAAATTAGTAAGGAAATGCTTTGTTTCAATATGCGAGCCAAATTACCTTTCATAAATATTTTACAACTGTGAAGCCACTAGTAAGATGTGAGTCAACCGCTTCACTCCATGGGGGCTGCTTCTTCTCCATTGCTCTGTGCCTAGGCAGAATGTCCCCCTTTCTATGACTCTGCTGGCCACCGTCGACAGTGACCTCTTTATATTGTACATCTTCAGCTGAATAAAATTTGGTCGTTCCAAATGATATTTCTCTCCATCTGTCACTTCCATGGCTCTGTTCTTGGAAAAGCTGCTTCCATATCCTGCCTCCACTTTCCCCTCCACTATGCCTTGGGTACTCCTTTCAGTTATGATGGTGCTCTCTCTTTTGCACCTCCAATTTGTCACTCAGATACTCTCTTATCCTACTTATGAGTCCCTGGATTCTATAGCTGGTTTGATTTCCCTTCCTAAACACGCTTGGGCTCATGTCCTTCTGTATTAAAAGCCCTTCCCTGCAGGACCCTCCCGTGGCTTTATGACTGGCCTCCTTCTTCATTGCTGTGCTTCTGTGTTCATAGAAGCTTCCTGTCTCGATCCTTAGTGTTTCTGTTGCTAGACTCAGACTCCAAACACATGGCCCTCTATCAAAATCTTTTTTTTTATACTTGCATGTCAGTAATATACAGTTTTAATTATTTGCAGTGTTTTCCTTTTTTTTTCCCTTGGACAACAGTTTGGTTTATTGAGTATTTATAATTATTAACAATTGCTCCTGGGTAAACTCATTAAAATTACCCACTTTCAATATGCTTTCATTCATTCTCATTTTTTCCTTTTAATTTATTATTTAATATATTACATTTTTATTTTTTATTTATTACAATTTATTCACTTTGTATCCCAGCTATGACTCCCTCCTTCTTCCCCTCCCAATCCTGCCCTCCCTCCCTCTTCGTCTCCTATGCCTCTTCTCCAGTACACTGATAGGGGAGGTCCTCCTCCCCTTCCATCTCACCCTAGTCTATCAGGTCTCATCAAGACTGGCTGCATTGTCTTCCTCTGTGGCCTGGCAAGGCTGCATTCCCTCCCCCAGGGGGTGATCAAAACAACTGAGTTCATGTCAAAGACAGTGCCTGTTTCCCCTACTAGGGCACCCGCTTGGACACTGAGCTGCCATGGGCTACATCTGTGCAGGGGTTCTAGGTTATCTCCATGCATGGTCCTTGGTTGGAATATCAATTTCAGATAAGATCTCTGGACACAGATTTTTAATTTCTGTTGTTCTCCTTGTGGAGCTCCTGTCCCCTCCAGGTCTTTCTATCACCCCCTTCTTTCATAAGATTCCCTGCACTCTGCCCAAAGTTCACTATGAGTCCCAGTATTTGCTTCTATACCCTACTGGGTAGAGTCTTTCAGAGGCCCTCTGTCCTGTTTCCTGTTTTTTCCATCTTCCAATGCCTATTCCATTTGCCTTTCTGAATGAGGATAGATCATCTTATCTAAGGTCCTCCTTCTTGCTTAGCTTCTTAAGGTGTACATATTTTAGTATGTTTATCCTATATTATATATCTAATATCCACTTATAAGTGAGTATATACCATGTGTGTGTTTCTGGGATACCTCATTCATGATGATCTTTTCTAGTTCCCACCATTTGCCTGCAAATTTCATGATTTTCTTGTTTTTAATTGCTTAGTAATATTCCATTGTATAGATGTACCACAATTTTTGTATCCATTCCTCAACTGAGGGGCATCTGGGTTGTTTCCAGCTTCTGACTATTACCAATAAAGCTACTACAAACATGGTTGAGCAAATGTCCTTGTTGTGTACTTGAGCATCTTTTGGATATATGCCTAGGAGTGGTATAGCTGGATCTTGAGGAAGCGCTGTTCCTAATTGTCTGAGAAAGCACCAGATTGATTTCCAAAGTGGTTGGACAAATTTACATTCCCACCAGCAGTGGAGGAGGGTTCCCCTTTCTCCACATCCTCTCCAGCATGTGTTGTCATTTGAGTTTTTTATCTTAGCCATTCTGATGGGTGTAAGGTGAAATCTCAGGGCTGTTTTGCTTGCAACTCTCTGATGGCTAAGGATGTTAAGCATTTCTTTAAGTGTTTCTCTGCCAAGCATACCCAAAGTCAAATAGAAATACCCCTTCCTCCACACAAATCTTTCTTGTTCCTCCTTGCTGTGGTCTTTCTCATCCACCTTAGTGTGTTCCAGCTGCTGTGTTAAATACTATAGACCTGGTGGTGCATAAGCAACAGACATTTGCTTCCCACAATTCTGGGGGTTAGGAAGTCTGAAATCAAGACACCTTGGGAGCTCCTGCTTCCCTATAGTCACCTCACTCCAAATTTTTGATGTCTGAGGGCAAAGGGTCTCTCGGGTCTCTTCTCCAGCTTCATTAATATATTCCTAGGGCCCTACCCCTTCCTACATGGGAGCTTCTGAAAAGAGAAAGCACAGACTCCTAAATGGAGGCTAAAATGGTGCTAAGAATCTATTGCTGTCTGTGTAATAATCTGACACTTGAAAGGGCTGACATACAGTCTCTAGTGATTTTCAAGTCACCTCGAGATAGAGATAAAACCTTCTTCTTTGTTAGCTTTTTGGTTTGGGTGTTCCGTTTGTTTGTTTATAGGACAGAGTCTCACGGTGTAACCCTTGGCCATCTTGGAACTCACTATGTAGACTAAACTTACCTCAAACTCACAGAGATCCAAGTGCCTCTGCCTCCCCTGTCCTGGGATTAAGAGTGTGCAGCAGAGTGTTGCTTTCCTTGTTCCAGAGAGAAGCTATGCGTCCAAAAAGGTTAGAAGTGCTGTCTCTGGGTCTGCAGTCACTGGCAGTCAGTCTGGAATTTGAAGTTACATCTAATTTAACACCTAGAATTCTTTCCACAAGAGCTGCCATTGTGGTTTGGGTTCCAAGTATGGATTAGTGCCCAGCGGCTCATCCAGTGATACAAACACAGTTTTATTTTGGAGTTGAGACTCAAAGCTGAATTTCCCTCAGGAGGCTTTCCCCGAATTCTCTGAGCAAGTGTAATGTGTGCACTGGGGAGTACGCCTGTTTCCATAGCCATCAAATACCATAATCCACGTGCAACCATCTTCCACTATAATGTAAGCATTTAAAAACTGTGTGTTCCATCACTTGGGACACCTGTGCCTCAATAATTCTTCACAAAACCTTGGCCCTCATGCTGCCCCCTGCCAGTTTGTAAAGCCCCACTACCACTGTGACTAAAGCTGAGCCCCATAAAATGCAGGAACAAGTCATATTCACAGGAGACAGCCTGTGTGCCCAGCTGTTCTATTTCCTTCTTCTCTTCAATACTCCCGCAGTTTGCTTGTGTGGATTCTCTGGCTCTTCTACGTTATTATCCTCCAGAGACCCCATAATTTCTTCCTTACTGATACTCTTCATCCTTGTCGGTTAAACTGTCTTACACAGTGATTCCCATCCCCAAAGAACATGCCTGAAAGAGCATCCTAGAGTAACAGTTGTGTCCTCCTTTGAACAGTCGGTTTTCCTGGCAATGAACTTTACCAGAGGGATGAGGCAGGAGGAGAGCTCTGAGCTTGAAGGGAGAACATTGGTCTCTTGTGGAATGCATTTCCTGAAAGGTGCTATTGGCTTATGTTGTTTTTTTTTTTTTTTTTTTTTTTCTGAGTGGTTACAAAATGGCATTATTTCTCCAACTTCCTGGCTCAGGCTCTCACTAAATTTGCTTTGTACAGCAGGGAGATGCTCCAATGATGAATCCAAATTTGGAAGATTTCCATGACAATTGCATTGACCTACTAAAGGAGCCAGTGAGAAAAGTGCAGGCAACATTAAATGAAGAAAGGAATGAGGTAATGAAAGTGCTTTGCTTCAGCTATGTGTTAATTTTGTGTTTGTGTATGTGAGATTTGTCCTTGGGAATCAACCATGTCTTGCCCATCAAGTTTTTGAATATAAACTCAATGTGAGATGTGAGTTTTCTCATCCCTACTATGCTAGCTACCTTTACTTGATCATTCTCTCTCTCTCTTTATGTCTCTCTCTCTCTCTCTCTCTCTCTCTCTCTCTCTCTCTTTTGCTCTCCGTGTCCCCTCTACTGAATCTAGGAGCCATAAGGATTTCACAGACACACCAGAATTCCAGTGTCATGTTAGCCTAGGCTAGTTCTATTCTTTAATCTTTTGTTCCATTGTCCTTTTACAGTCAGTCCTATTTCATTTTATTTGAATATCCATTAGAGTATCACCAAAAGGAGAGGCTTTTTTTAAATTATTTTACATTGCCCATTATGAAATACGAGTACATAAAACTAGGTTCCATCTTTTTCCCCTAGACTCTAACTCCACATGAGATGTCTAAGCCTCTGTACTAAAACACTGAATCCAGATGAAATATAAATATTATTTAAACAAATGTTTAAGCCTTTTGTCATGTATGTAACTTAAAGCAAGTAACAAAAACTACAACTACTCACAAATACAAATGCATCATGCTTTCACAACTCTTAAGAATTCAGTTGAAAAAGTGTAACAGCATCCCCTTGCTACTTCCTGGCAGATGCCCATAAGGCACTGCTGCCTGCGCAAACTATACGAGAAAAATGATGCCTATGGACATGGCCAATGTCCTCCTGGAGAGTAATACCATCCCTTGTATGTGTATAAGGAGAACTGGTGGAAATGAAAAAGAATAGTATTAAATATCCACATTTTTAAATCTATGACTTTAAATATTTTTTTTTCAATTTGGTATAATATTATTTTTTTTGGTTTGCATAGTTTCCCATATAACGTGTTAGATACATTTAATAAAGACTCAGAAACAAAAATTATGGCTGCTACAGCAACTACACCATCATTTATATTATACCTAGTAAAAAGGTTTTTATCTTGCTTTTATCTATTTTTATTAGAAGAAAGAAATGTCTTTAAGTAAAACAAATACAGCTTATTTTCATTGAAAAGTGACTTTTATTTTAAAATAAATTAAAAGACACACTAGATCGTCAGTCATTTAGAATGAAGTGAAGCTCCACAATTATAGCTGTCAAGAATTCTCACTGACATCATTCCCTACCCAGTCTGCTGCAGTTGGCGCAGACAACATAATGAATGGGTAGCAGCAATCTTCATTTTTTCAAGCAGCTCAATCATACTTACCCTCTTATTGTCTCTGTTATTTACATATAGGTCAGATGTAATGATTCTCCAAAACCTCCAGTGGGCAGATAATAGGAAGCCTGAAGCAGAAGCCTAGAATCACTGCATAGCCTTAAATGATAAGGCTTAAATCACTGATAGCCTTATATGCTGTAAATTTCCCTCAAAATTATTCCAGTTGGGGGGAAAAAACAGTTGTACTGAACAGTTATAAGAACATATTTATGACAGAAAGTATCTCTAAGAGATGGTGAAGTCCTCCTCGTGTATCCTGACCCCCCAATGGGGGAGATGGCGTTATGCAACCCCATCGATAGAACACACACAGCACGGTCAGCAGATTAGTACCTCTGTTTCATCCCCAGGCCTGGTGCCCAAGCTAAATCTAAAGCGAAATCAGACACCCCAAAGGTTAAACGGCAGCACAGAGCATTAAAAGACTCCCGTAAAGTCATGGAATTGTTTGGTAGCTGGTGAGGGGGTTAGATGCCAGCCTTGAGAAGTGCAGGATTTAGTGCTAGGAGGGATTTGACAATCATCTGCTGAAATGTCATGTTACAACGAGGAAACTGAGACAAAGGAACGTTAAATAGTTTTCCCTCCAAAACACTAGAAACTAGTACAAGAAGAGGGCGGGCAGCCTAGTCCTTTTGGATTTAAGCAGAATACCTCTTACACAACACCAAGGACCTGGGTCATACACGCGAGCTGTTTGTCATGAAGCTGTGGATGTCCTGCCACCCCTCCCTGTGCTCTCTGGCCTGCTGTGTGCTTGAGGGTTAATAACAGAATGAGTCCCTCTCCTCCACACAGCTCAGTGGTGTACGCTCACCCGCTGGGAGGAAGCCCCTGGGTCTTCTCGTCATATAACAGGGTTAGACTTTGCAGAGACGGATGCCTTGGAAGACTCACAAGCTAAAGGGTTCTCCTTACCTATCTGCTCTCTTTCTTTACCATGTCAGCCCAGGTGCCCAAGGTCTCAGGTTCCCTTATCTGCCAACGAGCCCTCCCTGGGCCTTTTCCCCCAAAGCCCTTCATACAGAAACCCTATACCTAATATTTTTATTTACCTCCCACTAATCCCTACTAAATCTTATTTATGCTAAAGTAAAAACACCTACTGTAGAGCTGTTTTGGAATGCAAAGTGTATGGTGTTCCCTTGAGTGTTCAGGGAGCACTTCTCTCCATGCAGTGTACTTTAAGGATCAATTCTGCTCACCTAGATCTACAATATGATTCTATTCCTTTCCAGAACTGGCCCCATTCACAGGCAATGACTGTGAATCCAAGTGGCTGTGCCTAGCTGTGGAAATTAAAGTTCAGCAGCTATGCCAGACATATGAACCAGGGTGATAGGCATATAATTAATTAAAAGTCAGTTTATCATTAGGTGTATAAATAGCCAGAGATTGTCAAGGAAAAATATACATAGAAGATTAAACAAAGAGCAAGGAGTTGGGGGAATGTCTCAGTCAGTAACGTTCTTACCACACAATCATGAGCACCCCATGCAGATTCCTCACACCCTGTAAAGAGCTCAACACCAGTGTGTGCCCGTCACACCAGCTCTGAAGAGACTGAGACAGGAGGATCACTAGAGCTGGCTGGTGGCCTTATCAGGCTGAGTTGATGAGCTGCAAGTACCAATTAATATACTAATAACAACAATTGAGGAAAATACCCAGTGTAGACATCTGGCCTACATACACATATGCACACAAGTGAGCACATACACATACATAAACACATACATATCATGTACACAACAAAACAACAACAGAAAACCTCAAAACACACACACACACACACACACACACACACACACACAAAGCTGTTTCGATGGTGGGAAAAGAGAATCACCACCACAGCAAAGCCCAGTGAAAAAGGTGTAAGAGAAACAAATATGGAGCAGACCCATGTTCAGCAAACCAGAGCAGAACTTCCCAGCTAGCGCCCCAGCACTCATTAGAATAATGTAAGTGTCCGATAGAAGCAACGATTTCATACTGGGAAAATTAGAAAAGATAGCCGCTACCTGTGAATGCTTAGATACCTTTTTCATAAATGAAAACTACGGTTAGGATTTAGGTTTAGGAAGCTATGCCTCAGTGAGCTTTAAAAGTATTTATTGTAACATTTTATAACAACTTGAAGACCGCCTACCCATTTCCTTATCCATAACAAAAGCAGAAGGGCCAAGAGCCATATGGACTTGGTTGGAAAAACCATTTGCATAAAATGTCCTTTCTTTTGCTTGCTGAAAGGACTGCTGTGCGGGTAATTCTTGCTAAGTATCATGGGCATAATTTACTATGCTTTCAGGAAATCGTGTATTTGGTAAACACACTTGTGGTTCCCCCCCTTCATAAGATAACTGAAAAGAAATAGGAACTGAAGAAGGATTTGGTCAGGAGAGAATTTTATCTATGGCTGTTAAGCAGTATTTCATTTCACTCGAGGGCACTTTGAATACTTTGGGTCATGGGAATAGGACTGTTCCCAAAGCTACACTTGGCGATCAGGGACTCCTGTGCCCTTCCCCCAAGGCTTACCTCACCTTAGGTTTTCACCTCCCGCTAGGTGTCACTGTCATGGGAAGCTGGGCAAAGAAGTGTGTCCACCTAATGAAACTGTGGCTTTACTCCTTGGAAGGGGCAGGTGCCAGGAGCGGATGTCTTGACCATCAGTGGAACAAGGGAAGACAGGCTTCCCGTGGACTTGAGGCAGTCCTCATCTGACAGAGGTGCCAGTGCCCAGGGTCTGATCCTGGTGGAAGACATGTTGTCTGGAGAAGAATCTGAGTGTGCGTCATCTGATGACATCTCCTTGCCTCCACTCCCAACGAGCCCCGAGTCCCCTCTGGCACCATCAGACGTGGAGATGGAAGAACTTGCCAGCTCTTCAGCTGTCGCCCTCCACATCAGCGATTACAGGACTCACACAGGCACTGGTGATGTCGGGGAGGCCCAGGCTTCTGTTCTTTCCCCACCCATGGCTTTTGCTCATGGGTGCCATAATAAGAAAGACACGTTCACAAGTCACTTTGAGAGGCCCTACCCACAATTCCAAGCTGAATCCTCATTAGCCTCCAGGGGATCAGGAGAGATGAGTACTGACTTACACATCAGTGTGAAATGTCCAGCAAGTGTGCCCCAAGAGGTGCATGACACAGCTCTGCAGCAAGGCGCCCGGGCTCAGGAGAGCTCACTAGAAACCCAGGAGAAGGTGCATGCAGATTCTAATGCCACTAAAACCCAAGACAGGCTGCATGTGGTCCCTGACCTCACCCCTCAATCTGACACGAGCAGCAGCCATCAGAGGCAAGTGGGTCCCCAAGGAGACAGGAAAGATGCATCTGCAGAAAACAGCACGGTCAGCGTAGCTGGCCGGGCGCCTCATTTCTCCAGGCTGCTGTCCAATGTAACTGTTGTGGAAGGTTCCCCGGTGACTCTGGAGGTGGAAGTTACAGGATCCCCGGAGCCTACACTGACATGGTGGGTAGCCTATAATGACACACCGTAGACAGAAATTAGTAACTGCTCAGAGCATCTTATCCCGTGTGAACTAGCCTGAAGGTTCGGGGCTGGCCGACTAACCCCACAACACTGACACTCAACTCTGCATGGTTTGATCTCATGTCACACTTTACTCAAAAGCTCTTTAATACCCTGGGAGCAGGGAGTAAACATCTCAAGTAATGCTTTAACACCCCCCCCCCCGCCCCCATGCACTGGAGGCTAAATCTGTTAGGTTTTCTTTCCATTGAGCATTCCTCATTTCCAGTAAGCAGGTCTTCAAATACCAACCCTATTGTCTGTTTCTGCATTGGTCTGGAATGTTCTTGGATCAACACTCTCCTGGCAATTAAAGAAAGCCTAATAAGACACTGTAGATTTTTTTTTCTTTCTCTTTACTCACTCATTTCATCTTGCCAACTCAGGTACCCGTGTGCTACTTGTTTTGCTAGGGTTTCTTTTCCTAAATGTATGCAATGTGAAAGGCAAACTACTTCTTTAGTCGCGGCCCCAGGTGGCTGAAAATGAACTCATTTTTGGAAAGTGATGTAATAACTGAGCTGTGAACAATGAACAGTGCATCCTCACTCTAGAGACATGGTTGCCCTTTGGTCTCGGTAAAAGTAAACAGCAAAGTCGAAGCTCTGAACTTCTTGTGGATAACAAAGCAGTCCTAACTTTCTACGGAGGTTACTTTTAAACCTTCACAGAATGTCCATCCTTAAACAAACTCACTTGTGATGTGAGTTTATGCTTAAAGGCTAAGATAAGTGTACTGTATCTTATCTATCAGGAATTGTCCGTAAAAATTTGTTTTGTTTTTGCATGTCCAATTAATGGCACTTGACTTGTGAGCCGGAGACCTACAGAATTTAGAAGAAAATTTTGGTGCTCAAAAAGTGAGAGAATCTGCACTTGTGTAAGAGCAGGAATTAGCACTTTTTTGCTTTGATATTTTTTGCAATTGCATGTATTTTTTTTTTACAAATCAAACCTTTTGTATTTATGAGTTCAATAAGTATTTATTTCATAATTAAATATTAGTTCACCCCAAAGAAAGATGCCATCTGAGGTGTTTCTTATTTTTCCCTGTGCAAACAAACAACTCCTTCAGGGTTAGTGCATACCGCTGAAGACCAGTGGCAACGTGTGTATTGTTGGAGAACTGTTACAAATCGTGCAAAAAATGAAACCGTTTTGCCATCAGATCTAGAGTTTCGGCCAACAAACACCTGACAGGCTATCACAGAGTTGTTCAGTTTCAGGCCATTCTGAAAATGCAAAAGTATCACTTGGGTAACGGGAACAAAGCTTGACTCTGGGAGCTGGAGCAAGCATAAGGACCTGATCTCTTATTAAATTCTGGGTACTGGCATCTGGAGTCTCAGCCCTGGAGTCATGGAGACAGTAGCTGAATCAATCAGCTCCAGGGTTTTTGTTTTGTTTGTCTTATTTTTATAGGGTTTCTCCGTATAGCCTTGGCTGTCCTGGACTCACTTTGTAGACCAGACTGGCCTCGAACTCAGAAATCTGCCTGCCTCTGCCTCCCTGAGGACTGGGGTTATAGCACTAAGCCACCATGCCTGGCTTGAGCGCCAGGTTCTATAGGAAGACCCTGGCCATCAGCTTGTGGCCTTCACACATGCATACATACATACACATGTGCCCACACAAAAACATACATCACAGACACAGACACATACACAAAATTTGGCTTGGGTTTCTCTTCAGTCCTTGTGTGGGAGTGGTGATAAATAAATAGATGTAGAATGTGAGAAACAAGTGATTTTCTGTCTAAGACGACGCAGGTGAGTCTCCATGTTCATAGAGAAATTACAGAATTAAGTCATTTATGTCAAGAGGTAATGTGATAAATGCCTTTTACGATGAGAAGGCATCGTCTTCCAATGAATTTAATTCACAAATAAGATGAGGAGCAGCAGGAGCAGTGTGAAGTCCCTCCCTTCACCATGCGTGTGGTGTGGGAACACAATGGGCAAATGAGCCTCATGCCCACACAGATGCCAAATGGGAGTCTCTGCTGCTGCTAAAAGCTGCAGAGAGGGTGAAGTAGGCTGGTAAATACAAGTGCCGCTTCACGCTGTCGGTAGCTGTTGCCGTGAGCAATGGTGAGCCTGTATGACCAGATGGCCTGGGTTTTGTTGTTGTTGTTGTTTGGTTTGTGTGTGTATCTATCTGTGTGTCTGTGTCTTTGTGTGTATGTTTGCGTGTGTGTGTTTAAAGAATAACTCGATGTGTGTATTTTCATCTATAATACTTTACCTGTTAAATGCTGTCATAGAACTTTTAAAAGCATGGTCTGAGTGAGTCAAGGGTCAGGGTAATTTTCTGACTACAGGTTGACAAACTGTCTCATTGGCATCTACTGTAGCTGGACAGTTCCTGTTAATGCTAGAGAACGCTGCAGCGGGGGTGGGCCTGGCTGTAGGTGTGAGAACTCAGAAATGACAGAGCCAAGAAGTAATCCTGACTTAAAACTGACTCTCTGCTTTAGGTTCAAGAAGGGCCAGAAATTGTGTGCTGATGGACACTTACAGGTTTTGCACAAGGACACAAAGCATTCAGTGTTCATCCCGAAGGTATGTGAGGCGGACGCTGGCCTCTATGTGGCCCAAGCCCAAAACTCTAGTGGCACCCTGTCTTCCAAAGCCATCCTCCATGTGACAGGTAACCATGGGCCTCCAATCGCGAGAATAAACTGGATTCTGCTGTGTATCGTCTATGTCAGTGTGTCACTGATATACTGGCTGCTTGCATAGCAATGAGGCACTGGCTTCCCTGGACATTGTTATGAGCCTAAAGGACAATATGGTTGGTTTTTTTCTCACGCATCATACAAAGCACACCCTACCAACTTATCTCCACTTTGATGAATACCACTGCTAGGTGAAATAATTACATTTTCTCTACTGTTTAACATACTTGGGAAACATGGAAAATTATATACAGTGGATAATTATATACTTTGTACTTTAGGAAAAGAAATATTCTATATAATATGCTGATTTCTTGTTTAAAGGCATGTGAATGCTCACAGAAAACACAAGGATCCTAGAGATGTGACTAAGTTTCAAATACAAATATTTGGTAATTTCCTTTCAACTATGCTCAGAACCATCTCTTGGTAGTGCATTACATCAACCCGAATTTATGATTTTCAGTATTGTATTAGCTCTCCTTCAATCTTGCTTTTCATGTCTTGATCTTGTTTACTGAAACATGTTCTATGTTGTGTCAGCATGGTCTACATTCCCAGCACTGAGGCTGTGACTATCAGTAACTGTTTCTCATGGTGATCTTTTGGGGGTTGATGCTGGAGAACAGACATGCTATCAACTTTACAGTGGGTCAACCTTTCTATTAGCTCTGTATGTCATATGTCGAGATGGAACACGGGCTGCAAGAGGGGATCAGTTTTTTCTTTGTCCTTCCACTGCTGTGCGTTGGCCATCCTGTGCATAACTGTAAAAGGTCCTACTGTACCTGACTCTGATGCTGCTGCTAAACACTCGTGTTATAAACAATTGCAAGACATCTCAGTGCCTCACTTTCCCATCTGGAAAAGGGGCTCATCTACCTCTTGACTATTGAATTTTACTTCATTTTCTATGGGGATCAGGCCAATGAAACGTGCTTGGTGAAGACTCATCATAATGCTTGG
The DNA here is from genome assembly GCF_907164565.1 of Psammomys obesus. Taxonomy (NCBI): domain Eukaryota; kingdom Metazoa; phylum Chordata; class Mammalia; order Rodentia; family Muridae; genus Psammomys; species Psammomys obesus. The sequence continues at coordinate 7,887,036 of NW_026585895.1, forward strand.
CATGATTTGCTATCTTGCTGCTCATTGCCCATGAATTCCCTTTCAGATGCTGGTCTTTTAGAATACGAAATGAAAAGAACGCTGCTAATATGTAATCCCCAACTACTTACTCCCCTAAGGGAGGATGAGACTGATGTTCTATGAATTGGAGTTTAAAATTCTTTTCAAACTTCTTAAAACTACATCCTTTTCAAAGACCTGACAATAACCTCCAGAGGATATAGTTATGATGCATTAGGGGGAGCCTGGGTAAGACAGAAGACAAATCTAGCCTTCTTGTTGTACAATTATCACTTTAATATTGAAGAATGTTATGTGGCTTTCTAAAATGCATTATTCAGAAAAATAAGAGAGGTATTTGTTTTCATATTTTAAACTCCATCTGTCATGCTAAAATAAAATCTTGGGTCGAAACAGTAATATATTACAGATTTTTGATGAAGGAAAGAAATTAATTACGTTGCTAGAAGTCTGTCTACAAATAATCAAAATATTTAAGTAGAATATATTTGACATGGTATTAAAAATCTACTGAATGTTGTGGAAGATAAGAAATGTCCAGTCAAGTAAAAACTTGGCTGATTTTTTTTTCTTGTTTTTGCATATTCAATTTAATTAAAAAGATGAAACTGTTTTTTTTTTCCAATTTTGACAGAAAGCTGTTAAAATCTTATATACACGTAATCCTGGGGACTTCAATCTTTTCAGTCTTATCATTTTGTCCAATTTTAAGATTTTCCATATCTTACCTAGCTACTAAGGCCTATGTGGAAGCTAAACCATAAAATCTATTCATGTCTAAAAGAGGCCAGCAGGTAACAAATTCTGCCCTGTCACACACTTTATAGTGCTTATTAATTTCACTAGGTCTCTGTTCCGGTGTCATCACCCTGGTCGTATTTACGTTTGAAGATTGCTAGAGCATGTGAGGTACAAGCTCACTTTACCCATTTCACTTTAGTTAATATTCTTCCTTCAGGGAGCCAAGGGATATAAACATTCATCATGATGAATGACCCACTAAGATATATAAAATCCCCCAAGATGCACATTTGTATGTATGTATAAATTGGGCCTATATATTGGAGAAAAATATTATGGGGATATTCAAGGTGTGGTTCAAATAGAGTTGTGTATCTCATCCATCTATGGTCTGAGTGAACGATCCACACAGCAGCGACAAATTACAAGCTAGCCATAGGAATATTCTATTAATTAAAAAAAAAAAAAACTTAAGTTTGAATTGCCTTTCTGATGGAGTTTCTATCTTTCCTGAAGAGTTATCCTTGCAAAGGTGTGTATTGAAATGTCAGGCTTAAATTTAGCCACGGATAAATTGTCCATGTTCCAGTAAATAGCCTCTTCCCCATACCTAGGCAAGCACCCTGGTAAACACTATGGGACACACACACACATACACACACACACACACACACACACACACACACACACACATACACACACCATAAAAATAACAAAGGGGTTTGTTTGAAAGAAGGATTTCAGCAGAAGAGGAAGAGGGTAACAGAGGGGACATGAAAACAACTAAAATTCATTATACACGTGTGAAACTGTCAAAGAACTAAGATGAAAAAAAAGTGAGAAAAGTCAAGTGAGGCTCGAAATACTTTAAAGGTAAATAAATAATTTATATCTATCTACTTCTAGAAAATATTCTGGGCAGTTAGTAATATAAAAATATTTTCAAAAAGAAGATCAAAATGTAAAGAAAGTGAAAATTGTATCTATGCTTACTTAACACTTCAAAGGAAGGCAGAGGCATGTGATTTGAGTTGCTGATAAGGAGAAAATCACTGTTTGCAGTTCTCCTATTCCAATAAAAACATGTTTCCACATCAGGTGATACATATTTTATTGGAATAAAAATAACTAAGTGATTCACACTTAGTTCCAAGATGAACTGACTATAGGAATTCTGAGTTTGAGTTGTTGGATGCTTTGTTACATGTGAAGTATGTGACGATCGTGACTTCGGGCATCTTGCTGTCTGGCTTCCCTCCTGCAGGGCCCAGGTCTCCATTCTAACCACTGTCCCCTCTTCTCCTCCGAGTGACCTTTCCCACCAGCTTGACCCTCGGTTGCACTCCTCTTTCCTAGACCCCTCCTTACTGGACTTCCTTTATTATATTCTTCCTCCCATCTTTCTGTGTCTTCATTACTGCTTATCCCTTATCCATGAAAAACCAGGAAGCCTTCTGACCTACCCAGTCCAGGGTAGACATTCCGGCCAGTTTCATGGCCAGCACCTGGCTTGTGCACCTTGATATGCGCACCTTGATATGTGTACCGCCCATCTGAGCCTCTCAGGGCACTGAGAACCTCATCAGCAAGATCCATGACATGCCTGTTCATTATATCCTCAGTACCTATGGCACACTTATGCCTAATAAGGTTAAAACGTTGTCAGAAGTAAAAGAAATGAATCCAGCTGATTTTTCATAAATCTCTTTGGAGGTGTTGTGGGGGGTGTAAAGATAGAATGACTATTCTTCTCTTGTTTGGACAGACCCAGCAAGAATCAGGCTGTAGCTATGAATCTTCCAGAAACAATCCTCCTTAACCTATTTATCCACCAAGCTGCACTCCCTACCCTTCAACCTTTTAAAGCAGAGAAGGGAGTCCTCAGCATCAAATGGATGTGGGAAAATGGGTGCCTCTCTCTCAGTGACTGAATCCAGCCCAAACGAGGATGCTAGTTTTTCCTTTTGAATACTACACAAATGGCCAATGTGGTAAATGCGCTAGGGGCTCCATCTCGCCATGAACAGGTCTTATTTGAAATGAGTAATTCATGCATACTCATGAATATAAAAGCAACAAAAAGTAAAAACTATGACGTGTTTGAATTTTAAGTGAAGGAGGGCAAAAATACAAGGTCTTGTCCAACTTTACATTAGTTGTAATTGATAGAAGTTTTTTTGTTGTTGTTGTTTTGTTTTGTTTTAACTAAAAATAACCTGGAGATTTTCTGTTGTCCATCAGGCTTTGAGGTATGGCCATGAAATAAGTTATTTGAAACATATTAAACCTCCCCTCCCAGGATTCTCTGATGTTACACATGTCACTGAAATGCCAAAGCATAACAGGCTACTTTGCATTTATAATGAGCAGAACATTGAGCCGCATCAGAAACGGGGAAGATTTGCATTCACTAAATGAAATAGTGTCCCGCTTAAAGCAATAACAAATCATTTTCCCTGCTCTCCTGGCAGGAGATGAGATTTGAATGCTGCCTGCCGTGCACGAATTCATCCTAAACCCAAAAAACACAGAACTGCTCATTTTGCCTTTTCCACACATCTCCACACCATTCTTGTATGAGCCAGAGTTTCTATGACATCACAAGCCACCTGAGCATCAGTGGTGGACACTTGAGCGTGTGACACTCCTCCCAACAAAGTCTTTGAGACAGAATCATTGTGAAATCAGCATTTCAACCTGGCAACTAGATTTGGCTGGCCAGTCTAGTTGCTGAATTGAAATTCAGGTTTCTTTACCATACTTAGAAAAAAGCTTGAGAAAGTCCTTTCACACACACACATGCATGCATACAAAAGAAGATACAGAGAGAGCGAGAGAGAGAGAGAGAGAGAGAGAGCACACCCCAGTAGACAGAGGAGACCCATAAAGGGCAAGGCCATGAGACAGCAGAGGAAGAACTAGAGCTCTATCACAAGTCCCTAGCAACTGCAAGCAGCAGAAGCCAACAGAACCGTGGTTGCCTCCTTCCCTAGAGGCCCAGACAGAGCACAGCCTTGCTCATTTGTACTCTTCTTCTGAGTCTTTAGCCATCCAAGCTATGGTATATAATTTTTGCTTTAAGCCACATGGCTTGTGGTATTTTGATACAGTAACCTCAGGATTCGGGTGGGGGTTAAGGTCATTCTGTTCTATTTCAGTCAGTCAACAACCACTTTTTGGTGATCCTTACCCAAAGTGAGGTAAGGTGCTAAGAGCTCTAGGAAAGGAAAAGGACTTCTAGACATGGATTTACTGTTTGCCTGTTGATGTGTGTACAAGAACAAGAAGAGAACAGAGCCAGAGAGGATACAAAGCGAGGGTAGAAAACGGGCTCTCCAGCAGGAGAAACAAAAGAAAGCTGTGGTTATAAATATAACTGAAGTGGGATTGTGCCGTGCAGTCCAGTGCAGAGAAGGAGCAACAGGGAGTTTAATAAACAACACTATTAACAAACATAATATGTACAGCCTAGCCCAAACAATATCGCCTGCTTGCTTTAGTGACACATAAAATAATCTATCCAGCTGCTGCAGAATACGCGCTCTTGTTCTCCTCTGATCAATCGTTTGCTAAGATCATCTGGATATAAGTTACATTTAAATAAGTTTAAAGTATTAATAATAATAATAATTAAATGAAGCCTTACTAGAGGGGAAAAAAACCAGGGGTTAAAGTGAAGTTTGTAGTACTAAATGTATATACTAGGAAAGAAAATATCCAAAAAAATGTTTTGACTAAAGGAACTACAGAGAGAAGAGCTGCTTGGCTCTAATGTAAGAAATATGTATATTAGAATATATGATCAACAACACTGAAAATAAGAAAATACAGAAAATCAATGAATTCAGAGATTATTCTTAGAGATCAATAAAAACATACATCTCTAGTCAAGTGTAGTTTTGTTTTGTTTTATTTGGTGCTTTAACAAATACTTAATAAAAGCATCTCAAGGAAGGGTTTGTCTGGGCTCAGTTTGGAGACTTAGTCCATGTTGGTGGGGAGACTGGCTGAGGAGAGTAAGGGGCTGGTCCGATTTTCTGCCGTCAGGAAGCGTGGAGATGCTTGCAGACGCTCCGCTCACTGTCTTCTTTATCTCCCACGTGGAATGGAATGGCCATCTACATTCAAGGTGAACCTTTACCCCCTAAGGTAATCTTCTCTGACAATGTCCCTGTAGACACATCCATATATGTGCCCTTGGCATTTCTGAATCTGTTCAGGTTGTTCACATTAACCAGTATGCCAGGTTAACCAAGAGAAGAATGAAAACAAAAGGCACCAACCTCAGAGGTGAGTCACCACTGGAGAGCCATGGGTCAAGACAATAAGAGATTAGCAACTGGATGATTGTGGCCTTGGCAACTAAAATGAATTAGATCAGTTCTTGAGTGCAACAAACCTATACCTCCCCCAGGCAGAAATGTATAACCCATAGCCTCATAGCATTACAGACAGTAAATCAGCAATCTGTCATAATAATACAGCACAAGGACCACAGGATTTTACTGATAAAGCAACCAAATACTTACAGAAAAATAATATGAATTATTCATAATGTTTTCTAGGAAAGCGAAACAGGATTCTTCTTAAGTCATCCTATGGAACTCAGAGCTACCCTAAGAGTAAAACCAGATAAATGTTTATGTACAAGAAAGGAAAATTGCATACCAAATCCACTAAGAAATTATACACTCAGAAAATAATTTTCTCTAGATATACAACACATTCAAATACAAAACTTAGTGACTTTACTACTTATACAGGAGGAAAAGAAAAGAAATATCATATAAAGTGAATTGATGGAGAAATAACATTTGAAAACATACTCTCCAGGATCATGATCATTTTTTTAAACTTTCAAGAAACTAGCTATAGAGAAAGCATCTTCACAGAGAGTATCTACAGAAGTTTTGGGGTGAGGGCCTGGGCACCTTCCCTAAATCTGACAACAAAGCAAGATGAAAAGCCATAGCCATCAAATCTAACACAACCAGAGTTACTGCAATTGGGAGAGAAGAAGTGAAACAACCTTATTTGCATATATTTTAATTCTCTCTGTAGAAAGTCCAGAGGAACCTACCAACTAGTAAGGATGGCCAGGGCACAAAAAGCAGGAGGCCAGCAGGAAGTTCAGCCAGGAGACACCCAGGAGCAGGGGCTATTTACAAAGAAACCACAGCGAACAGGGCGTCTTCAGAGACCCTGGTGGTCAGTGGGGTCTTCACTCTCTGCAACAGACACTACAGAAACTCGAAATCAAGTTGTGGCAGTCTATGCTTGCTTTTACCTCTCAGTTGCTTGCGATGTGTGTGTGGGCTTTGAGGGAGGTAATGAGTTACAGAGGGCAGTGTTCATCAGAGCAAGGGGATGCCTCATGTGAAACAAGAATCAAACTTGGTCATTTTTGCCAGCCATTGTCACTTTCAAAAGAACCAAGGGGACATCTTAGAAAAACTAGAGACCTTAGTTAGGGCTGCCCATCTGATGTGAAATTACAGTCAGAGCACTGTAGACAGCAGCCTTTTCCAACAGTTAATAATCACGGCAGAATAAAACCCTTTGGGCTCAGGAGTGACTTCATAGGGGATGATTTGTCAGCTTCTAAGCGGCAGCAGGGAGTGGAGGACTGAGGCTCGGCAGGTGAGTGCTTTCCTAACAGAGACAATGGGAACATGCTGCGAGCATATTTCTAAGCTTCCCTATTAGAAACCTACGTTAAAATACAACACCCATTTTATTATCCTTTAAAAAGCCGTGTTTCATAGAGTCATAACTCGGCCTGTTAATTAAGACTACAAGCGACTACTTTGGCAATTATAGTTAAGTAAAAACTTTTCAATGGAGTTAATTATTTTGCATTATCTAAAAGTTAAATATAAGCGCTTTCTTCTTTTTCTATCACATGCGTCCTTGAAGGTAATTTTGGTCTGCATTTATATGTCATCTGTCTAAACTTAGACAGCACTGTTCTTTGTCGTTTAAAGGACAGCTCACGGATGGAGCTCAAAAGCCAAGAAATCAACTGGAGTTTTCAAAGGCTTTGTTCACACAGAGAAACACACAGCAGAGCACTGCGCAGCCCCTCCCAGAACTTGGAGACAAGTCCTTACAATGTGCAAGCAAATACTTATTCTAGACTCTGCTCCAATCCATAGCAACAACTGCATAATTACACAAATACTGGTTTGTTACCACAATTCAAAATGGATCATGAGGAACCAGGCTCTGTGACACACACCACCAATCCCAGCACACAGGAGCAGACAGAGGCAGGAGGATCATAACTTTGAAGACAGCCTAGACTACACAGTGAGTTGGAGGCTGGGCTGAGATATATATTAAGACCCTGTCTCAAGAAGAAAGAAGACAGGAAGGAAGGAAGGAAGGAAGGAAGGAAGGAAGGAAGGAAGGAAGGAAGGAAGGAAGGGAGGGAGGGAGGGAGGGAGGGAGGGGGAGGGAGGGAGGGAGGGGGAGAGGGAGGGAGGGAGGGAAGAAAAGAAGAAAAGAAAAGAAAAGAAAAGAAAAGAAAAAAAGAAAAGAAAAGAAGAGAAAAGAAAAGAAAGAAAAGGAAGGACTGGGGGAAGATTAGGGTGGAATCCTTGCTTAGAGGATCCAAGGCAAGGCCTCTGGGGCCATTCCCAGGAGAATGGAAAAAGAGAAAACATGGAGATGGGGAGGGGAGAGAGAGAAGAAGGAGGAGAAAAATCATCTCACAGAGAATCTCAAGGTTAAAAATTCTGTGTGATCTCTTTAAATATGAGGAATTGCTCTTACTGGCTCAATTGCTGTTAGGCAGCTGGTGAGTCTGGCTTGCACCAGCATTGTATAGAATGTGTGAAAACATTCTTTCACTTGCAGAGCTGAGGATGGAATATGAGGTTTGCAAAGTGAGGCAGGTGTCTCCCCACTAAGCTACCTCTGTAAAATCCATTTTGGATGTTGGCGAAACAATGTGTGTGTGTGTGTGTGTGTGTGTGTGTGTGTGTGTGTGTGTGTGTTTTAGTAGTAGTTCTTGTCTGTGAATTTAGTAACTCATAAGGCCGGGTGACATATGACATAATCAAATCAGAAAGCACCTCATGCTGATGGCCCCTGCATCTCGAACAATGGAGAGACAGCAGTTAAGGAAGGACAGGTCCTGAAGGGTTATTTACATTTTCCTGTGCCACAGATAAAATACTCAGAACACGCTAGAGCTTAAAATGAATACTTGAAAACTAGTGTGTTTCAAACAAGGCCTCCAGACAGCTGTCGGGATGGGGACACACTTAAAATATGTGCACACATGTGTCAACCCTAAATATAAGTCCATTTAAATTCCTCATAGATAGCGACTCGAAAGGGATTATTTCCAAGCAGAGCATAGAAGTTGCTTTTATTTCAACACAAGAGCAACGTCATAACTCTTGGTTGAGAAACAGCTGTTGGTTTTTTTAATTCATTGACTATTGTGCTTGAATTTTCCTTAAAGACTGAACATAGGTTCTTAAGAACACTTTTCCAGGTCACTTCTCACAGCTCTTAATGCATATATAATCTCTGTAGGAACAAATGTCTTAGCATTCATCTCCTCTTTATTGCTAATGGGTCATATGAATAATGAAATATGTATCTGTTAAATGTCTAGGAAGAACAGATTTACTCACCTGATTTAACATTAATTTCCTATGAGGATAATAGCAAGTGCTGATCTTGTTCTTCGACGCTTGGCAGATAAGAGATTTTTATTCCTTTTTTGTGTGGAAGTTTTTGTTTTTTACCTTTATTTATTGTGTGGAGGTCAGAAAACACCTTTTGGGAGTCAGTCCTCTCCTTCCATCATGTGGGTCTTGGGGACTGAACTGATGTTCTCAGCCTTGGACGTAAGGGCCTTCACCCATGAGTGGCCTTGCCAGTCCAGGTCAGGTTTATTCCTGTATGAATATCAGCTCACAAATGTCCTAAATGCAATTGCTAAGCTGGGAATGAGGTTGCACAACTGGAATTTCAGCACTCCGGAGGTTGAGGCAGGAGGTTTGCCGCACATTTGAGCCTGGCTTAGATTGCATGGAGGATGCTGCCTCAATCAACAAGAATGAGACAAAATGAGAAAACACAATTACTCCAGCTCGACAGGAAATGTCATCATGGTGGATGATCTTTGCTCCTGTTGAACGTGCTTTGTAGAGGAGTAGTCTGATTTGTGGCAGTGGGCAAAGCAGTGAGGACAGCTTGAACCGTGAAAGGCACGGCTTCTTTGTGTGGTATTTCCAGCCTTTATGTGTGGACACAATAGAACATGGATCTTCCTCTGCCCGTCAGAAGCCAGCCAGGTCGGTCCATACACAGAGCAGAATCTTTATGGCCACTTTCATAGCATCGATACATGAACGTTATCATGTTGTAGAAGTGCATGCGTGCATGCATGTGTGTGTGTGTGTGTGTGTGTGTGTGTGTGTGTGTGTGTGTGTGTACAGGTACACATGCATGAGGAGGCCAGAGGTCAGCTTCAGGTGGCATTCTCTCTGAGGCGCCATCCACCTTGTTTTCCTGACAATATCTCGCATTGGAACTTGCCAATCAGGCTACACTGGCCCCAGGGATCCACCCGTCCCCACCACAGTGCTAGGGTTATTGAGTGCAACTTTGCATGCCTAGAGTTTTTATGTGGATTCCAGGGTTGAACTCAGGTCCTCATGCTCACATGGCAAATGCTATACTAAGTCACTTCCCCACAGTACTACAAGGAGCACTTGTAATAACAATGCTCCATCTTGAAACGTTACTGTTCGGGAGAGCTAGAGACATAATGGAACCCAGAGGCTTGGGACACAAGCTCTAGACAAAGAAGGCCTCTGACCCAGTGTTGGTCACCTGGGAAGGATGGTGCGAGTTAGACCATCCCTAAAGCCACTTCTCACCCTTCCGGATCGCTAAGGGACACTAAGCACACAGAGTTCTTGTCCTCCCACGTGGTCTTTCCATCGGAACGGGATCGCTCTAGTTCCAAGACTTGACGTTTTGGTTTAAATAATTAGAGGCCTGCCAAAGTACAGAATAAACTTAAAGAAATGTTTAAGGAAACAGGCAGATAAGAGAAGGAGATTCTTTGCTGGGAATAACAGCCACTGAGCATCATTAAAATGTTGTCCTTGTTTAATGGAGGGGAGGGTGTGTTTGTGCGCATGTGCGTGTGTGTGTGTATGTGTGTGTGTGTGCACCCACATGCCCCAAACAGTGCCATCTGAACCAATGATGTGCACAAATACGAACAGACTCAAGGCCCCAAAGGCACAGCCTCATGATCTTTAATACAGCAAAGCTACTGACAGCCTATAACTTTGAATGATGACATAATTGGGATAGCACACCTAACAGGGAGTTAAAATTTATGCCTATGCAAATTAGCACAAATCTTGTCCTCCTGAGAAAGCCTCCCCTGCCAGCTGAACATTCTTTCTGTCTAATGGCTAGTTATGAAAATGTGCAGTGGTATAATCAGGCACGGAAGATGAAAACTCCATGGATAAGGACTATCCAAGACGGAGGCCCTGGATGCAGTGGCACCAACCTAGCCAGTGCCTTGAAGAAAAGTTGAATTTCAGGCAATCAAAAAAATACTAGTTTTTATCATACTTAAATGGAATCAGAGTGTTTTCCTTCACTTTTGGAAGAAACTTTTGCATTTCTAATGCTTTTTTCAAAGTGGCTCATATAAACTAATGCTTTTAAATCTTTTTCTTCATTTTCACGTTTATCTACTTTAGATGCCTTTTTTCAGGAAAAAGAAACTATTAAGTCGCCGTTTAAAAATGAAACATTTTAAGCCTCACATCTCCCTTTCACAGCTAGAATAGTGACAAACAGAACACAGTTCACAATTTCCTTTCCCAAGGCCTGGGTAAACATACTGTGTCAACTCAGATGTAATTTATACTGTTGTTTTCATAGGAAGAGATAGCGTGTTTAATTAAAGACACAGATATGAATGTGAGTTTGTAAATTGCAGGCTTTGGTTGTCAGAGTCACAGCCACTGTGCAAGTGAAGCATCCAGATTCTCATCTGGCTGACCCAACCACGCCTACCTCGTTCCCCACCAGTGCAGCCAAACCAAAGGAAGTGAGAAGCCAGATCCCGGTCACACAGGACAGGGCTGAGTGAGAAGGGTAAAAATAGCACTGCCAGCTCCCAGAAGCACCAGCTCTCAAAGTGAGCCAGAGGGCAGAGCAACAGCTCTGGCTTCCAGCAGTAGCAGCTTCATCATCCCGGTCAGCTGGCCAGATGTAGAACATAAGCCACAGTAAAGGGTGACTTCCTGCCGGTTGTGTGTAAGATAGACACAGAGAGGTGTAAGTTGTGGTGTTTAATCACTGGGAAGTTTAATGAACGTGTGCAATCAATATATCTTACTTCCATTAGCATGGTGGAGTGCTTTTTCAGAGATTTGACTGTGCATTCAAGACTAGAAAATACACATGTAGACTGTAAAAAGCTGGGTAACACGTGGGTTTTTAATTTATGATGAGGATGCCTGTAGGCTTACTAAGGTTATTTAAAGATGAGGAAAATGGAGTATTAGTGGCACAGCCTTCTAAGCCAGGATTCCTCAATCTTGGCTTTGTTGACATGTGGGGCTGCAGGATTCTTCGCTGTGCAAGCTGTCCTGAGCATTGTAGGATAGTCAGAAGCCTAGGGGCTCCACACATCAAATAGCTCTGTTGTCTCAGCCCTCGATTATGAAAGTGCAGGATGCCTTCACTGGGGTCAGCTTTCCAGAAAACTATTTGAAGGCTACATGCTACACCACAGGCTCAGTCAGGACCAATAACTGCTATTTGTTCAACAAAATATAGACAATAAAGTCCAACAACCAATAGGTCTTCACAAAGCAATCCCACTCTCTTACATTTTGAAACCTTTCCTTTATCTCCTCCTCTTCTTTCTCCTCCCATTTCTCTTCTTCACCCTCTTTCTACTGCTGCTCTTCTAGATAGGGTTCATTTTGTTTGAATGGGTTTGCTGGCAAAGCTAAAATTTCTGACGTTCACCCAGCAAAATTATGATGATTACAATTGAAAACATTAAACAAAAGCTAACAACATTCAACAGTTTGAAATGTACAACTTCCCAGGATTTCACAGGAGAGGTGTGAAGACTATCAGGTTTCGACAAAGGGGCAGCTAATGTTTTAAAGTTCATCTGAACTACTTTGGTCTGTGTGTCTCCTGTGGTCTCCAAAAACACAACTTCTGTCTCAACACTCTTGAATCCATCCACAACAGAAAGCAATAATCTGACAGTTTAAGAACCTGTTGGGATTTTCTTTTTTGTTATGTGAGGAAAGTAGAATTTCACATGGTGACAATATTTAGGAATCTGGATAGAAAGTCACTTTCACGAATATTGATTTGTTTCACAATTTTTTCTCAAGTTTGGCTTTTGTTTTCTTTAGTCGTCACTAAATATTAGTATTAATAAGTTAATATTAATTATCAATTAATAAACTAGTATTAATAAAATTCTAAGGAAAAGCAAATTAACTTTGTTTATGCACAGTTCTAAGAATAAGCACTGCAAGTATGGAGTCTGTGTTTTATATTAGCATTGAAAAATTTTTAAATTTAGTACAAGGCAGGATTTCTAGAAAGTGTGGACCTACAACCTCCAGGAATAGACCTCATTCCACCCTGCCCAGTGTGTGAAGACCAGGGCTGCCATGACTGGGTCCAAAGATGGCTTCCAGGAGAAATAAGGAAGTACGTCACGTGGTTGCCTTTGTTTTCAGAAGAATTTATTCTCTTTTTCTTTCTTTTTGTTTTCTGTTTTTGTGTGTTTGTTTATTTTTCAGGACAGGGTTTCTCTGGATTGACTTGGCTGTCCTCAACTCTCTTTGTAGACCAGGCTCTCCTCAAACTCACAGTGACCTGCTTGCCTTTGCCTCCTGAGTGCTGGGATTACAGGCGTAAGCCACTGTGCCCAGCATGTATTTTCTAATGTTATGATTATTTTTGCCTCCTTCCCTCAGTTAAGTCTCAGCACTCTGGAGATGATTCATTGGTGAGATTACACTTAATAGCCATAGAAAACAGTGTGAATATCCTGGTTCCCGGAAATGCTTTCGTCCTGAGAATAAAAAAAAAAAAAAAAAAAAAAAAACAACAACAATAATTCGCAAACAACAGTTTTGGGTCAAGCCAGGTTCTCAAGTACACAGCAGATGAATGAACAGAATGCTCACAGGGTAATATGTACTTTTATCTCAAAGAAAGCAAGGCGTGTCGCATTTCAGACCAGAATTCTTGCCTCAAAAGCCAACAGTCAGAACAAAAGCATTAAAACAAGAACTGGCTGCGCACTAAGTAAGAGAATGGGGACCAAAGAACTCTCCAACGGGCTGTAGGTGGTTATTTATCTCCACACGTGGACCTGGCCACAGTCCGTAGAGGCACTGTCCATTCTGTAGCCTTTCGTTCTCTTAGCAATGCACAGAGCACTGGGTTTCACTGTCACATTTTCACACTCGCATGTAACATACTTTTGCCATCGTCACACCACGCTGTCTTTGCTCTATAGCTTTTGTCTTTTACAGATATAGCATTCCAAATTTGACCATTATATCAGATATTGTCTGTGCTCATGCGTGTTTGTATGTACATATGGAGGACAGAGGTCAACATTGAGAATGTTCACCAATCACTCTTCATCTCCTTCTTTGAGACAGGGTCGCCCACTGAGTCTGGAACTCAGTAATGCTGCTAGCCTGGCTGGCCTGGGGACCTTCCTGTCCTTGCCTCCCCTTTGCTGAGGTCTGTTCCTCCAGACCTGATTGTGTTTAACTAGGTGCTAGACATCAAACAAGGTCCTCACGCTAGTCCAGCAAGCATTCTACTGACTGGCCCATCTCTTCAGCACCAACCTTAAAACTTTCAATGTGGGCTGGAGAGATGGCTCAGTGGTTAAGAGCACTGTCTGCTCTTCCAGATGGTCCTGAGTTCAATTCCCAGCAACCCCATGGTGGCTCACAACCAGTCTATACTGGGGTCTGATGCCGTCTTCTGGCTTGCAGGTGTGTGTACATGCAGTACGTGCTCATATACATAAAATAAATAAACTTTAAAAAATCCTTTAGTGCACAAACAACATTTGGGAATAATCCCAAATCCCATTTCTGATTTTGTATACCACAGATTTTAATCTGTTCCTAGGAAGCTAATGCATCAAAAAAAACACTCTCGTTTACCAGGAGAACCACATAAAAACTTACTGATTTGCTCTTTTTATTTTTCTCATTTTCTTTTCATGGTGACATGCACACTAATTAATCTAAGATACTTACCCATTTTGGTCAAAAAATAGGTCAGAACGGGCCCAGTGAAAATGGCTGCAATCCAAAGCAATGCCAATGCCAAGTGTCAAGACTGCGGTCGCATAGGAACCCGCATTTATCATGGCAATCCAAAAATGGTGCTGACACTTTGCAAGATGATTTGGCATTTCCCTACAAATTAAACACTATTTACCATATGGTCTAGCAGTAGCAGCCCAAAGTGTTTATCCAAATGGATAGAAAACCTTAGTCCACATGGAAAAATACTAATAGCAGCTTTATTCAGAATCGCTCAAATGTTGAAGTCACCAAGATGTCCTTCAGGGAGTAGGTGGAACCGTGTTACATCCATACCTTAGAATGTTCAGCAGCAAACATAAATGGACTGCCAAGCCACAGACATACATAAAAGAATTTCAAATGCATGTTGTTGAGTTAAAAATGCTCATTTGAAAAGGCTGCATACCAAATGGCTCCGATTGCAGTATAATCTAGAAAGGCAAAATGTGGAGACAGCCAAAATATGAATGCTTGCCCCAAGCTGGGAAAAACAGAGAAGTGAGTAAGGAGGGTTCAGAAGGCGGTCAAGTCGTTATGTGTGATACCGTAATGGCGGCTACATGTCATTACATACTGTTGTCGCAACCCAAAGGAGGTACATAAGAATGCTGGGAATTCAAGACCACGGGCACTAGCTAACCGTGCATCAGTTTTAGGACGTCCCCTGTGACAAATGCATCACACTACATGTAATTCACGGGGGAAACTTTAGAGGGGTTGTGGTGCTTTTAACTGAGAATGGCACCAGAGGCTCAAAGGTTTGAGTGCTAGGTCATTAGGGAGAGGGAGCCCTTGACGGGGGAGTAGGCGTGGCCTTGTTGGGATAGGTGTGGCCTTGTTGGAGTGGGTGTGGCCTTGTTGGAGGAAGTGTGTCACTGGGGGTGGGTTTGGAGGTTTCAAATGTTCAAAGCAGACTCAGCATTTCAGCTTCCTGCTTCCTGGCAATCGGAATGGAGAACTCTTGACGACCTCTTCAGCAATGTTCTTGTGTGCGCGCTGCCATGCTTCCCACCGTAATACTGTGGACTGAACCCCTGAACTGTAAGCCCGTCCTAATTAAATGCTTTTCTTTATAAGAGCGGCCGTGGTCATGGTGTCTCTTCACAGCGATAAAACACTAAGAAAGGACCCAGAGGAAACAGATCATGGAGATTTCTATTCATCTGGTTCCTGTAAAACCTAAATTTGTTGTGAAATGGTGAAGAAGTGTGATTTTTTTAGTGGCTCTGGAAACAAAACAGCAATAATTTTTTAAAGTGGTAAAAAGAAAAGAAAAATCTAACCAAATTTTGGTTGGTAGGCACAAAATAGAGTACTTAATTTTTAAATTAAATCTTTATTTTTATATTAATTACAGTTTATTCACTTTGTATTCCAGCTGTAGTCCCCTCCTTCCTTCCCTCCCAATTCTACCCTCATCTCCTCCCATGCCCCTCTCCAAGTCCACGGATAGGGGAGGTCCTCCTCCTCTTCCCTCTGACCCTAGCCTATCAGGCTGCATTGTCCTCCTCTGTGGCCTGCCAAGGTTGCACCCCCATCCAGAGGAGGTGGTCAAAGAGCTAGCCACAGAGTTCATGTCAGAGACAGTCCCTGTTCCCCTTATTAGGGTACCCACTTGATACTGAGCTGCCATAGGCTACATCTGTGCAAGGGTTCTAGGTTATCTCCATGAATGGTCCTAGGTTGGAGTATCAGTTTCAGAAAAGACTTCTGTGCCCAGAGTTTTTGGTTCTGTTGCTATCCTTGTGGAGCTCCTGTCCTCTCCAAGTACTTAAATTTTTAAAGATCACTTAGAACATTCTTTCTTGGCATTCTATTATGGCTTGAATGACATTCTGTCTCATTAAGGAGACTTGGACAATCTCTCAACAATTGATATAGTCCCACAGTCGCCTTAGTTTCAAGTCCTGTAGCTATCTCAGGGTCACTCCAGGAGGTGGATTGTTCCCACCCGTTGACTCAATGTGGAACATTAAGGAAGTAGCCTTCATTCAGTTTTGTTTCACTCCATCTCAAAAGGCCAATCCTAGTGCCGTTTGGAATCCTCAGTATGTGTTCGGAAGCATCATCCTTCAAGCACCTCTGCCCCACATGTGGTAATGAGTCCCTGCCATTCCCACCTTCAACGTGGAAGGTGAACTACACAGTGAAAGCAGAAACCATCCCCCTCATCATAGTGGAAATGCTGCCTGACCACACATCGCTGTGAGAAGCTGGGTGACGTATCTGTCTCAGCCTCCAGGAATCCTCCAGCTGCTGCTCTTTGTGCTTTTTGCCTCCCCCAAAGGGCTTCATATTCTGCCGTCTCACGTCACTTAGTGGGAGGTGCTCTGTCTAACATTAGCAGGGACACATTCCAGCCTGCTTGGGGCTCATTTCTGAACTTCCAGCTTCCATTGGAGATTTCAGTCACAATCTCTGGACTCTTTCACATGTTCAGCACTTCCAGTTGAATTACCCAACATCTCAGTTTGGCCCACATCAAGAGCACTCTTCCCTTGCCCTTTCTCCTGAGCTCAGAAAATAAGCATCAACAGCACCCTAGCTGTTTGAACCATACATCCTAGACTCATCCTTGTATCCATTTCCCTCACACTGGCCATTTTCATCCACAAAATACCAGACACACACACACACACACAGCTTTTTATTAAGTAGATTTCATATTTTTTATTTATTTTCAGATTTTATAAGATATTTTGGACATATAATCTTTTTTTTTATTTTTAGCAGTGAAAGTAAGGCCAACTCACAGTACAAACTCAAACATCTGTATATGAGAGATATATGAAAATTAGGTTTTCCCCACAGGCCAAAATAGAGTCTGTTGCTTCGTTATTGGACATTACAGCCCAGTAGGAGAATCAGATAATAATGAGAACAGCAAAACAAACCATGGGCAAATAAAAGCCCAAATAAGTTATAGTTGTGATTGAAAAATGCGCAACATGACGTACCGTTCTTCAACTTGTTCACACGCTACCGTGGCCATCTTTTCTAGGGCAAAACATGGGTCTAACACATGGTCCCTTATTGCTAGGTAATGGTCATATAATGATTATACCGTAAGTCATTCAGCCATTTTCCTCTTTCTTAACATTTAAGTTGCCAACTGTTTTCTCGTCAAAAGATGTTAAAATAAATATATTCATACCACACTGTGAAGCAGTCAACCCTTTAAAAACATATTCACTATAAATACTCTCAAATCTTTTAGTTTAGAGGTACATTAAATCATCTAAAAATCAATTACTTGAGGGGTTCAAGGTTTTCTTTTGCAGCTGATGATTGGGAGTTACTCAAAAAAGTTGCATCTACCTACAGGTTTGACAATATTTTCGTATGTGTTGGGTGTAATGTTTTATTATTACCTTTCTGCTTTAGAGGTTTAGTCCACATTGTTTTAGATATTCCCTTCTTCTGAGCAAATATCAGTTGCACAGGCCTGCAATCCTAGCTACGTGGGAGGCTGAGGCAGGAGGGTTGTTAGTTCAAGGTCTGCTTGAAGAACTTAGTAAGATTTCATCTCAAAAATGAGAGAGAAAGAGAGAGAAACAGTGGCTTGAAGCTGTAGCTTAGAGTTTGGAAGGTCCTGGGTTTGATGCCCAGCACCTGCATACCAAAAAGCTGGCTGTGCTAGCACAACCAAGTCACCATATGACAGCTCCTCAGATTGTCTGGAATCAATCTCTGGAATACGTCTGCTACCCTCAGGGGGAACGTCTCCAAGTGCTTTCTTCTTTCACCAAAGAGAAAAAAGGTAAGTTCATTCTCTGTCTCTGAGGGCCATGCTAATACCAATAATGCAAGAGCATTATCATCAAACTTGAACTGAGGCGACTTTCAAATCACAGATTACTTGGTAAATGAACATTGTTTGCTCTCAAGGCCTGTGAGAAAATCTGGAGACTTACCCTATGGATTTATTTTATTGATATTCAGATATGTGATCCTAGACCCTTAAAAATCAAATGTTTAAACTTACTAGTGCCCTCGGTTTCTTTGGCTAGTGGTAATTCTTGCTCATGCTTCCAAACACCGTCCCGTCAAGTCTTTCATATGAAAGTCTTAGAAACGGGTCATACCTATAATCCCAGCACTTGGGAGACAAAACAAGAGGACTTCAAGTTCGAGACCAGCCTGAGCTTTATGGCGAGACCCTGCCTCAAACAAACAAGTCTTAGAGAAATAGGCCACAAAAAGGTCACTTTGTTTCTGACATTAAGGACAGAGCACGACTTCTTCAAAGATCCTTGCCTCAGACGTGCTGAAGCAGTGCATAGCTGGTCCCCTCAGTCTTTTTAACAGCTGTCTCCAGTTTTCAAGGGCAGATTTAACGTGCATGGGGCCTTCTCCAGGTGCCTGCCTCTTTTGCAAGGGAGAAAAAAGGCAAGTTCATTCTGTGTCTCTGAGGGTCATGCTAGCACCAATATTCTACAAAGCAATAATATAATCATCAAACTGGAACTGAGTTCACTTTTCAAACCACAGATTTGTAAATGAGCGTTGCTTGTTGTCAAGGCCCACGAGAAACTTTGCAGGCTTTAGTAACAATAATAGTTACATGAACTTTTGTAAACTGTTTGAAGGTTATGTTAAGCACATCTCAACTAACTGTACAGAATGCCAGGATACTAGTCAGAGTGCAGACTCCGCCTCCAGCTTTAATTGCTACAAATGAAGCCCTAAGAGAGGTGATGTCCACTAATGACCACTTATATATAATATATTGTTGCTATGGATCAAGAGGAAGCCCAACTTCTATTTCTAACTCCTTCAACATGGCATGTATCTCATCAATTTGTCGTTTATTCATATTTAGGAGGTTGCTTTGGGGGATGTGATCTTAAATTTCATAAAAAAATTTAAAAATCTAACAATAATATCAATGTTATCAATTAAATCTGACACAGGCACACTGACGACTTCAAGTTCCCTCTCTCTATATTAATATAGTACATTATATGTGTGTGTGTGTGTGTGTGTGTGTGTGTGTGTGTATGACAAAGTAAGCTTCCCCGGGAAGCTTGTATATTGTCCTCTATCTGTTGAAAATTAAGGGTTTGGGGGGTTTGTTTTGTTTTGTTTTATTTACTTTTTGTCAGCTTCAGCTGTTTGTCAACATTTCAGTTCAACGCGAGCAAAAATGGTTACCCTCTTGAGTGGAAATTCTCTGTTAGTTTTTGTCAAACTGGCACAAACTAGAAGTACCTAAGAAGAGGGAATCTCTTTTGAGAACTTGCTCCCTTAGACTGGCCTGTGGGAAGGCGGTGGAGCATTGTTTTGATTAGTGATTAAGGTGTTCAAGTGCAAGGGCCCAGCCCTTCCTGGGCAGGTGGTCCTGGCTTGTATTTGAAAGCAAGCTGAGGAAGCCTTGAGGAAGGAGCAAGCCAGTGAGCAAAGTCCCTCCCGGGTCTCTGCTTCAGTTCCTGCCAGGAGCTCCTGCCTGCTTCCTTGGGGTAGACTTGTAACTGGTAAGCCAAACAAATCCTTTCTTCCCCCGAGTTGCTCTTTGTCTGGTGCTTTATCACAGAGTCAGAAAGCAAACTAGACGAACAGTGAGTTTTATGTTGGTTTTTTTTTGGTTTGGTTTTTGCCTTTCTGTTTTCATTTCTTATATTTTCTATGGTTTTGATTTAAAACAAAAACAAAATCCCATTTCCATTGTTGAGTGAGATGTGAACACCCAAACCCTCAGTGAGTTCTGTTTTATTTCAACCTGCAGAACTCTCCCAGGTGGCTGCCTTCCTGAGCAATTAGTGGCTGCTGCCAGCCAGCTGACTCCGTATCTGGTTGCACTGTTACTCAGCTCTCACCTTCTTTACCAGTACCTAGGTGAAGGAGCTCAGATCTTTAGCATCTCTAGTTCTTGGCACATGGAAGACACTAAGGTTTCGCTTGAAAGAGAAGAAAAAGGAAATTCAGTGTTAAAAATGCATGCTACCAAATGATCAGCCCTGAAATTATAAGCATACAAGTAACATTTTGCTCATGTACGTGTATTTAGAAGCACACACACATACACACACACCACACCACCACCACCAACAACAAAGAATTAAAGCTAAAGAGGCCATGCTGCAAGGGGCAGTTAACATGGGAGGGAGGAGAGGGAAGTGGAAATGATATCTCAAATAAGACAAAAAACGCATGCCACCAATAGTGGAGGAAATGGAAAGAGCGGTGCAGAAACTGAACGAATGAATGTTAGCAGTCAAAGTTAGCAATGAAGCTAGCTGCCGCACTTGGATTAAGAGGTGTGAGTAGATGGGGTCAGAGTCAGGGCGGAAGCACATTCGCTGCAAAGTCTGACAGAAGACGCAGGTGAAGAGCAGGTGAAGAGCAGGTTGCCAGAGACCACGGGATCATGAGGAGCCCTAAGGATTGGACTTCAGTGGCCTAGCTAGAAACACAGCAATTTGTGGGACAAAAGACAGTGTGAAAGGGGCCCCCAGCAAGAGTGTGGCCACGAGTTGACCACTAGGATTTGAGCAACACAGGTTTGCGGGTATGAGTTGGAATAGTTGAGGGAGAGGGGAATAAGTGTGATCAAAACAAAAGATATGAAATGCTCAGGAAATCCACTTTTAAAATGTTAAAAGCCTGACAGGAAGGAACCAAAGGAATCAGTACCCTAAGCTGACTTCCTCCAGTCCTTCCCGATGGTGGGATCTTACCAGACAAGGGAGCTCAGAGCTCCCTGGGGCAGTGCCAGTGGAATCCAGAAGATTCCTGCTCAGCTAGGGCGCCCTCAAAAACGCTGTAAGGATGATAAAGCAAGGAGATATGGGGAAGAGGAATTCAAACAGGAATTTGGAAACAATTGACTGACACACAGAGGTCAAAACACCCTAAATGTCTTCAAAATAGGAACATAAACCATCGCATGAGCTTCAAACAGACTTTAAATGCTTCTCTAAGCTTCCCTTTGTTTTCAGAGACGACAGCACTGCCTTCAAGGTCCTTTTATGTTCTCTTGGGTTTGGAAGGTCCTCTCCTGAGTTGAAGAAGTGTTTTGAAATGCAGAGGACTGGTTTGCCTTTATGTTCATTTGATAAAAACATTATTTTCATCTTTGCAGGTTTCTTTGTGTCATACCAAAGAGAAAGACTTTGGGAGCTGGGATCCCTGAACCCTTAATCCCAGGTGCAGTGTTTACTAGATAAACTGAACCCAGCGACGTTCATCATGAGGTGTTGTTATTTGATGGTGGTATTAGCTCCAGTAAGTGTCTACCGATTGCTGGCCTGACCTGGTTTATGGTTTCTGGCTTCAGGTCTCCAGAAACCTAGTTTATTTCTTCTGTAAGATTCTGGTATGGCTTAGGCTTTGCTCTAACCCACATTTAAATGCCATGTCACCTTCGGAGGTCTTGGGGAAGGACATACTGTGCTGCTCTGAGGTCACTTTTTTGAATTCTCAAGGATTTATTAGAACACACCCTCTTCCATATTTAATCAGCTGGTTAGATACTGATCAAATCAGTGTTGGAGTGCACCAGAAACCTGGTCTTGTGTCATTGCTCAACAGCAGCCGGCTAACTAAACACCCACTGTGTGCCAGGTTCCCACTGTCCTGGCACTGTCGCGACCATTCTGTCATTTAATCTTCCTGATGGTTCTTTGAAATGGATATTATAATCGACAGCCCACAACAGGCAAATCAGAACGTCAAAGACACAAGCAGGTTGCCAGGAGCCCCCCGAGAGTTAAAGTAGTGACCCCTTCACACGGCTCTGGCGCTGGTGCTGTTGAGAAACTGAGTAATCTAATTCTGATTTCTTACCTTGGTAAAAGTGTCAAATATGTGTGAAAGAATAGTTTTGTCTTTAATATGACATTAGATATGGTGATGGCCGGTAGCATGGGCTGAAGAGTAATAGAAACTGACTCTTGTAATCTTGCTGTTGAAGAGAGAGTCTTACTTAAATTTTAAGCAACAGCTTCCTGCCTCCTCCATCCCCATGCAGTCTGTCTGAGTTGGTCACTTGAGGGAACACTAGCCACTGGACTCAGCAAGTCCTTCCCTGTGCACTTCCTGGACTTGGTTTGCTTTCCTTCCCTGTGGGAAACATCTCTGAGCCCCTGCTTGCACGTAGGAGTACTGTGAGACACTACTGTGCAGGCACCGTGGGAAGAGATACTACCGGGCTTACTAAAGTGCAGACCTGTGGGGGACAGATGTTTGTATTTCCTGAATTACTATAAACCCAGGACCAGTAATAACACTTACATTTTAACAAAGTGCAAGAGGCACTAATTTTGCTCGTTTCCCTCAGAAATTGCTCCTGTATTAAGCATTAAAATGGCACCTGCTTCTCCAGTGACTCCCAGGAAGCTGTGACTTTAGTGATTCCGTGTAACACAAAGGCAGGCTGAAAGCAGCAGAGGCGCAGAGCGAGTGACGGGTGGAGTTTTGCACATGCTCTGACCTTCCTCTCAGTCATGGAATAGTGGCGGTTCATCGGTTGTCTGTGAAGGCAGGCTTCTGTGGGAAGCTAATGAGAGGCTGTCTTCTCTGAGTGAACACCCGTCCTCCAGCACAAGGCTAAGCACAAAGTCATCACCCGGTTGCCAACAAAGAGTGACAGAATGTGAATCGTAATAATTTAAGCAGTGTTCAGCACTGAGCATGTGTTTAAAAAATATTTATTAAATTACATTGAATGTGGTGCTCAAAGGGAGAAGCATGCCACACATTCTGAAACTGAGCAGGCATTATATTTGAATTACCAGCTGTCTGGGATTATCTGTGTGGCTCCCCAGGCAGGATACTAAATGGAGATCTTACTGCATCAGCAAACTCCTCAGTCTGAGAAGTGGCTCCTTTCCAATAGGCTGGCTTGCTATGTTCCAGCTATGCTATACTTAATGTAAAAGCTAATGCTTGCCGAGGTGTTGTAGACAGCCTGATACTACTTAGGAACCAGCCACTGCTTTCCGTAGTGGTGTGTAAGCATTTGCTGGTGATCCTTTCCTTCCTTCCTTTCTTCCATTCCCTCTTATCTGAGTGTCCTAAGAACATGAGCTCCACAGGCAAGTATCTTGGTGATACTGAAAGGTCTAGAAAGTACAAAGACAGTGAACATGCTCAGGAGGAGAGACAGCTGGCATTATGTTTGCAATATAGGATGTGTTTTCACAGCTTACCTGCCCCCTGAGTTGTGTTAGACTCAACAGAACCCAAGCTCCAGGCTCTGATCAGTTGTTAGCTAGAGTTCGTTCCCAGAAGAACTGAAATGCCCTGACTTTCCCCCAATAAACACAGCGCTGACATACTCCACGTTAGAAAGAGCTTAAGAATATACATGTGTGCTGTACACATACACAGCACAGAGAGAAACAAATATATGCACACATGCATTTCAAATAAATAGCAAATTGCTGAGCACTCCAAAAGTTCACTTATTTTCCGTTATGACTGACGTGTTTCCTGTAACAGGAGTCTCTGGTTGGGAGTTGTTTTCAAAGTACACAACATGAAACTGGTCATTTGGGAAGAAAGGAATGAAACTGAGTGATGGCAGATGCAGTCTGGTGAGGCTTGGTGACACCAGTTCAGATAGCAGCACTTAGGTAAAAGGAGACAGTTGTTTAAATAAGGGCACGGTGGTGTCAGCGTGATAACAAAGCTGTGCTGAACCAGTTGCTGGTAAATTGAAGCTGTTAAATGTTAATGAACTATCACTATATAAGTAACCAGGAGACAGAAAAGGCTTAAGAAGTTAAAAGTCTACTGCAAGCCAATTCGTCTCACAACAAGGGACATTTCTTTTACTACAAACATCAGGAAACTTAACTTAAGATTTATATTTTTAGTCTATTTTACTGATAAGTGTCCTTTTTCTTTATCAACAAGTCAATTTTCTCCGCTCTAAGCAGAATTTTGCAAATCCCTGGGTTGAGCCACAACAAAGGCCTTTTGATATGATCTTTTGTATTTGAACTATCTCTTGCTTGAAATTAAACTCACTCCCAAAATAGCAAGTATATCATCCCCTAACCACTTCCCATTAGTGACAGCAAGCTGCAGAGATTAGGAGCACAGCCTTGTACTAATCTTTTGCCAAGTAAAGGAGCCTTGTGGATGGTTTAAGCTCAGACTTTACCACTCAGTGAAGGCCGTCCATGGGTATGGGTGAATATCACTGGCAGGCAAAAATGAACTCTAACAAGGCTGATGACATTGTCCTATGCAGACTAAATTGAAATCTTACATATAGACTTTGCCTTTGGGTGTTATTTCCTGCTGGGCTGTGACAGACTCAAGTCACTGACACTGGTGTGACTATTTTATAGAACAGAGAATAAAAATGAGGTCTCTTCAAAAGCTCTGTCTACAGCAACCAAGTCTTCAGCGCAGATGAAACCTATGTGTGCTATAAATTTCTTTATCAGCTGTCATGATTGACAGGTCCATTTGGTTGGGTTTAGATAGAAGTGGAGCCTGACTCACAGGGCACATGCTCAAGTTTGGGATTGTTTCAGATCTATGGGTGTCCAAAACTTCTATCTATTGTCACATTTTGGCTTCAGAGCCACAAAGGTAGATTTTTCACGTTTGCAACCAATTCTCTTCTCTCTGAGCCTCCGTGAGGTCATTTTTAAAATACAATTCTATTTCCTCAGTAAAGCCTCTTCTGAAAGGCTAAATTTAGCCCTGCCAATCAGAAGAACAGGTGGTATGTGATACTCCCAAAAAGGTCCTCTCCCATCATGCTTTCCTATCACAGCCAATCACAGAGCGGGGCCCTGAGGATGTTGGGCTGTCAGCAGATCTGGGGAATATAAGGGCCGGCCAGCCCCTGGCTCTGGAGCAGTCGTGCATTCCCACCTCGCCTCGGGTGTAGGGATTGCATAGGAAAACAAAACTACACAGTCCTGACTGTGTAGTTTTGTTTGGAAGGTTAGAGGCTCACCGATTCATGTCGGAGATGGTTGCAAAAACCAACTCTACATAGGACGTCGTTTCAGAAGCAACCTTGGGCTTAGTCCCACCCTTTTTGGGCACTCTTGAGAAATCAGGTGAGTGAGAACCAGCTTGTTTGAATCCTACAGCTATTTCTGATTGGTTACTAGTTTATTTGAGCGATGAATGTCTGCTGTCCAAGGTTTCTTCTCGCTGACCTGCAGCGTAAATCTTAAATCTGCATTTTAAATTTGGTTTTGAAATATAGGTTTTCTTAAAAATAATAAAACCAAGGGCTTAAGCCTGCCAACATAGTCAACCGTTCAGATTTCTAAAATGTACTTGATATCCTAAAACCGGGGGTCTAAATTGGGGGCAGAAATGTTCGCTTCCTTGGTAAACTTGTCTGTTGAGAATGTACAAGGTTATGTGGCTTGGTTGAAAAAGCAAGGCCGACCAAGAATAGCTCTGAGAAAGCCCATGTGCTATCAGCTACACCCGATGACTTTTTAAGGGAATCAACCGCTGAGGTATCTGTTACAGGACAGCAGCAGAACACTTGTCCGCTGTCAGTCAAACGGGGGGGGGGGGGGATGGTTATTTTGGGAGCATGACATTTCAGATGCATACCTTCAGCCCTAGGCCTCTGAAGAGCAAGTGCTCAGAGAAACAAGTTTCATCTTCCTGGACAATAAGAATATCAAACCCACTTAGGCCACTTTATCCCAACATTCTATAAATCCTCAGTGAAGCTATAGATTTGTGTTCTAGAAGATTCCAAATCTCATTATGCATTTTAATTCAACCTACAATCCAATTATATGGTGTGAGATAAATGTTAATACTAGAAAGGGTAAGAAATAAAAGACTTTTAATTTCTAAACACACTTTGATTTCCTATCTTCCTGGGATCAGATTACAAATTGTAAATGCCTGTTTTTCGATAAATACGTAATTATGCACGCTTTATCTAAGGAGACAGCTATTTTTGGAAGATGCACTGACTTGCAGACAGGAAAAGTTAGACATAAAATGTGTCCATCCTAAAGATGGTGTGCTAGAAAGAAGAAGCGTTCCTGAGAAATGATTCTTGAAGACTTTTGGATGATACCTGGATTTTTGTGGGGTGTGAGTTTTGTCTCAAAAGATTTTAGTTCCAGTAAAGCAAATTATCAGGACTAAAGAGAATATTGCACAGTGACAAAGAACGTCGGGAAAAGTAATAATGAGGAAACTGACAATTCAGAAATCATTTTTAATATCGGAACAGTGGTCTGCTCAAGGGGAATAATTAGGTATTTAGGCATATTTTTTTTTTCTCATACAGTCTCCGGAAATGGTAGACGAAATAGTTTCTCCCGCTTACAAAAGGACTTAGCTGCAACTCTTAAGCTCATGTCTCTGCTGAATAGTTCACACAATAAGCAGGGGTCTTTCTATGCCGACGAACATTCTCCAGCAGCCTTCGTTCTTCAGTTCGCATACCGCTCCATCCGCACTAAGAGCTCAAGTCAGCGTTTTTCTTTCAGATCTATAATAAATTTTGGCCTATTAGATATTTTTTTTCCCTGAACATTACTTCAGCAGCATTAATTGTGCCATAACATACAATGTACGGAAATGCTAGGACGTTGAAAACCTCTTATGCTCTCAGGGGATGGGACAAAAAGCTTGTGGACGTGAAAACACTTGCCAACGCTCTTCAAATTAGCGAAAGGCTTGCAAAGTCCAGACTTTTCACCTAGGTAGTGATTTTAAGCCCTGGGATGGAGCCCAAAGCAAGGTCACCTTGTAAAGCATGGGCACGGTGGGTGAGGACGGCTGGCAAAGGAGCAGCTGTTTATGGCACTGTCTCTTACACGCTGTGCTGATGCAAAGGTTCATTTGTCACATCTCGTCTCTGAAACCCCCTCACCACTCCAAATGCTGGAGTTTGGTTTTCCCTTCCATTCTTCCCCCAATCTGATTTTCCATTGTTGGAATGACTGAATGTTCCCGCTTTGACCACTAGGGGGCATCTGCTTGACCAACCCTTCCCCTCCATCCCCCTCCATCCCCCTCCTGTTAGCTCAAAGGTCAACTGCATAAGCCCCAACAGAAGGCTTCCTATTGCTCTAGGGCCACATAAGCCTACTGGACTAACTCTCTGGAGAAGCACAGGTCTCTGTCTCCACTCAGCTGCGGAGGGACCCTGAGCGTCCACATTCTCACTGATTTTTCTTTTCCGTTTCAGAGTGCCTGAGAAGATGGCTACTCGAGCCCCGACGTTCACGCAGCCCTTACAAAGCGTTGTGGCACTGGAGGGTAGTGCCGCAACCTTTGAGGCTCACGTTAGTGGTAAGGCCTTACGCATGCTTTCTTCTCCGGTCCACAGGCCTCCTCCAGTACAGGAACAACTTTTTCTTTTGTAGGGGAAAGCAAGTTTGAATCCTGCTTTCTACTATGTAAAATTGGCACAACGCTATGGAAAGGTCGTTTTAAGGGCATCCCATTCACAGGATGCTGGCAATATAATGACTTTGAAAATGTTTTATTCATATTTATAATTCCACGAAGCAAAAATAATTAGCGTTAGATTAAAATTTGCTGTCAGAATCCAGCAACTAAGTAGAACCAAATTTGGCCATTCTATATTTGGGCTCAGGGGCAGAGCCAGGCTGACAGACAAGAAGCCTCGTGCTGTGGGGATCATTGACAGGGCTTATAGGCAGGAGTCTGTGCACCTAAATTTTAGTTGTTTTATATAAAAGACAAACAAACAAAAAAAGCCCAGTTCATCCAACTTTCCATGGGAGCAGACACAGTGACTACTCATGATAATTATTTTATTGGGTTTTTCATCTTATTAAATTATGCTAGCGAATTAAACAACTCCCTTTTGTTATGAATGGCAAAACATAATAATAATAATAATAATAAACTCCTCTCTCCTTTCTGTCTTTATATTCAAAGGTTACAAACATTTTCTCTAGAATTTTATTTAAAAGGAATTCCGCGCATTTCTTTTTTGTCTCTTTTTCTTCATTATCTGGTTTAGGTATGATTCTAGACCAGGCATGATTCGAAACAAGTGAGGCCTGTCTATAAACTATGCTGTAAACGACTTCAAAATGGTTTACTTTGTCTCCTCCTGTAGTACCTTAACTGGTCATGAAAGATTATGTGGATTAACTGTTCACAAGTCAGTGTATCCCTGTGGTGAACACATTTTCTCTTTTCTAAATGTATGGCTTGTAATAAAGATATAAACTAAAGTTTGCTTTTTACTTCCTTTTTCTGTATTATGTAAGAGTCTTACCTACTGGCTGACACGTTTCAAAAATATCATTTGCTATTGACGGAAATCAATTCAGTTTTCCTCTCTCATGATAAACCCTGACTCTCAAATAATTAACTTACTTTTTCTTCAGATCCTCTGTAACTTCTAAACCAAGCAGAACACACTTTATGTCTGTGGAAATTTGCTCCTTTGTGTGGTAGTGAGCTGGCATCCTCAGAGCTTCACATTCTGTCTAATTTTGTTTAAGTTCTTAGACATACGTCATAGATGACATTTGACCCCCACAAATTAGTCTAACAAACTCTTCACCCTCACATAATGCGAGGCTGACTGGTGTAAGGACAGCGTGGTGAACTTCCTGTTGGTGTCACCTCCTGACTCTAGGAGAATGGTCACGAGCATTTATGTCAGATGTGAAGCAAACGGTCTCTGAAGTAGCCTTCCGAACTCGGACCACACTAGACTTTAACAAAACACGAAGCCACTGATACCATTCTTAACAGCGAGTGGAGAGGCTCCCGTGTGAGGGCATTTTTGCTGCAGGGACATTTGCACAGACATCCTGGACTGAATCCCTGAGGGAAGCAAGCATGCCCTCCTGAGGCAGAGCTGTAAGGTGGCTTTGCTGCCTCTAGACCTCACGTTTATAGAGCGGGCAATGGTTGCATCCTCTTCTAAAGTTTCTCCAGCCCTGTATGCTTAGGAATCCCTCCCATTGTGTCAGTGGTGTCTACTAAATTAAGTCAGATAGAGCCCTGACTAGAGGGTAGAAGATGAAGGTTCTGCCCCTCTTTGTACCACTGATGACAGAGAGAGCTTGGAGAAATGATGACACTTCAGTGCAAACCCCACATCCATAAAACGAAGAGGCAGGGCTCTGTGTGAACTGCTGGGCCTCCCCAACGGCCTGCAGTTTTATGTTTCTATCATGTGACAGTCATGCTGTCACTATCACTAAACAGAGTCCCACTCTGGCTTAGACGGGCTGGTGCAAGGCCTTGTTTGATGATGAGGCAGAGCAGAGGACTGAACAGTGGGCATTTTAAATGCCCACTCTAACGTAAAGACCATTGGGCTTGCCTTCCAGGTTCCCCAGTTCCTGAGGTGAGCTGGTTTCGGGATGGCCAGGTGATTTCATCTTCCACTCTGCCCGGCGTGCAGATCTCCTTTAGCGATGGCCGCGCTAGATTGGTGATCCCCGCCGTGACTAAAGCCAACAGTGGACGATACTCCCTGAGAGCCACCAACGGATCTGGACAAGCGACTAGTACTGCTGAGCTTCTCGTGACAGGTAAGCTGTTGTGGATCAGTCCAGAGGGCGTGTGCCTCCCACACAGTGGAGGAGTCCAGTTAGAATTTGTAGGACGAATGTATGTGATTGTGTGGGTTGAGGCAGTTCAGTCCTCTCTGAAGATGAAGCACAAGGCATCTGAGAAGCAGGGTCTCTGGAGCATCACACACTCAGAGGATCTTGAAGAAACACCAAAAATCGTGCTCCTCGGCAGGTAGAAAGTTTAGAGCCACAGAGTTATCAAGGAACAGGGAACATTCCAGAAATCACTGGGAATTTCCACCTCAGCGGGCATTGCTGTAATTCTGATGTAAGTGGTCTATAAGCTGGGCATTGAAAATACTGCAGAGTAATTGTAGTAAGAAAAGGCCAAATGCTTGTTACTCAGATACACAACATCACTTTCCGTAAAGTCCTTTCCAGTCACCTCCATGGGGTTTCTCCATACTTTAGCACTCCATGTGATGAGCAAACACAAAGAACAAGGGTCACTCTGTTTATTGCATAGCAATGTCTTGTATGACCTCAATCATGTCACATGTTTGTTCTCGGTGTCTTAACTCCATGGGCATAAGTTACCCGAGCAGACAGCACACCAGACTGCTTAGGGATGAGCTTGTAATGTACACTCAGAAAATTCAGAGCTGGAAGAAGTACAGTAACTCAGAAACCTGTTGGTTTACCCTGACATTTTACCATGAAGGCTGGAACACACATATGGGCACACGCTTCCCTTAGGGAACACTGGCAGCTAATGGCAGCTGGAGAGAAGGGTATAGCTTCCCCAGCAGTGTAGCTACTGATAAGATATTCCTGCCCAGTGTATTTCCCCACCCATGCTTGGGCCAGAAACCTGAATTAATCTCAGTGGGCCACACACAATAGAAGACATAAAAGTTGAGAAGAGGGTTCCATTGGAAGAGGGAGGGGGATGAGAGAAATGAATAGGAGATTTAAAACAAAACAAAATGAAAAACACAAAAAATCTAAGATTCATTGTAAAAAGCCTTCTTTCTTTCTGTAGCGTGGTTAACACGAAGGCCTGCCACATTTTAAATGCAAGTAAATACTTTGGTCATTTTAATAACAATCTAACTGGAGGAATTTTAAAAATTGAATTAAACTTTTTGATTCAGTAGGTCATGAATGCACTCATTTTACAAACCAGGGCAACTTACTTCTGTGCAATGTAAGTAGTTTGCCAAACTACCTTAGCATGTTAGCAAAAGGCAAGATCCAGAGCTTGGAAGTGCCAGAAAGGTCTCGAATAGTACAGCAACGTCTTGACATTTTGGTAAAAGAAACAAAAGAGAGAGAGAGAGAGAGAGAGAGAGAGAGAGAGAGAGAGAGAGAAAGGGAGAAAGAACAGGGCTAGAGAGATGGCTGAGCAGTAAAGAAACTTGTTCCTCTAACAGTGGAGCAGGGTGTGGTTTCCGGTTATGGTGGTTCATAACTATGCGTACATCCAGCGCTAGGGTATGCTGACCTCTGTGGATACCTGCACACATATGATACACATAAGCTCACTCACATGCACATACACATGAATAAAACAATTGAAAATTTTGTGGAGACTAGAACTGCTAACGAAAGCAAAGCAATTGAGATTAAATCGTGAGCAGGGGTGCCTCCGCTCCTGCTGCATTCTAGCTATCCTCTGCTGGAGAGCTGGGCTTCAAGGACAGTCAAGGATGCTGGATGGCTGAGTCAGCCTCTGCTTTGAGACTCAGAGCTGTGATTGCTTAAGAACACCTTTCTGGGAGCACCCTGCCCCCCTGGGCCTGATTTTCTTCTCTGCCCCTCGCAGCGGAGACAGCACCACCCAACTTCGCTCAACGGCTGCAGAGCATGACTGTGAGCCAAGGAAGCCAAGTGAGACTCCAAGTGAGGGTGACAGGAATCCCTACACCTGTGGTGAAGTTCTACCGGGACGGAGCTGAAATCCAGAGCTCCCTTGATTTCCAAATTTCTCAAGAAGGCGACCTCTACAGCTTACTGATTGCGGAAGCATACCCTGAAGATTCTGGGACCTATTCCGTAAATGCCACCAACAGCGTTGGAAGAGCTACTTCCACTGCCGAACTGCTGGTTCAAGGTATGTGCTGGGGGCTGAGAAGGAGAAGGGAGCCTGACGAGGGGGTTGCTGCTGATGTGGGCCAGGAGTCCCTCTGCCTCCCCCAGATCGCAGCCCTGGGGGTGCCAGCAGGAGCAAAGATCAAAGCTGAATATTCTAGCCCCAGCAAAAGGCCTCTGGGCTCTAAGCAACACTTCAATGTTGACGCTCACTGCAGTCTACCAAATGATAACCAGAACATGTATTGGTCAAGGGATGTACATGGGAAAATGGTGGAATTTGAAATAAACAATCCGAGGAAATTCCTTTCCAATAAACACTATTTTTAAATCTAACTTATATTCGCACGGAAGCCACATCTTGCTATAGTTTCCCTGCTGTCACAAAGGACGTTGTACTGACTTTTAGTTACAACTAATGGATTCTCTTTAAGAAGAAAGAAAGTCACGGTTTTCTCTCCTGCGACACTCACCTTTCCGTTTCTTCAGGTGAAGAAGTAGTACCTGCTAAAAAGACTAAGACAATCGTTTCGACTGCTCAGATTTCAGAAACAAGACAAACCCGGATTGAAAAGGTAATTTCCCCATAAACCAGCTCCCAGCCTCAGCGGTTCTTGATTCCCTGGCCCCGCCCACCCACGTGGCTTCTCTTTTCATCTTCTCAGAAAATTGAAGCCCACTTTGACGCCAGATCAATCGCCACAGTTGAGATGGTCATAGACGGTGCCACCGGACAGCTGCCGCACAAACAACCCCCGCGGATACCTCCTAAGCCGAAGTCTCGGTCTCCAACACCACCTTCCATTGCTGCCAAAGCACAGCTGGCCCGACAGCAGTCCCCGTCTCCCATCAGACACTCCCCCTCCCCCGTCAGACACGTGCGGGCACCTACCCCATCTCCGGTCAGGTAAGCCTTCTCTCGGAAGACTACGTTACTTATACGTTTCAAAAATCAAGTGTTGAGCAATCAGAATGCAGCCTGGGGGGGGGGGGGAGGAGAGAGATTGAGACCAAGAAATCCCTCAATGTGATCTTTCCAGTCATCACCTTCCCTGGGTAAACTGAAGGCATTTGCAAATTGTCATTCTGAATTCTTATTTGCACCCTCTTTGAATTCCATTCAGCAAGTACACACGTTTGGGGCCAAACCTAACACGGGAAGATGAGAATTTTGAAGAATTAAAAGTTAAATCTCTCCAAAGTCAAGTTACCCAGACTACTTGCTCACAGTTTGGTTTGGGACAGTAGCTGTAACAGTAACTAAGATAGAAGACTCACCACCTCTGTTCTAAGCTGTTCATTGATATCTCACTAAATATTCCCAGCCTGGAGAAATGCAGTCCCCAATATTCCTGGCCAGAAACTATAGCTAAGGAAGTTAGGAGGCTTTCCCAAGGTCTTTGTTGTGTCCTCCATAAAACAAAAGGGGATCGCAGCCAGAATGATTTGGAGTTCTTTGGAAGGAATCAATGAGCTCATTAGTTGAAGGTGTCCCTTGGAAATAGAAAATCATTATCCAAATGCTCATACTCTCAAATAATAGGCAAAACCTTCTAAATATTTTTCATATGTTTATTTCATCTAAAAAGTAAAGTGGATTTCTACTCTTACTTAAAATATAAGTATTTTATGAGGTGAGCCAGTATTACCAGTGCTCAGAAATTCAGAAATTATACAATCAAATACAAATTACCCACAGCAACCGAGACTTTGGGACTTAGTCTATAATGAGGCTTTTAATATGATGAGCTAAAAACTACAAAATTTGAGCACGCACAAAAAAGTATGATTTAATCAATTCAAATGAAGTAAAAAAAAAAATCATACAGATCAAGTCCTCCTGCTAAGAAAACGAAAGTGAAATAATGAGATGGTTGGCCTTAAAAAAAGCTCTAAATTCACTGTAAAGTTACTGTGGTCACAATTCTATGATGGGCCTAGGGTATAGCTTGCCGGGAAGGTATGCCCGACTGTGAAAAAGAAGAGTGACTAGAACAACACATTCAGGACACAAACAGAGAGCACAGACAGATTTAAGTATGCAGGAAATTTGTTTTTTTAATCAAGGGGAAGGATATTTTATTTGACAAATAAGACTGGCAGAAATAGCTGGCTGTCAGGAAGGAGGCAAACCCAAGCCTCAACCTCATAGGATTTACAAAGTAAGCCCATTCTTGATTAAAGTGTTCAGATGTTTTGGTGGGCAAAGTCACTCGCCACCAACCCTGGTCACATGAGTTTAATCCTTGGGACTGCGCCGGTAAGCAGCAAGAACTGGCTACCAGAAGTTGCCTCCCAACCTATGGCACTATGGTGTACTCATGCCCTCCACCCCCACACCACAGGCATAACCTGCATGCACACACACACACACACACACACACACACAGAGACATGTGCACCGCACATACAAACGTGCATACAAATAAAGAAGCATACACTAGTAATTAAAAGGATAGAAGGAATGTTTATGGAAGAGAGCTTTTAAAAATAGGTTTGCAGATCCAAAATAGACAGGAAAACATCTCTATAGCAAAAAAAGCAAGCTCATTGTTAGACTAAATGGTACATTTGGGGGGGGGGGCAAGCTGCTTTCTGAAGATGCTTCATTGTTGCCACCAGTTCATAAAGGACACCAGCTAATTACAATGTGAACAATGCCAGGCTAGAAACAGTCAGCAACAGGAACAACTCTACAGGGTTTTGCTGAACAAGACCTTGTAAGTCCTCTACACACAGGCAGTCCTGGAGGAGAGGCTAAGAGGGACATACAACAAAGAATATAAACAGGGAGAATGCAAACTACCAGATGTACTTAAGAGTTCCAGCAATCACTTTCTAAAAGAAAAGAGAATCATGCAGAACAAATAAAAAAAATGGGGGAATGATGTCAATGTTCAAATAATATATTATAACATTCTAAGTGTCTTCTAATTTTTATTTTGGCCACTTAAAAAACTTGAAGATATTCGGCCAGAACTAACATGAAATCTTAACAAAGGCTCAGTTTTAAAAAAAAAAATCTATCTTTATTTTTTAATATATTTAATCTCAGGCTGTCTACCAGTTTGCATGCTGTGAAATCCCTCACAACACAGACCAAATGTAACCTCTGAGGGATAACAGCCTTACTCTATTTTAAACTCAAGCCTGAGGGTCCTTTAGCATCACAGACATCTCCTGACCCTCAGGAGCACAGTAGGCCTCTTAGTCTTCTGAGGGTTTATTAATGGGAATCTAGTTATTTAGTCTGCAAATTTTGCTTTAAAATAATTACAAAATATAAATGCCAGCTTGAGAAGAAAATAATGGTTATCCCAGATAGACTCCTTCCAAAAACGTCCGGAGGCTTAGTTTTGATTTTTGTTGTAGATAAAGCAAGCATATTTCACTGGACGAGGTGCACTGTGGCTCGCTGTGACCAAGTGATTATTTTTTTATTATTATTATTGTAAGTGCAGAAATAAGCACTTTCCGGTAATGGCTCAAATTACATTGATTTTCACAGCCGTGGGCTTACCTGAAGCCTGCTGTTAATCACTCACATCATGCTAATCATGTCTTGATCTCTTTTTGAATTAAACCCACTTTGCTAGGAACAGCAAGAACTAAGCAAGTGAAAACTAAGACGCTCCTGTGTCTGCTTCCCTGCAGTTGGCGTGGAAGACACGTTCTAGCCTGGCCTCCGCTGTATCTCCAGCGCCGTTTCTTTCCACAGGCCATGCATATCTATTAGACATATTTATTCAGCTTGATTACGATTTCTTTTCTAAAATGTAAATTGCTTTTTTCTCACACAGACAGCCTTTTAACAAGAAAATGATTAAACGTTTCTTCATGAAACACGTTGATGCAATATTCTGCAAAGTTATTCCCTATTTTAGAGAAAATATTACTGGATCTCCAGCGTAATTGGGAGAATTGTTTTAATTTATGATTGATGTAAACTCAATATCCTATGTAAGTTCCAGGATATAGTTATAAACATGGCCCTGTGTGACGAATTTTTAAAGCAATACTGCCACCAAGAGGTAAAATAGAGAAAATAAAGTAAATGAAATTTTTGAAAACTATGTTCAAACAGTTGATCTGTACCTAGAATAATTGCTAGTGGCAACAGCTGGCTTTTTGTGCTATCATTGTTAGGATTTAATGCCCATGCTTTTTGATGCATGCTATTTGTACTTTGGATATACACACAAAAAAAGCAGAGTGAAAACTATTTTGGAAGAAAATACTTTGTCAATTTAATAAAAAGGCTTCAAAGTAGCTAATTCACAAGGTAATTCTAAAATTATGTAAATGAAGTTCTTATTGTATTTAGATGAAGGCCAGGGCAGAAATAAACTCAGAGGAATTAAAAAGTTACCCACAAACACTTTTGGCTAGAACAAAAGTCCCACAGTGCATAACACAGTTCCCAAGAGGACTGTGGGAAGCTCAGTAGAAAAGTTTCCACCTGGCCTGGAAATTCACAACATATTGACTTGGTTGAGACTGTGGAGAGATAAGGGGAGAAAGGAACGAGGGGTGGGGAAGGGCCAAGAGAGAGGAAATGTGAGTGGCACAGGCATTGTTGCCAAACCCACACAACACCCGTTCAATGTTCTCCCCCAACAGAAGCTAGGAACACACTGCTTTCTCAGCAAGTAGTTTAAGGAAGCTCCTTTTACTGTGTGTTTTCTCCCTCCGCCTCACCCCCAATGCCAGAAGGTGAGATGGGACACAGAGATCTTTACCTTACTTAGAATTAAGTCTCATTCCCTTCCAGGGTTACAGCAGATAAGCATGGGGCTTAATGAGATTTAAAACAAATTGCTTTCAGCTGCATTCTGTACCCTCGAGATAGCTGTGGAAGCTCACACTTTTAACACCCTCACTTAAGCACCGCCATGTTTCCATCCCATCGCCTAAATCCCATCATGGCCTCCAGAGTGCCTTGTGCTGATGTTCTGACCTCTGCCCTTTGGTTTCCAGGTCCGTGTCTCCAGCGGGGAGGATCTCCACTTCCCCCATCAGATCTGTCAAGTCGCCTTTGCTGGTTCGCAAGACTCAGACAACCACTGTGGCCACAGGCCCCGAGGTGCCTCCCCCTTGGAAGCAAGAGGGTTACGTGGCCTCCTCAGCTGAGGCTGAGATGAGAGAGTCGACAATGATGAGCTCTACCCAGATCAGAAGGGAAGAGCGGTGGGAAGGGAGATACGGCGTCCAGGAGCAGGTGACCATCAGCGGAGCAGCGGGGGCTGCGGTGTCCACCAGCTCCTCCTTCACAGCAGGAGCCGTCGCTACCGCGGCTAAGGAGGTACAGTCACAGCTCTGCCTTCCCCGTTCACCCAATTCCAGCCCCGGGGTAATCTGTGCGGGTTGGAGAGGAAATGCGGAGGAGTCTAAAGCTATAATCGGTATGAAGATAAGTTTAGTTGTTCTTTGTCAGCGCATCTTTGAGTCAAAGGCTAAAGCACGAGGCTCTTGCATAAAATACGGATTTTAATGATGCAGGCCTTGTCTTCCTGGCAGTACTGGGTAATCACATACGAATCTGTTTCGCTCCTCTTGGTAGTTGAGGGTGCATACATTTTCTGCCAGCGTGTCGTTTTAAAAGCATTGTGCTTGCTGATGACTAACACAGGTGAAACAAGAGGCAGACAAGAGCGCAGCTGTGGCCACTGTGGTGGCTGCTGTTGACATGGCCCGAGTCAGAGAACCAGCGATCAGTGCTGTAGAGCAGACTGCTCAGAGAACAACCACGACTGCCGTGCACACCCAACCTGCTCAAGAACAGGTACGCACGGGGCCGCCAGGGGGCGCGCGGCACCCCGGCTCGTCTGCTCTGGGTACCGGGGCAAGCCAGTCCCCTGCTGACCCAAGCAGGGCTGAAGGCAGCGGGCCGCCCTGCGTGCCCCGGGCTTTTAGAGCTTCCTGAGGAAAAGGTGGCTAGAAATATCAAAAGTGTTTAAGCTGTAAATATCACAGGAGCAGACCGGGTCAGAAGAAATACTTGGGCAGTGTGAGGCGAGCAAGAATTAACCCCTGTTTTCAAGGCATCCAGGGACTGCGGGAGTCTGGCAGAAGAAGAACAAAGGGCCGGTCGAAGTCCCAGTGCAGTTCCTACCATAGCTAGGCATAGAAAACTATTATTTCCCGGCAGGCATTAAGATTTCTGGAAGGGTCCCCGAAGGACCTTGGCTTTTACTTCCCTCAAAACAAATGTGACATTTGATTCACGGCTGGAAAGGAATATAAATACAAGGTCACATGCCACCTCCTGTTTGAGTAGACCCTGTTACAGTCTAAAAGCTCTCTAGCTCTCCTCTGCCCTCTGGGTTGGTGGTTACGCCTCAGTCTCTGAGAGGTGTGTGCTGAAATGTTTCCTTTCTTGTGTTTCATGAACATCAGGTGAGAAAGGAGGCGGAGAAGACCGCAGTAACCAAGGTTGTAGTTGCTGCTGATAAAGCCAAGGAGCAGGAATTAAAATCAAGAACCAGAGAAGTGATCGCAACAAAACAAGAGCAGGTGCACATAACTCATGAGCAGGTGAGCGTGATTTTTGATTTGCAATGCACCGGTGTGCTAAAACATACCAGTTTTTAGTGTGAAGCAAGCTAATTTCTATAATGTTGTGGTGCTATAGTTTGCCGCAAATAGCATCCTCCTGTCCTGCATGTCCTGAGCACTTAATACCAGCGCACCTTAGAGTCACTGAGTATCCATACAGGAAACAAATGAGGATCTCTCTCCTCTCGCTTTTTAATTTGTAATTGCCTACACTGATTATAGGTTAACTATGGCAGTGCATAGGGGACAGGCAGTTTAAACCAAAGAGATGAACTAGGTGCCATGCTAGGAGCAAGGGGGAACTGAATATGTCACTTTAAAAGCTTGCTCCTGCTTTCTTACCCCTTGGACGTTAGCACATGGGTTTCATATGGGATGTACAGCATGAGCATATAGCAGGTGCAATGGTCAGAAACTGGATGAGGACAGGTGGGAGAAGGCCTGTTGATGGTGATGTTGGCCAGTAGAGTCAGTTGTCCATAGGACAGATGAGAGGGCTCACTTTCAAGAACCTTTTCACCATGGTCCTGAGTTTCAGTGGCAAGATTTGTGAGGGTGGGAAGGACTCACTCCTTAGACAACAAATGGAAGCAAAACATCCTTCCATGGCGCAGGCTTTGAGCAAGAGTTTGCCTAAGATAGATGCCAGAACTGCCTTCTCACTGTGTCTCGATTTTAGACAAGCCTTGATATTCAAAACTATTACCACATTTAGAACAAATATTACAAAAAATAGAGTAGAAAGGCAGACTGCAAATTATGTTTGGATTCACACATTTAAAAGGAGCCAGGAGAAATTACTTCTTGGGACTTCCATAGTAATGTTCTGGGCTATAAGATTACTTTCAGCTGAGAAAATTAGCACCTAATTAAATTACCATATCACCATCTAGAGAAGGCACAAATCCTGCTACGGTAGACCGCAACTGTCTATAACACAAGCAGTCCTGAATCCCAGCATGCCATTTCCTCAAAGAGACTGGGATACAGTGCAGAGAGAGAACAACTGTGTTCATATTAATGAGATGTCGAGGAGTTAACAATAGCCCCAGAAAGGGAATTTCCCTCTTTCAAATCCCTACTTTGTTGCATTTAAGACTGTGGCAGCCCCACTGGGGACTGGGGGACAATAAGGTTTTTTTTTTAATCTTTGATTGCAGATAAGAAAAGAAACCGAAAAAGCCTTTGTACCAAAGGTAGTGATCTCCGCAACTAAAGCCAAAGAGCAAGAAACTAGAATTACTGGAGAAATTACTACAAAACAAGAGCAAAAGCAAATAACTCAAGAAACGGTAAGTCTGGCTGATTTTTACAAATGGCTCATTTCCTAGCAGCTAAAAGTACCTTATACCCAGAACTTGAGACCAGAATTGCTTTCATCTCCCCCACCCACCTTTTTTTTTCTTCTTACTGTTTGCCTGTGTCTACTGTTGAAACTTTCTGTGCACTGTTCTGTGCCCACATGAGCAGCTTATGTAAACTCTACTTGAACAGTTTCCGGGGTAAATCCTTGAACTTTCTAGGTCACACATAAATGGGAGGTACGCCTACTTTCTGCCCACTAGCCACGAGCGCATTACTTTAGCAACGAGTAACCTGAGCCCTGGGTCACTCGGATTGGGGCCTTCAGCCTACAGGCAGCCGTGAGGAACATGCCTGCTTGCATCCGCTGACACTCTAACAAGCCGCAGCTGGACATTAGAGAAGACCACACTCACAATCCCTGGGTGATAAACACTGGAGTACACACGTCAGATATGGGAAGACAACTTGGACGTCACCTAAGGCTGCTTTTCTTCCCTTTGTCACCAAGCTTTAAGGAACAGGAGCTTTTCTTTGACTCCTGCTCTCCTCAAAGCTCTTGGCTGATCTAAGAGCTGCTTCCTTTAGAGTCCATTTGATGACATTGTCCTGGTAAGAGGCTAACCAGAGTCAGCTACCTGGGTTTCCATCGCCACTTCCTGCTGCCCTGGAGTCAGGCTAGGCAAGATTTGAAACATAGGAGTCCCTGCCCCATTGTAGCAGACTGATGAGTTTAGCCAGCCTTGTTTTTCAGCCATTCCTAGTCATCAACTATAGCGCAAAGATGTCACCTTTTCAGTCCTGGCACAGTTTATTTAGGAACAGCTTGGCAGCAAAGTTTAATCCTCAAAAAACAAAATGAAACAAACAATGGCAGGCTCTTTGCACATGTTTAGACTCTGAAATGGGGGTGTGACATTTTCTACTTCATCAGTAAGCCTTCAGTATTCATAACGTTGCCTGGCCATCTTACCATTCCCTCTGTTTCCTTCAAAATTTAAATCTTCATTTTACTCCGCAAAATCAGATAAGACAGGAAACTGAGAAAGTTGCTGCATCCATGGTGGTAGTTGCCACTGGCAAGTCCACAAAACTAGAGAGAGCCGTGGGCGTTCAAGAAGAAATTGCCATACAACAGGATCAAATGCTCCTCTCTCAGGAACAGGTGAAGACTTCTGCTGGCGTGAGAATCACTCTCAAACCATCCACATTGTCATCATGGCTCTTAATCATCACTTCTCTTCATGATCGCACAGCCCCTTACCACCCATTTGGCTCTCACTGTCACCCTCATACCTAACTCTCAGCTTTTCTTTGGATTGCTACTAATACATTAGAATTCATTTTACTGTCTTCCTATGGCGGTAGACTCCTTATGCAAAACAAAGGTATGCACCTTTCAAGCGTCTATTCGAACTCTGCACATATTTCAGTGTGAATAGTGTGGCAGAGAGAAGAAACATGGCTCAGGTTTTTTGTTTTTTGTTTTTTTTTTTCTTATTCCATTTTTCTTTTTTGTCATATCTTCTTGGTATTTTTGCTGGTGAAATACCGTGGATGATAAAGACAATCCAGTGATGTTTAATGAAGCATCTGTGAATAATGAGGAAAGCTCCGCCTCTTTCCTCAGTTACTTTGTTTCTTTTATTAGAGGCTCATGAATCTTATTGACATTTTCTTACCTTTCTTTTGAAATCATATAACCAGATAATGAAGGAAACTAGGAAAACAGTGGTACCCAAAGTCATAGTTGCCACACCCAAGATTAAAGAGCAAGATTTAGTATCAAGAAGTACAGAAGCCATCACTACCAAAAGAGATCAAATGCAAATTACTCAGGAAAAGGTGAATGCTGATATTTGAGATGTGAAAAGTTTATCTTTAAGCTAATCTCCTGTAAGCCATTGACTCTTACGTGCTATGAAATTATTTTAATCTGTTTTGTAAGTTTATAACTAAAATAATAAATATGTGTACCGTTAATCTTTCCTTCACGCTTGGCATTCACCCACCCTAACATTTTTGATTCATTTCGTTCATCCCTATTTTTTGTTTGAGCATTAGCATTTTAGTTTCGTTTTTAGAAGCAACACGGGAAAGCATTTACAGACTGACTGCAGCTAACATTGCTACCTTCCGCCGTTCTCAGCCATCCTATGCAAGCACTGCTTAGTGGCTATTTAACACTGGGTGATTTTAGTTTTGCATCCCACCAGCAGGGGAATGGAGTGCGTGTTTGTGTGGAGTGGGGGTCATACTCTGTGTCTGAAGCCCATACAACTTAAACTTTGCTTTTACCATAACGATCAGATGAGAAAGGAAGCTGAAAAAACTGCCTTGTCTACGATAGCAGTTGCTACTGCTAAAGCCAAAGAACAAGAAACAGTTCTGAGATCTAGAGAAGCCAAGGCCACTAGACAAGAACACATCCAAGTTACCCATGGAAAGGTGACTGTGTTATTCCAGTGTGGAATCCATGATAATCTATTAATACCAAATCTCATGTGAAAACTCCCATTATAACACATTAATTCAAACATCAACCTTCTTGTGTAGGAGACACTATTAATAAGAAAACTAAAAGGCAAAATTATTTACTGTCCTTAACATTATAACATATTTCCTTTCCAGTTTGTTGTTATCATTGTTTTCAACTTTTATTATTAACACATATTATCATCCACATGTTAATAACTGAAATTGCATTTGGGCTAATTTTAAGAGCCTCCGTGAACAAAAACAAAAAAAAAAATTGTTGCATATGTGTAGTGATGAATCTTCCCAGTGGGAGGAGAGAGAGAGAGAGTGTGTGTGTGTGTGTGTTTTGAGGAGCCATGAATTGAATGCATTATGCTACAATTTAAGGCTTTATTTCAGTTACCTATAGTTTTCTTCATGTGAAACTTTACCTTTTTTTTTTCCTTCCTGTATATAACAGAGGCAAGAAACTGGAGAAATTATAGAGCCTATTTTAGCAGCTTCCACTGAAGCTGGGCAAGATGCAGTATTGAGAACTATAGGGAAAGATATGTCTAACAAGAACTTTACACATAAGCTGTGAAGAGGCAGCTGTGTCTATTCACAGCTATGCAAATCTCATGAATTACCTCTCATAATTATAACACCTTCCAAATCCACAGTTTACCTGGGTTTTGCTGTTGCAAACTGGCCTAGTTTTCAGTTTTGGGGGCGCCATTTGTTTGCTGCTTGTGTTTCCCTGGGGAACTTTGTCGATTCCTATCACAAGAATTTCCATCAGTTTTTTTCCAGGACTAGATTTAAGATAAGATTCAAACTTTTATCTAAGTCTAACACATCTGCCTCCTAGAAGTCATGTACTCAACAAGCTTTCCCACGAGGCATATTTGAAGAATTATGGTTAATTGTTTTCTCATTTCTGTCCCTGTTCACATAAATGCATCTGTCTTGGTTTTGTTGTGGAATGCTAGCTAAGAATGAAGGCTGAGAAAATGTTCCTAAGTTAATAGGAACCTTTGCTGAGCCTGCAGAGCTAGCCACACTGCCAAAGACTACAGAAAGACTGGCCATTCGGCACAAGCAAATAAATTTGCAAGAGGAGGTGAAAGCTGGTGTTGTGGAGGTGAAACATGTTTTTTCTTCCTATCATCAGCTCATGTAACTCCTCACTGCCTTGAGCCTGTGTGCTCCCAGTGGTCCGCTAAATTGCTTTACCTGTCAACAAAACGTGAGAGATGATAAGCCTTGGTCTGAGTCCTCCAGAGGATAGTTAGCATTTCTAGTAATAAAAGACCACATTACATAACACTTAAATTAATTCTCAGCAGTTAGCTGGTGTAAATTGGGGTCTCCTAATCCAATTTCTGTTCATGCTTATCTGGGACCCAAGAATAAAAAGGAAACTTAAGTCTGCTAAGGGAGAAGAATAGCTACCAGCATTTAGTATTCACTTGCAGTTGTCCACCAAAAAGCATATGTATGTGGATATAAATATAGATAGATAGATATAAAATTCAAGAAAAAAGATACATTCTTCCACAATTTAAAATATACTGCCATAGTTAGATTTTAAGTCATACTTGTAAAAGTAGGAGCAATATTTATTATCTTGGTTGTATGATTTTTGGTCAACTGAAATGTTGAGTCAGTTTTTTAATCATTAGAATAAAACTAAAACTTCCTCTGATTTTCTTACATCACAGTTTTCTCAAAAGGTGCCAATGAAGCACACCGAAAATTCAGTTTCTCCAGACAGAGAAATATGTTCATATTTGTGGTCTCCATTGAAGATGAACACATAGAAACATCTATAGAGTCAACTGCTTTTATAAAATAAACCAACAAATAAAAAATAGTTGAAGAGCTTCATACAGACATAGTAGCTCTTTCCAAAATGCAATGTGAAGGGAAGATGATATTTGCAGTCTTTCGTGGCAGATTAGATTTTTATACTTCTGAGAAGAAAATCTAAACAAAGCCCACAATCGTTAAAGGATCAATCCTATCTTTAAAAGGCTACAATCATGTCTTAAATATGGGTTAGAGGCCACTTTCAAAGGTATCTAGGTTCTGTACTTGAAGCACATTTCAGATGCATATTAAATCATTGGCATAGCATAAGTAAAGACTGGAGATTAGTGTATTGAAAGGCCACAGCCATGGTCATGTGGCCTTTCACAGTGTTTCTGGTGGCCCACAGAACTAAACCATGCATGCCTTGTAGGCTGCTTCACTCGTTTTACAAGAACGCCTCTGCAAATTGTGGTCTCATTCCTATTAATCAGATTCATAGGGAGGAGAAAATAATATTTGTCTCTCTCTTTGCTT
Organism: Psammomys obesus; assembly: GCF_907164565.1. Taxonomy (NCBI): domain Eukaryota; kingdom Metazoa; phylum Chordata; class Mammalia; order Rodentia; family Muridae; genus Psammomys; species Psammomys obesus. The sequence continues at coordinate 7,931,380 of NW_026585895.1, forward strand.
TAACTCCCAGCAAAGATGAAAGCAAATTGAACTTCAGTGTGAAAGGTTGTTCTCCTGAATCCAAACATGATAACGCTTTCATTTCAATCACAGTGTTTTCCTTCATGTGCTTTAAGAGATCTATTTTTCTAATAGATTGAATAAAGCTCATCCCCGGTGAGGCATAAGTAAATTTGGGTGTTCGTTCTCTGATCGGGAGCTTTCGTTTTATCTCCCATTTGCATGCAACCATGTCACTCTGCAGCAATTGATTTCTCTGGATGTGATGATGACAGTATTTGAGTATCCTTTTATCTCTGCGGTTGCCATGTCGACACCAGACTAAATGATTGACAGAATAATAAAAATAATCACTAGAGGCAACCAGCCCCCGGTTCTTATATCCCGGTGGCTAATTGACTGTCTGCTTAGCCTAGGTAAATTGCTTGAAATGTTCAAAATGTCCTTAGGATTTTATGCACATATTGGGTTGTCCTGTCTTGAGTCTGTGTGATCCACTGTCCAGTATAAAGCAGTCCAGGGGTAATATATCTCAACCGGATAATAAGAAAATACAAATTCTTAGAAGAGCCAGTTTAGGATTCTGAGCAATTAACATCATTCTATAACACAAATACTCTACCCTCCTTGCACTTCTCACCTTCGTCTGTTTGAGTAACTGGAGGAGCTATCCAGGAAGATGTCCCTAGGAGGAGATGCCCAAGTATGACTTTGACCTTACTGTCTATTAACTTGGGAAACCTTGTCTCCAGATGGGCGTTGGGAAAAAGGCAGAAGCTGTGGCAACAGTTGTAGCTGCTGTGGACCAGGCCCGCGTGCGAGAACCCAAAGAGCATGGGCATGTGGAGGAAGCGTACTCTCAGCAGACCACCTTAGAGTATGGCTACAAGGAGCACGTTTCCGCCACAAAGGTGTCCGAGCAGCCCCAGCGCCCCGCCTCAGAACCCCACGTTGTTCCTAAAGTACCCAAGCCTGCCGTGATTCAGGTTCCTTCTGAGACTCATATGAAAGCGGCTGACCAAATGGAAATGCACATATCATCACAGGTGAGTTCACCGTTTGTAGGACAGCAGCCACGTGCGCTGAGGGCCACCTGGTGACCAGTGACCTTACTGGGCTTCATTTAATGCAGGTCAAGAAAACTACAGATATCTCAACCGAAAGATTGGTCCATGTGGATAAACGCCCCCGCACAGCGAGCCCTCATTTTACTGTTTCAAAAATTACTGTACCTAAGACAGAGCATGGATATGAGGTAAGATGCGGAATGTAATAAAGAAACGGTCGACTGTAAAGAATAGTTCTTTGCTTGGGATGGAGAGCAGTTTTGTGTAGCCATTTTGAGTCCCTGTTCCATGAGATAGCGGTGGTGGTGGCCTCAGATGCCCAGCTTTGTCTCCTGACTAAGGTCTCCTAGGGTGAAGGGAGTAAAACGTAGTTCGTTCCAACCCCAAGGAGATGCAATCCACACAGTTCTTGTCTCTTTCTCAGCAATGGTTCAAACTCAGTTGTTTTGATTATAATACATTTATAATAATTTTGTAAATGGTGGTAGTTTATATATTTTAGTGTCTTTCCTATATAATATTTGATATAGTGTTGTGAGACACTTTGAGTTATTTAGCTGTATTTATTTTATTTTTAAATTATTTATTTAAAATTTAAAAATTTAAATTTATTTAAATTATTTAAGTTTATTTAAATTTGTATTATTTATAGAGTATACTGCCTGCATACGTGCCTGTCATTATACTGTATAAAATATGCTGCCCAGAAGAGGGCACCAGTTCTCACTGTAGAGTGTCATGAGCCACCATGTGGTTGCTGAGAATTGAACTCAGGACCTCTGGAAGAACAATCCGTGCTCTTTACTTCTGAGCCATCTCTCCAGCATGTATTCTAATAAGAGAATACGATGAGATGGAAGATACGTGCCCCATCCATATAGCAAAGTGGAGAATGTCTGGTTTTCACCTATCACATAGACTCGTGGCAGTCATTCAAATGTGCAATCACAAAATCTTCTTAGAATGATCGATTAAAAATTTTACTTTGAGTTCCTGGCCAAGGTGGTTCTGAATGTAGATTCATTATTACCACATGACAGTTACATTGGACTGAGGAATGACATAGCCCTAGGCTAAGTCCTGCTTCCCTGTTTTATTAGTTCTGCCATGTGGAAAAACACACGACAATCCTCCATATTAATTACTGGAGTTTTTATAACAGGAACTTGTCTTCTCTGTCCTCAAGGAGTCATAAGCGGTGAATAATGCCTGTGTTTAGGGATATCCTCAGGTTACCACTGAAACCAGAAGGAACACACACGTCCCCCAGGGCAGAGACAATGAGGAAGCCGTCACCACACTTTCCAGAAAGCCTGCTTCCACCTTTCCTGTAGACTCGTGGCTCACATTCAGATGTGTGACCACAACATCCTTCTCAAAATCTATCTAAATATTTTATTTTATTTAGATGTTGAGTCTTCTGTGATAGTGCAGGCTCCAAATGCAGCATTCATGGGAACTGAGTGAAGACATCCTGACCGAGCTCTGGAAGAGCCACAAAACAAGGGGAACCTTGAACAGCTCTTTAGACGGGCGATCTTAAAGTTTTCTAACTAAACAGAAATAACCAATAGCTTCACATATTGGTTGATCTCTACCTTTTTGTTAACTGTGAGAAGGAGAGTGAAAGTTTTTAGTCATATAGAAAACAGACGAAAGCTGCGTGTTCCTGTAATGCCAGCACCAGGCACAGACAGACCAAGGCTTTAGTACTCAGACACTCATGCTGTGCATTTCTGAATGACCTGCATGACAGCTCGGTAATGCCACCTCCTCGCTCTTCCATCCAGGCATCGATAGCTGGTAGTGCTATCGCGACATTACAGAAAGAGCTGTCAGCCACATCTTCTACTCAGAAGATCACCAAGTCAGTCAAGGCACCCACCGTGAAGCCTGGGGAAACGAGAGTAAGGGTGGAGCCCACCCCTTCCCCCCAGTTCCCCTTCGCTGACGTGCCAGCTCCAGACACTTACAAGAGTCAGGCTGGTATCGAGGTGAAGAAGGAAGTCGGGGTGAGCATCACCGGCAGCACGGTCCATGAGGAGCGCTTGGAAGTCCTGCATGGACGTGAGGCCAAGGTGGGTCACCAAGCTGTTGGCGGGGACTGGACAGGAGCAGGCCTTTGCCCCTCTTCCGGGCTCACTCTTTGCTCTGATCAGGCATGCTACGGAAGGGAGGCGGTTCCTGCGGAAATGCTTTTATTGCTTTGCACGGGCTGATGGTTCGTGAGAGTTCCCTAAGCATCACAGGCATTTTGTAAATGTCCTTTCTCCAAACTGTAGGTAACAGAAGCAGCAAGAGTGCCGGCGCCTGCTGAGGTCCCTGTTACCCCACCCACCTTAGTCTCGGTGAGCAAGAGCATCAACACTGATGGGCCCTACCTATCTGGGCTCAGACCTCATCAACATGCAGTAGCAAAGATCAACTCCTCACACTGACAGGAGGAGCCGTTAGTGGGCTGACAAGCTCCGGCTTTCACACAGCACCCTATTTAGCCAGGAAAGGGGGATTCTGTGCAGCAACCATCATTCTTGTGTTATAATGATCCTGATATGTGTACGGCATTACTTCAAGGAGCTCTGGAGATATAAAGAGCAGCTAGGCATTCTTTGAAGCCTTCGCCTTGCCATCAGTGGAAATGTACAAAACCAGACATCGTCAGTAAAACAGTTCTTCGAGCTCTGATGGGCAGGGCGTGGTGGGCAGACCAGGCTGAGTGAGGGAGCCGGTAGAAGAGCTCTGTTGGCTGGTGGGGTTTGGCAACGTGTCTTACAGAGCCTCTAGAAGTGAAGCCCGTGGGCCTAGCAGAAGCTTCTCAATTAGATGTACTGTGCTAATGTTATTCCACTACAGAGACTGAACACGCCCGGCATTGATTTCAAATTGGGAATATTCCAATTTTCACGTCTGTGCTAATTGTTCTAGAGTCCTCAGCATAGGGCCTTTTGTGCCAATTAGGAACGTCCAAGCGCCGACTGCATGTCTGATCTAACTCGAGGAGGCAATTACTGCCTGTGTGCTCAGGGGTGCTTCCTTTTTTCTCTTCTCTGCAGGGCTTGAAAAACGTGACTGTCATAGAAGGTGAATCTGTCACCTTGGAGTGCCACATCTCCGGATACCCATCCCCCAAAGTGACGTGGTACAGGGAAGACTACCAGATCGAAAGCTCCATTGACTTCCAGATAACCTTCCAGAGCGGGCTCGCTCGCCTCATGATCCGTGAAGCCTTCGCGGAAGACAGCGGACGGTTCACCTGCAGTGCCGTGAATGAGGCCGGCGCGGTCAGCACTTCCTGCTACCTTGCTGTGCAGGGTGAGTCAGGGGCTTCCCTTCTTGACCCTAACACCTGTCAGCCTCGCCTCTCTCTGAGGCTAGACCTCTTGGTCGCAGTTTCTGCCCACGTCAGAGTGGTGTCCTGTGTGAAGCTACAAAATAGATGACAGGGGCCACCAATTCTCCACACTAACTGTGGTCCCTAAGGGACAGGCTGCAGGCTCACCTCAGTGTCACCTTTTGTCTTCTAGTGTCAGAAGAGTTTGAAAAGGAAACAACTCTGACTGAGAAGTTTGCCACAGAAGAGAGACGGTAAGCCATTCCTTCACCGGTTTGGTTGCTGTTTGTGCACGGTTTTGATGCTCCTTTCCTGTGGTCATTGGTCTGTGGCTACCTGGCAGCTAATAGAAATGGCTTTCTCTTCCCAGCTTCGTCGAGTCAAGAGATGTGGTCATGGCTGATACCAGCGTCACAGAGGAGCAGGCAGGGCCTGGAGAGCCTGCCGCACCCTTCTTCGTTGCAAAGCCGGCGGTGCAGAAGCTGGTGGAAGGGGGGAGTGTTGTGTTTGAATGCCAGGTCGGCGGCAACCCAAAGCCCCATGTCTACTGGAAGAAATCCGGCGTTCCTCTCGCCACTGGATACAGGTACTTTGACGGCTGGCTAACAGAGCCGACATATAACTTTATAGACTTTAAAGAGGATGCAGACACGTGGATATCCCAAAGAGAAGTAGACATACCTTTCCCGTCAGTCCCCGGACACAGTTAGTGCACAATGAAACCCTGTTAGTTATTCTGGGGCATTTTTATATTCTCACACAGTTTGGAGGGTTGTTCTGGAGGTACAAGGGGTTGAGATAAGGCTTCTTACATGCTAGACAAGCACGCTACCACGTAACTCTGTCCTCGGCGTTACATACAGAGCTTCCTTGAGAAATAAAGCTTTGCAGGAAAAAGGGATGTAGCCAGACATGGTGGCGCACACCTTTCATCCCAGCTCTCAGGGAGGCAGAGGCAGGCAGATCGGTGTGAGTTCAAGGCCAGCCTCGTCTACAAAGTGAGCCCAGGATAGCCAAGGTTCCACAGGGAAATCCTGTCTCAAAAACAAAACAAAACAAAAAAAGAAAAGGATGTGGAAGACACATTTTGCAATTCCATCTTAATTGATACTGTTACAAAATGAGGAATTTTACATACACAGTTCCAGAAAATATTTGAGAGAACTTTCAATCGATGCCTAGTCTAGGTAAAAATAGAGTTTATGCAATGGAGAAAGCTAGTCACGCATGAAAACCTGCATTAGTACGTATTTGCAAGCGAAGGAGAGGACGGTGTAAAGGCACAGGCGTACTATCTTCTGAGTTGGAACTACAGCGTGCCAGGGTCTCCACACTGCGGTAGTTAGAGTTCACAGTTTTGGCTATTCACTTCCCTGAAAATGAAATAACTCAGAGAAGATGCCTACTGTTTAAGGGCCCGTACCGCTTGCCGGCCTGGCAGTGTGTTGTGTTACCTGCCTTGTTTCCCTGTGGTTCGCAGACAGGCCTGAACTTCTGGGATCAAGCAAAGCTAAGAGCCTCAGTCTCCCATTTCTCTGGGGCTATCAGTGCATACCGCTAAGCCAACCTGAGTAATCTTTGAAGTAAAAATTTGAAGTTGCTTGTCCCTCCTTACACATTACATGCACTTTCTCCGCTTTCAACAAACTTGTGACCACTGCTTGTCAGAGCTTAGACACGGGTCTTCTTCAGTCACTGGATTCTGTATCACAGAGCCATTTACAAGCAAATTCAGCTCTGTGACTCTAAGGAGGGCTATTTATGACTGATATTTTCATTTATTCCTTTCCATGAAGATACAAAGTGAGTTATAACAAGCAAACTGGCGAGTGCAGACTGGTGATTTCTATGACTTTTGCCGACGATGCTGGAGAGTACACCATTGTCATCCGGAACAAGCATGGGGAAACTTCTGCCTCTGCCTCCTTACTGGAGGAAGGTAAGGATGGTGTTGAGCAGTTCCTTCACAGAATGAGGTGTCATTCAGGAGAGAGGCCGTGTATGTGTGTGAAAGACACCTCCCGCTTCTCAGCCTCACAGATGATGTTTTAGACCACAGGGCACACCACAGTTACACTGCTGAGTTCTAAGAGCAGGTCCACTTGAGTGAAGGACACTTTCTTGCACTTCCTGGAAGGCTCAGGGATCCTGCCTCCAGATGGCTTGCAGGGCCAGGCCTCTAGCACGCCTCCGCACAGATGGTAGTAGCAAATTGAAGGATACCCTCCTTGCCTCCAGAGAGTACTGGCTCTCCACCTCCCTTGTGGTACCTTACAAGCAAGTACCAGACCGGTGCTGGAGCCGCCAGTATTTTGTAGAAAAGCTGGAAGTCAGGATTTATCATTGTTCATAAATATTGTAGCATGGGCATGCCAAATAAAATGTGTTTCTGAGTCTCTGCTAGTTTTTCATATTTACAGAAGACTGTCCCATACTCCATCTCACTTGATCTGCTCCAGACCTCTGGAAGGAAGTTGCCGTTTTATCCTCATTTAGCTGTTAGCTCTGAAAGGACAATGAATTATTAATAGCCTCAGAAAAAATGGGGAAGAACCCTGGAGGGTGTTATCCCAAAGGACTGTCAAATTCTATACACAGTGGTTTTACTTGTTAATGCAGATTTGGTCTTGAGATAAAATCTAATACTTAAAGAACAGTTTTTGATAATAAAAATTTAGAAAATCTGGCTTTGGTTAATTTATTGCCTGATTGAATAGTGATATGAATGCTTTCTGATAAGAGTGCCGAAATTTGACTTGCGGTCCTGTCTCTCAGCTGACTATGAGGCACTGATGAAGTCCCAGCAAGAAATGCTTTACCAGGCACAAATGAGCACGATCATCCAAGAACCCAAAGTGGGGGAAACTGCACCTGGATTTGCATATTCCGAGTATGAAAAGGAGTATGAAAAGGAACAGGCCTTAATTAGGAAGAAAATGGCCAAAGATACTGTGATGGTCAGAACTTTTGTAGAAGATCAGGTAAGTAAAACAATATTGACTAACTCAACCATTTCCCAAATTATATTTTTCACCCATAAGTCCCCATTTTTACATATTCATCTTCAACCATTTGTCGGTCAAATTCACTGCTAGCCAAGTTTCTTTGATCTTCATGATATATTACACATGAAATTTGAGAATTGGGAATATATATGTGTATATGTATATGTATATATATATACATATATATATACATATATATGTATATATACATATATATATGAAAAACATGACCTTGGAAATAGGAATTACATATTCAGAAAAATATAAATAATATAAATATTACCACGACCAAGTCCATAATTCCAAACCCTATCTCTGTGACAAACACCCACAAATAACCCATACTCTGGAAGTTACCGTTTTACATAATATGCCACAGTATTCACTGATGAAGATGCTTTCTATGCAGATTAAAATTAAACCAAACAGAAACCTTCTAGATTCTTCTCAGAGTTATGTCAAAAGTCCTTAACATGGTAACTAATATATATCCTTAGAGAACTTTTATCAGTGAGTATTTAAGTTTTTAATAAGCTATCATCTCTTTACTATGTAGGAATTCCACATTTCTTCCTTCGAGGAGAGGCTCATTAAAGAGATTGAATACAGAATAATAAAGACTACGTTGGAAGAGCTCCTTGACGAAGATGGAGAGGAAAAGATGGCAGTTGACGTTTCTGAATCTGAAGCCATCGAATCAGGATTTGACATAAGAATCAAAAACTACAGAATTCTTGAGGGGATGGGTGTCACCTTTCATTGCAAGATGTCTGGATATCCGATACCCAAGGTAAATAAAAGTAGTCATGGAAGTATGCCTCGGTGCTGTGGTAAAGTTATCCCATGGCTGTTTCACCCTAATCGAGTCTCACGTGTGTGGCCTTCTCTGCAGATTGCGTGGTATAAAGACGGCAAGCGCATCAGACACGGGGAAAGGTATCAAATGGACTTCCTGCAGGATGGCAGGGCCAGTCTGCGCATACCCGTTGTCCTTCCAGAGGACGAGGGCATCTACACTGCATTTGCCAGCAACATGAAAGGAAATGCAATTTGCTCAGGGAAGCTGTATGTAGAGCCTGCGGCACCATTCAGCGCTCCAACCTACATGCCCACACCAGAAGCCGTGAGCAGAATCAGGTAAGAACTGTTCTCAGAGTTGAATGGTGTTCTGCTTTACAACACCAAATACCCCAGGAACAAATTACTACGAAATATAAAGCACTGAAACCTCACAGAAGCTGAGTGCTGGTGATGCTGGCAATTGCCAAGAGATGTTAGCTCTTGCTCTTTGATAAACAATGGCATTTTAATCACTATATAGAAAACTCTTTTCGTATATACCCAATAGAACAACAGCACCTGTGAATTTAATGCCTGTGGTGTTAATGAATGATACCCTGGATTTTCATGGCAACCCTACAATTTTGAGTAGGTGTTGTTGGTGTTTTGGAAATGGGAACGCTGGGATTCCAGGAGGCTGTGAAAATCAGTTTAGTTCATCCAGCCTGATAGTGACATTATGAATGCAAACTAGTCTAAATGCAAAATTATCATAGAGTTTTGGATTGTTCTGTTAGCAAAATTTCTATTTTCTGCATTTTCCCTCCTCTTACATAAAAAGAGTTTTTCTCTACATTCATTTGTTTGGTTTAACTAATGAACATTTATTAATGTAGTTTACTAATTGAACCAAGAAAATACAATGACCAATCCAAATAAAGGTGAGGTAGAAAGATACTATAATGGGCTGCCTAAGATTTTGAGTCCGGGTACCTGGATGTGTTACGTGAGCAGGTTTTAATATAATCAAAACACAACCTTAGGGACAATAGTCAAATATCCTTCTTGGAGGCTCTGTGGGTTAGAGGTGCCTTCTAAAACACACAGAGGTAAATTCTGAAATAACAGTAACAGTTAAGACAGAAAGATTTCTGCTCTCCCGTGCTTTCTCTACGCTTCATGGAAGAAATGGTTCGCTCTTGTTTTCAGGTCTATCTCTCCACGTTCAGTGAGCAGATCACCTATATGTATGTCCCCTGCAATGTCCCCCGCACGAATGTCCCCCGCACGGATGTCCCCTGCACGGATGTCCCCCGCACGGATGTCCCCTGGACGCAGGCTAGAGGAAACCGATGAATCGCAGCTGGAGAGACTGTACAAGCCAGTCTTTGTGTTAAAGCCTGCTTCTTTCAAATGTTTGGAAGGACAGACGGCCAGATTTGACTTAAAGGTTGTGGGTAGACCCATGCCAGAGACATTCTGGTTCCATAACGGTGAGGAGATACACTTGCCCTTGCTGAACCCAGAAATAAGCCTCTGCGTGTCTATCCAACGGTGCGAAAGAAAAAAAGCCCTCTAAAATGTTTCTGCTTGTTTTTTTTTTTTTTTAAACAGGACAGCAAATTGTCAATGATTACACGCATAAAGTCGTCGTCAAAGAAGATGGGACGCAGTCACTGATCATTGTCCCTGCGTCACCCAGTGATTCAGGGGAATGGACCGTGGTCGCCCAAAACAGAGCAGGAAAATCCACAATATCTGTGACTTTAACCGTGGAAGGTAAATCAAGAGTTTTAGCAGAATGAAAATGCGCTATTTCATCCCTTGGGTCATGAACAGGTGTTCTAGCCCCAGCTGCTCTGAATCGTGACCTTTCTTTTCCAGCCGTGGAACACCAAATAAAACCAGCATTTGTGGAAAAACTGAAAAATGTCAACCTAAAGGAAGGTTCCAGGCTGGAAATGAAAGTCAGAGCCACAGGCAACCCCAACCCTGACATTGTATGGCTGAAAAACAGTGAGATCATTGTGCCTCATAAATACCCAAGGATCAGGTATGTTTGAAAAGATACTTAAATTAAACTCCTTACACAAATCCTGCAAGTCAAGTAAGCAGGAAGTGCTACCACTACACTGATATGGTTTTCCATGTTTTAAAACAGGATTGAAGGAACCAAAGGAGAAGCCGCCCTTCAGATTGACTCCATTATTGGCCAAGATTCAGCCTGGTATACCGCCACTGCCATTAACAAGGCAGGCCGGGATACCACCAGGTGCAAGGTCAACGTGGAAGTTGAATTTGCAGAACCTGAACCAGAGAGAAAGCTGATCATCCCCCGGGGGACCTACAGGGCGAAGGAGATTGCTGCCCCGGAACTGGAGCCCCTGCACCTGAGGTACGGCCAGGAGCAGTGGGAGGAGGGGGACCTCTACGACAAGGAGAAACAGCAGAAACCGTTCTTCAAGAAGAAGCTCACCTCGCTCCGCCTGAAGCGCTTTGGACCTGCCCACTTTGAGTGCAGACTGACGCCCATCGGCGACCCGACCATGGTTGTGGAGTGGCTGCATGATGGAAAGCCCCTGGAGGCGGCCAACAGGCTCCGGATGATTAACGAGTTCGGCTACTGCAGCCTCGATTACGGAGCTGCATACTCTAGAGACAGCGGGGTGATCACGTGCAGAGCCACCAACAAATACGGGACGGATCACACGTCGGCCACCCTCATCGTAAAAGATGAGAAGAGCCTAGTGGAAGAGTCCCAGCTGCCCGAGGGCAAGAAAGGCCTACAGCGAATAGAAGAACTAGAGAGAATGGCTCACGAAGGCGCACTTACAGGTGTCACAACAGATCAAAAAGAAAAGCAAAAGCCAGACATTGTCCTGTTCCCAGAGCCAGTGAGGGTGCTTGAAGGGGAGACGGCCAGATTCCGTTGCCGAGTGACAGGCTACCCTCAGCCCAAGGTCAACTGGTACCTCAATGGACAGCTCATCCGCAAAAGCAAAAGGTTCAGAGTTCGCTACGATGGCATCCATTATCTGGATATTGTGGACTGCAAATCGTATGATACAGGTGAGGTAAAGGTCACTGCAGAAAATCCTGAAGGCATGACAGAGCATAAAGTTAAACTTGAAATCCAGCAGAGGGAGGATTTCCGGTCTGTCCTTAGGCGAGCTCCTGAGCCAAAGCCCGAGTTTCACGTACACGAGCCAGGAAAACTTCAGTTTGAAGTGCAGAAGGTGGACAGGCCTGTTGACACCAGTGAAACCAAAGAAGTGGTGAAGCTGAAGAGGGCGGAGAGGATCACCCACGAAAAAGTCTCTGAGGAGTCTGAGGAACTGCGCAGTAAGTTTAAGCGCAGGACGGAAGAGGGGTACTATGAGGCTATCACAGCTGTGGAGCTGAAGTCCCGCAAGAAGGATGAGTCTTATGAAGAGCTCCTCAAGAAGACTAAAGATGAGCTGTTGCACTGGACCAAAGAGCTGACTGAAGAGGAGAAGAAGGCCCTCGCCGAAGAAGGCAAAATCACCATTCCAACTTTTAAACCTGAGAGAATTGAACTTAGCCCTAGTATGGAGGCACCCAAAATCTTCGAACGGATCCAAAGCCAGACAGTCGGCCAAGGGTCTGATGCTCACTTTAGAGTCCGAGTGGTGGGGAAACCAGACCCTGAATGTGAGTGGTACAAAAATGGCGTAAAAATCGAGCGCTCTGACCGCATCTACTGGTACTGGCCTGAAGACAATGTTTGTGAACTGGTCATCAGAGATGTGACTGCTGAAGACTCTGCCAGCATCATGGTAAAGGCCGTCAACATAGCCGGAGAAACCTCAAGTCATGCATTTTTACTTGTCCAAGGTAATAAGAAAACGATTCATTTAACAGTGCTCTCATTCTCTCTCTCTCTCTGTTTCTCTCCCTTTCTCCCCATGACAATCCTTGACATATTTAAGTGTTTCTCTTTCCTCATTATTCAAATTGTGCATTAAATTGTGTTCTTTCTGTCTTTCTTTCTTTCTTTCTTTCTTTCTTCCTGTGTAGCCAAGCAATTGGTCACTTTCACACAAGAATTGCAAGATGTCGTTGCTAAGGAAAAGGACACCATGGCAACGTTTGAATGTGAAACTTCAGAACCATTTGTCAAAGTAAAATGGTATAAAGATGGCATTGAAGTTCATACAGGAGATAAGTACAGGATGCATTCTGACCGGAAGGTTCACTTCCTGTCTGTGCTGACCATTGACACCTCTGATGCCGAAGACTACAGCTGTGTACTTGTGGAAGATGAAAATATCAAAACAACGGCAAAGCTTATTGTGGAAGGTAAAATATATATATATATATATATATATATATATATATATATATATATATAATAGTGACTGCATTGTTGGCTGGAGTCATTCTTTTTAATTCTGTGATAAAATGAGCTAGACATTTTTCCTTTCAAAGAATAATTTTAATGAATTAGATACACATGTTATATCTGGTGTCATTAATTTATGTTGTTAAAAGTATTGACAATTTGGAATTTTTTAAAGCAGTATTATTTTCTTGCCTAACTTTAAAATGTCTTAATTTTAGAAATATATCTTCCTAGTTCCAAACTAATTCAAAAATTGAAATAACTTATTTGTATTAAAATTTCTCAGGCCACAAGCAGGAAGACAATTCTTGAAAGTGTAAGAGGGAGAAAATAGACACATAATTCAACGTCTCTATCCACACTCTAGCTGTGTAACTCTCCCAAGACATTAATTCACCTTCATTTTATTCTTCAGGTGCAGTTGTTGAGTTCGTGAAAGAACTTCAGGACATAGAAGTCCCCGAGTCACACTCGGGAGAGTTAGAGTGTATTATATCCCCAGAAAACATAGAAGGCAAATGGTATCACAATGATGTGGAGCTCAAGTCCAACGGCAAATACTCAATCACATCCCGCCGTGGGCGCCAGAACCTCACCGTCAAGGATGTAACCAAGGAGGACCAGGGAGAGTACAGCTTTGTTGTCGATGGGAAAAAGACAACTTGTAAACTGAAGATGAAACGTGAGTCCTCCCATCCCTGACAAGCTGCCCCATGCATCAGTAGGGCTGGTGACAAAATTATGACATTTTTTTTTCCCCGTCTCTCACAGCCCGACCTATCGCTATTCTCCAAGGACTTAGTGATCAAAAGGTCTGCGAGGGTGACATTGTTCAGCTTGAAGTCAAAGTCTCCTTGGAAAATGTGGAAGGTGTCTGGATGAAAGATGGCCAAGAAGTCCAGCACAGTGACAGAGTTCACATTGTGATAGACAAACAGTCCCACATGCTGCTTATTGAGGACATGACCAAGGAGGATGCTGGGAACTACTCATTCACTATTCCTGCCCTCGGACTCTCTACCAGTGGGCATGTCTCCGTCTATAGTGAGTCACACATAGTTTTATTTTAATTCTTATCCTTTAAAAAAATTGTGATGCTGGGAACCAAACCTAAGGTATCACACGTGCAAAGCAAGAGCCCTATGCTGAACTGTAGCCCCAGACCTAGTTTTATGTTCCCATGGGTATTTCGCTAAAGAAACTGAATGTGCAGACATTTTAAACAAATCTCACGTTCCTGCAATCATTTCTTGTGTCTTCTTTTGCAGGTGTTGATGTGATAACACCTCTAAAAGATGTCAATGTGATTGAAGGCACCAAGGCTGTACTGGAGTGTAAGGTCTCAGTCCCCGATGTAACTTCTGTTAAATGGCACCTAAATGATAACCAAATCAAGCCAGATGATCGTGTCCAGTCCATTGTCAAAGGCACCAAACAGCGACTTGTGATTAACCGAACTCATGCCTCTGATGAAGGGCCTTACAAACTGATGGTTGGCCGGGTTGAAACGAGCTGCAACCTCTCTGTAGAGAGTAAGGATCTTTCCATGTAACCAGCCATTGCTTTAAGCATTTTACACTCTCACTGTAATAATGACCGCCCAATATTTTCTTTTCCCTTAGAAATTAAAATTATCAGAGGTCTCCGTGACCTGACATGCACAGAAACTCAAAATGTGGTCTTTGAGGTTGAACTATCTCACTCAGGAATTGATGTCGTATGGAATTTTAAGGGCAAGGAAATTAAGCCCAGTTCTAAATATAAAATTGAAGCTCATGGGAAAATATACAAACTGACAGTCCTGAATATGATGAAAGATGATGAAGGAGAATATTCATTTTATGCTGGAGAAAATACAACATCTGGAAAGCTTACCGTGGCAGGTTTGTGTCCTGGTCATTCAGTCTAAGCCCTGCTCGGGAGAAGGTTGTGATTATAAAGGCAAGGCTTCCCACTTCCCCTCAAACCCCATCTATTTCCACTGCCATGCCTCTCATCTTGCTGATCTCAAGGCTGACCAGGCCCACTCCTCTGCTTAACCTGAGTGTCCACTCAGCCCTACCTCAGACGCCATCTGTATGTCAGGTGCCATCTCTTCTGTGAAACCTTCTTTAACCTCTTCACTTCTTTCTCCAATCCCAGGATCCCTTTGTCTTAGACTCCTTCATGGTCCTTAATATACACTTGTCTTATTCCCTATTTCCTTTTCCCATATGATAGCATGCTATTGAACATAGAATTAATGGCTTTTCTGCCTTCTCTGTGTGCTCCTTAGGAGAGACGATCAACAAATGTTTGCTAAACCAAGCTTCATTTTAACTTTGCTTCAATAAAGATTTGTTTATTTTTAAGCATATTTGCTTCTTAAAACATTTTTCTCTTAACTTCATTTTTTTGTGGACCCAATGAATATTTCTTATTACAAATACAACTTAATTACGTAACCTTTCCCATTTGGCAGAAATCCTTAGCTTTAGAACAAAGATTAGTAATTATAGTCTAGCTGTCAACACAGAAGTAGAAATCATCATTACTGTTTTTGGTCCATTACATTTGAGTACTGAGGAATTGGGGGCTATTCTCAGATTCAACCATTCGTGTATATAAGCAGGTCATGTGGTAAAAGTGATATGAAAGTCTCAAAATTTATATTTATGACATAATATTTCTTTAGAAAGTTGGCCATAAAAGACCTATCAAACAAAATCTCAGATCAATTTACTTTTATAAGATTATTTTAAATATCATTTTAAGTATGTGAAAACACAGGCTTTAAGCCCCTAAGTGGTTTGACTTGGCCTCATACCATAGGTGAGATATTACTAGAAACTCAAAACACAAAAGTGAAATGGGCATGTATTTTAAAAATTCAGAATTTAGCGAAAAACAGATGCACAAGCAATGTTTTGTTAAAGTGGTTACCTTTGTCTCCAGTAATGATGGGGTGAAGCTACAGTAGATAACACTGGGGAAAAAATGGTATTTTCAACCCTGGGAATTGGGGTATATAAGAAAGATACTTAACATTACTTAACACTAATGAAAGCTGGACAAGATTATAGGTTTATGCCTATAATCCCAAGCACTGGGAGGCTGAGGCAGAAGGATTTCCATGAAGTTGAGGCCATACAGTGTTACAGAGAAGGGCATTGTCTCAAGCAAACAACAAACAAATCATTGACTTTGACATTTTGTTCAGCAAAATTTTTCTCAAATCTCAAACCAAACATGTACTAAGAAAATAATTCTTAAAGGACAAATAGCAAGCTTTCAAAAACAAGGAAATGAGCTGACAGCTATCTATGTGGCATGCTATGTGTTACAGATTTCAGAATTCTGTATTAAACTTTATTCCTTTCCACAATGTGTTTTCTGTATTTTAATCATGCATACTTAAAACAAGGGATTTCTGTGGTACTTTCTAAATATACGTAAAAATACTCTAATGTTTAAAATCATGCCCTGCAAGTTGATATTTGATGTTTAATTACACAGCAATGTCTTTAGTCTGTGAATGTTTAAAAGGACTCACATGTACCCTCTCTGGTTTTGAAGGCGGGGCCATCTCCAAGCCACTCACAGACCAGACTGTGGCTGAATCCCAGGAAGCTGTGTTTGAGTGTGAAGTTGCCAACCCTGAGTCTGAGGGGGACTGGCTAAAGGACGGAAAGCACCTGGCCCTAAGTAACAACTTCAGGAGTGAATCTGATGGCCACAAAAGAAGACTTGTAATTGCTGCTGCCAAGCTGGATGATGTTGGAGAATACACCTACAAGGTGGCAACTTCCAAAACATCTGCCAAGCTGAAAGTAGAAGGTCAGTCACCTAGGGGTAGCCTTATCTCTCCCAAATCCTACTACAGGCTTAACTGTCAGCATTGTGAGAGTCAAGCTGAACGACCGTTTAGTGTCACATACATCTTCATTTTAAATCTTCATTACTTTGTCAACTCTTCCTTTAAATCCTATATGAGGATATACAGATGTTCATCAGATAGGGTTTGTTTGTTTGTTTGTTTGTTTGTTTGATGTTTGTTGATGCTGGAATCATTGCTTAGGGTCTGTGAAAGTTGCACCAGATGCTCTGAGACAGCATTCCTTTTCTCCCCTTCTCCAACCAGTCTATTAAGCTGTCAGTATATGTTATGCAAACTTCATTATCGCTGAAGTATAGAACAATCATTGCACAATATCCACTTCCAAATGGATCACAGATTTTTCTTAACTAATGGCCAAGTGTCTGCTAATACGAGGGACTACAGAACCACAAAGTGTTGGCTAACCATTCTTTTGCGAGCTTACTGGTGGTGACCAGGTTCAGGACATCTTTGGCTTGCTGGCCATCATCGATATTTTCTAAACCAGTCCTTACCTCTTCTACAGCTGTTAAAATCAAGAAGACGCTGAGGAACCTCACTGTGACAGAGACCCAGGATGCCGTATTCTCTGTTGAACTCACACACCCAGACGTCAAAGGAGTCCAGTGGATCAAAAATGGAGTCGTCCTAGACTCCAACGACAAGTATGAGATCTCAGTCAAAGGAACACTTTACTCTCTGAGGATTAAAAACTGCTCCATGGCAGATGAATCTGTGTACGGCTTCAAACTAGGAAGGCTAGGAGCCAGCGCCAGGCTGCACGTTGAGAGTAAGTTGACTCAAGCTTGTACAGGTACACAACTGGAGGTTGGTATTATGTTGACCGCGTTGCTGAATTTCTCCAATGTTCCTCGCCAGCTGTCAAGATTATTAAAAAGCCAAAGGATGTGACGGCCTTGGAAAATGCCACTGTCGCCTTCGAGGTTAGCGTCTCCCATGACACTGTTCCAGTCAAGTGGTTCCACAAGAACGTGGAGATTAAGCCAAGCGACAAGCACAGACTGGTCTCCGAGAGGAAAGTCCACAAGCTGATGCTGCAGAACATCTCCCCATCTGACGCAGGGGAGTACACGGCCGTGGTGGGACAGCTGGAGTGCAAAGCCAAGCTGTTTGTGGAGAGTAAGTGTTTGGCAGCCCCTGCCGCGTCCCCCTGGGGATTCTTGCAGGTTTGTGCTCTTCTCCTTCATCTGTGTTTCAAGATGAACTCACCGAGACCTTTCTGCTTCCCCGCCCCCCAGCACTGCATATCACAAAGACCATGAAAAGCATTGAGGTTCCTGAAACCAAAGCTGCGTCTTTTGAGTGTGAGGTCTCACACTTCAATGTTCCTTCCATGTGGCTGAAGAACGGGGTGGAAATTGAGATGAGCGAAAAGTTCAAGATAGTTGTACAGGGAAAACTCCACCAGCTCATCATCATGAACACGAGCACTGAGGATTCAGCAGAATACACGTTTGTTTGTGGCAATGACCAAGTCAGCGCTACCCTGACAGTGACCCGTAAGTAAATAGATGGACGTAGGTGCTTGTAAGTGAGTGTGTGAGTATGTGTGTGTGAGTGTATCTATGTTTGTGTGTGTGAGCGTTTGCATGTGCGTGTCTGTGGGAGATGAGCGATGTGTATATGCGCACATAAACATATCTCAATATTTAGCAGATGTGTTCTTCTGTATCGTGCACTTTTTTCACAATCACTGAATCTATTAAAATCATTCTTGATGAAACATCTACCCTGCGTTCACCATGAGTCTCTGCTAGCCTCTTCATGGGCATAAAAGTTTCTAATTACAGTGTCATCAGAAATCTATCTCGAAAGAGGTGCCTGTCACTTTTTGTCCCTGTCCCTCTCTCAGCTGGCCTCTCACACGTGAACAGCGTTGAAGCTCCCACCTTCAAATTACAACCACATCAACACAGGCCAGAAACACTGACAGTCCCATTCTATACGTGTTACAACCCACTACTTACTTATGTCACATCCTTTCACTTTTCTTCAATCTTCCTCCACAGCAATCATGATTACATCCATGCTGAAAGACATCAACGCAGAAGAAAAAGACACCATAACTTTCGAGGTGACGGTAAACTACGAGGGTGTCTCTTATAAATGGTTAAAGAACGGCGTGGAAATCAAGTCGACGGACAGGTGTCAGATGAGAACCAAGAAGCTCACACACTCGCTGAACATCAGGAATGTTCATTTTGGGGACGCTGCCGACTACACTTTCGTGGCTGGAAAAGCCACATCGACGGCCACCCTTTATGTGGAAGGTATGACTTTTTCAATGTATCCACAGGGTCAAAGCTGTCAAATACACCATGTAAAGGATTACTATTTCAATTCATGAATGGATAAGTAAAATGTGTTATGTCCATCCAATTGGGGTGGTAATTAGAAATAAAAAGGAATTACTAGCACAAGCTTTAATATGGGTAAGTGCTGAAAATATTACGAGAAATGAAAGAAGCCAGCCACAGAGCAGCACATACAGTATGAGTCCATTTATAGGAAATGGCCCTAATACACAAGCCTATTGAGATATACATCATTAGCTTCTGTCTAGCAGGAGGTGATGGCAAGTGTTCTCAAATATGATGGCTAAGTTATGCCTGAGTTCTTTCCGGGGAAAATGGAATGGTTTTAGAATTATGGGGATGGTTATAAAACATATACTGAGGAAGCCATTGAATGAAACAGTTTGAATCAGGACTGTCTAAACTTTTGGCTTCTCTGGGCCACATTGGCGTGGCCCACATGTTAAACCCAGGGTGCCCAGCTGGATCCATTAACCGAAGCATGTACTAACTAATCGACAACATGTGTATGTTTATTTTATATGGCCTAGTAGCAAGATGATGTCTTATTCATATGTAATAACAATGCACCCAGTTTACAAAATAAGTTCTGAGCCATTCTTAAAATATTCTGTTTGTTTACAGATCTTGAGTTGGGCCACATCCATAGCTTATCCTGGGGTACATCCAGGCCCCTGTCTGGGGGTCAGATACCTCTATAGAGGTACAGAACAGATGGCATGTGGGTTATATATCACCAAGTGCTCAATTTTTCATGTTCTGTTTTCCAGCCCGTCATATAGAATTTAGGAAACACATTAAAGACATCAAGGTTCTGGAGAAGAAACGAGCCATGTTTGAATGCGAAGTTTCCGAACCCGACATTAGTGTCCAGTGGATGAAAGATGGCCAAGAGCTTCAGATAGCAGACAGGTCAGTAGCTCTGCCTTGTTGTGTTCCAGCTCTGCCAGCTTTCCTGTGATCCCATGCACTAAGTTCTAGTTTTCTTCCACGCACAGGATGAAGATTCAGAAGGAGAAATACGTCCACCGCCTTCTGATCCCATCCACACGGATGTCTGACGCTGGCAAGTACACCGTGGTGGCAGGAGGCAACGTGTCGACCGCCAACCTCTTCGTGGAGGGCAGAGATGTCCGCATCCGAAGTATCAAAAAGGAGGTTCAGGTATCATCCACATGCCGATGTTTTTGTGTGTGACGAATCATCAGTAGTTTTTATCCACTCCTATGCTGATGCCCACGAATGGCTTCCCCCAGGCACGCAAATGGTGCACAGGCACATATCTACGCAAAACATCCAAATGCATAAAATAAAGATAACATTTTGAAACGGCTGTAGAAACTTTGCTACCTGCCGTGAATCTCCAATCAGAAACAAACTAAAATTTAAATTGTGACAGTCCCACAATAGCTCCAAATGATGTCATATTCTTGGGCGTTTTTTTCCTATGGACAGGTAGATATGTAGGATTGTAGTGTCTGCGCATGCTTGCTGTGGGCCTAAGAGTAACCCCAGTGTGAGCCATGCTGGATTCTTAGCAAGGATGCTCAGCAGACACTTTTGCCACCTCTCTTAGTCCTTGTTCTATTGCTTGAAGACACACCTACACCGAGGCAACTCCTACAAAGAAAGCACTTAACTGGAGGCTTGCCTGCAGTTGCAGGGAATCAAGGCTGGTCATCATGGTGGGAAGCAGACAGGCATGGTATGGGAAAGCAGAGGGCTTTCCAGTCTGATCCACAGGCAGCAGGCAGAGAGACGAGACCTTACAGTTCATCCCCCGGGACACACCTACAAGAGCAAAGCCACACCCCCTAATCCTCCCCAAACACTTCCACTAACTGGTGAGCAAGCATGAGAACATAAGAGCCTGTGGGGACCACGCCTTCTCAAACCGCCTTGCCTCCCGCTGTGCTGGCAGTGCTTATCCTTATGGGCGCCAATCTTTCCAAATGACATAATGGAAGACAGAGGATGTTCTAAGAAATCCATTTTGAGTTAAGCTCCATGATTTTTCTCTTCCAGAAAAAAGAAAAAAAAAGTCATGGTTTAGAAAGCCTGCTTTGTGTTAACACTTGCAGTGAAAACTTAGTATGACCCAGCTGAGTCTTCCCTGGTTTTCTAGTTCTGAACCTTGGTTTTTTCACTTTTAAACTGAGGACAGTAATTGCTATGTAGCCCAGAACGTTATAGTTCATATGATGTGAAATCAGATTGAAGAATAATTAAAAGCCTCCAGATGTAAAATGTCATCATTTCAGTTACTATTTACTCAGCCACAAACATTTAGAGATGAAATAACTGTCGCCCTGGGCAGCCTCCCTCATCAGTACAGGTATAAGCTTTATTCCTTAATAAGAGATTTGGGTACTCTTTGTCCAAAAGCACACAGGAAAAAAAAATTGAAAATGTGCTGTAATCAGCCAACTTGTTATGTCATATGGTGTGTTGATTTTTTCATGCTCTTTAAGCAAACAGCTTTAGAAATAAGTGGATTTAACAAAACTTAGATCAGATTCATTCTCAGTTTTCTTTGTTGTTATTATTTCTGTTTCATGAACAGGTCATTGAGAAGCAGCGTGCTGTTGTTGAGTTTGAGGTCAACGAAGATGACGTTGATGCCCACTGGTACAAAGACGGCATTGAAATCAATTTCCAAGTTCAAGAACGACACCAGTATGTGGTGGAGAGAAGAATCCACCGGATGTTTATATCTGAGACCAGACATAGCGATGCAGGCGAATACACCTTTGTGGCGGGGAGAAACAGGAGTTCTGTGACTCTCTATGTCAATGGTATGTGGTTAGACTTCAACGTATTTTGTAGCTACATCTGCAATAATCTCTTTTATGCCGCTAACACAGTAGTGGTATCTGGGAGTTTTCTAGCAGATGCATGACACTCATCTGGAAGTAACTGCATTTGTGTTCCTATCAGCCCTGTGGAGAGGAGAGCAGCTCCTGAAGGGGCTATTGAGATGTCATTTCCAGGAAGCACCTGCTGGCTGGAACTTCATTTGTTTGATTGACACTTCTGAACATCCACTGTGTGTCAGTTATAATATACTCCAGATGGCTTTTCAGATACAGCACTAAGCTATTAGAGTTTTCTGTCCTAATGGCTTAAATGTAAATAATGCTACTATTACAAGAAATGAATGGGGACATCTTCAGCCTTCAGTGCAAAGCTTGGAAAACCCCTAAGCTCTCAGTTGAGACCCTGCAGTGCCTAGAGAGCCACAGGCAAAGTGTTAGGAGGCTCTCTCTGCCCCAGGCTCGAAGACCAGAGCTTACCTTTCTCATGCTACCAGGAGCTCCCTAACAGTCGTGGGGGTGGGGGAGTGTCTCAGTAAAGTCCTGTGCTCCTCATCTGAAGCCCTAGCTCTGAATTTAAAGCTTTACAGGACCAGAGACTAATGTGCTAGACTCCCAGAAAAGAACAGAAGCTGCCTCCCAGCCACATCTCTGGCTCTCTTGGAGCAAAACTCCTTGAGTCATATGGAGGGGTGCTAGGAGTTGTCTCAACATTCCTCAAAACAATCCATTGGCCGTACTCCCCTTTGGCCCTAGACGATGGGGTTGTCATGGCATCTAGTCTTGTTTCCTCTGCAGCAGGAGTAGAGAGATGGAAGGGCAGAGAAGCCAGGAGGTGCCAGACACTAGCCTTTTTCCCGTGTTTGAGGTCCCATCCAACACTGAGAGTATACACTGATTAGCATAATCATAAAGCTGGCTTTTGTTAAACCTGTTTAATTGCATTACTGACATAGAATAGCATTGAGCAAGTCAATGCTTACAGGCTGTGTCCCATTGGCCTCTCTATGTAACAGAAATACACAATAATAAATACTTATAAAGCAAAGAAATATGGATGTGATAAGCCCCTTCACCACAGAATTTGCTCAAATGACTTTTAAAAATAAGTAGGATATGAGAATTGTTCTACATTTTTAGCTGTCCATCGGTATGTCCTGATAACAAAGCCGAATGATGATGTTATACTTGACACTCTCAGTCCCTCCCATGAAACATTCTTTAAAAGATCTTTCTGAAGTTATTTCCTTTCTTAAGAGAGAGAAAAAAAATCCCTCTTAGCACAAAGACTATTTCTGATATTCTGAGGCAAGTAAAGAGATCACAACACTGAGGTTTTGTTTCTAAACAAACACAACATCTTGAAACAAATGAGTTGCACATTGCCGGTCCTTCTCTTCCTTCATGGCTGGTTTCTGGTGTTGTCTTCCAGCTCCTGAGCCACCCCAAGTCCTGCAGGAGCTCCAGCCTGTCACCGTACAGTCTGGCAAGCCCGCTCGCTTCTGTGCTGTGATATCCGGCAGACCACAGCCCAAAATTTCCTGGTACAAGGAGGAGCAGTTGCTTTCCACTGGCTTCAAGTGCAAATTTCTCCATGACGGGCAGGAGTACACACTCTTGCTCATCGAGGCCTTCCCGGAAGATGCAGCTGTCTACACTTGTGAAGCCAAGAATGACTATGGCATAGCCACAACATCAGCTTCCCTTTCTGTGGAAGGTAGGAAGGCCCGGTGACTTTCCCAGCCACAGAGAAGCTCTTAGAAGCCAGCCTGAAGTTGTCACAGGGTAGTAACAATAGATGCTGGCCAGCTCTGTAATCATTCTCCTGTGGTGCCCAACAGGGAGGGCTGTGGGGGAACTAACCATGACAAATGCTGAGGTCTCTTTCTTTAGTTCCAGAAGTTGTCTCTCCGGATCAGGAAATGCCAGTTTATCCTCCTGCCATTGTCACTCCACTTCAGGACACAGTTACTTCTGAGGGGCAGCCAGCGCGTTTCCAGTGCCAAGTTTCTGGGACAGGTAGGCACTGGGTGAAAATGGGTCATTACAGTTTACAGAGGATGTGGGAAGCACAGTGTTCTCAACCTCTTATACAGCATAAACGTCTCTCACGCATAAGGTGTTGATCCTGAATATATGTACAATATGTACATATGTATATTGGCTGCTAGATAAATATATACACACATACATATTTACTACTGTTTTATATAGATTTTGTTTTGTATGTATATATCATTAGTACATATATAATAATTATATATACTCCTTGCTTATTCCTTTTAAAATGGGTGAGGTGGTACAACTAATCTTTGAAAAATCTTTAAAGATTTTTTCCACAAATATCTTTAAAACATCTTATAATTGTGGCTACATGTTTAGTCTTTTAATTGGGAAATTGTGGCAAAACTTATAATTCTTATGAATTGGCATATAGTAGCATTTTCATAGATTTCAAGGAAACTACTTATATGTGAGGTGTTATTGGACAATGTATGTGAAAGGTATTGTCCTGTTGTGGACAAACGCTTAAGCTTTAGATTCAAAGGTGAAATTGGAATTGTGATTCCAGTGTGTTCCCTGTATATGAACGAATGATTTTTCTGGTCGTCTTTCCCTCATGTTCATGATGACAATAGTACTGTATTAAACCTTAGAATGTATATCTCACAAGGGTGGGGATTGGGCCTTAGTGTTTAGAACCTGGTGCTGGGGAAAAAAATTGTGACTCCCAAAAGGGAAGAGGGTCTAGGAATGAGGGGATCCTGGCCCTAGGAGAATACCTTGTCCAAAGCAGATAGTCAATAAGATTGGTGATGGGTGAAATGAATGACTGATAAATGAATAATATCAATTGGCAAGGCTGAGTTAAAAAGAAAAACTCATGGCAGCCTCTAACACAATGTTTACCATACAAATGCCATTCAGTCACAGTTATCTGCTTTTGTTTATAATCATGGGCATGCCCCTCAAATACCACCAGCCATTTACCTTACCCGACTTTGAAAAAAACATTTAAAAACACTATGATTATGGCCTGACCTCATATGTCCACAACATAAATCAAAGGAATGAATAATTTCTTTACCCCCCAATGAAAATTGCCTCCTCATTTTCTTAGTTTTTGTATTGCAACACTACAGGGGAATTCTCAAAGTTTGGTAGTTATTGTTTTGTTTATTATGCTTCTTCCATTAGTTTATAACCCAATTTCTGCCTTGCCAACAGCTATTTTCCTAAACAAGTTAGTATTCCAGTAGATCTTCTAACCAAATGCTGTCCTCCTCTGGGGTGGACATGCTAATCAAGAACCTAATAGACCTGTTTCCATTTATGAGTGTAATTAAAGCTTGGTGTACGAAAAGCACCTGTAGGCATGGCTCCCAAGTGAGTGGTGCTAATACGTTCATTCATTACAGCCTCAGAGACTAGCGCTGGATAGAAAGTGTAAGCAAACTCCATGCACTGCGTCTTTGAAGTGTAGTTTTGAGACATGCTGAGCACCAGTAAGTGGAAGGTAGCTTGATAATGTTCTTCTAATGCAGTAGATTCATCTAAAGATGAAATGGATGTTTTCTGCAATGAATATATTTTAACTGAATTTTAGAGAACAAATTTACACACACACAGATATGCATCACCTAGCTAGCAATAATTATAACAATAATATATGTATAATGTTTTTTAGTCTGCAAATAATATTATAGTTTTATCTTAAATGGTACAAAAATGCATTCTAAGTCTTCTACACCACTCTAGAATCAATAAAGAGAAATCACTTCTGCGTCATTGACATCTGCGTTAGAGTGGAGCTTGTAGCTTCATGGCTCTCTAGCTCCCTAAATGTGGTGACATTTATATACACGTGGATGTTTGTAGACCCTTGGAAGACATCTTTTTATATGCTGTAAATTAAGTTCATGAACTTCCAGAAACTTCCAAAGTAATGAAGTTTTGTTCCCGAGACTGAAAATATTTACCCAACATGCCCAGACCATGTATTTCCTAAGAGAGTGAACCGCGCCTTCCAGAACTGGAGAGGATTCTGAGTTTTCAAGTAACTTTGTCCTAAACTTTCAGAGGAGGGAGGGAGGAAGCCTGGGCACTTTCTGAAGCATGAGTGAGCAATCCCGGGCTGCTGAAGGTCTCTGGCACCTTTTCCTGGTAGAAGATCCAAGGGAGAAAGGGACAGAGTGGGAGGCTGGTGGACCTCACAGAAGCCGTGAGCCACCAGTGAGCAGCATGGGCCACGGCAGGCCGGCCAGATGGGCTGTGTGCTCTGACAGGGAAGGTTTCACTTTTTTGTTGTTGTTCCCTCTATTTATGCATCATTTGTTAGCAGTTCCTGTCCTGTATCTTCCATGGAGACGAGACACACAGGCATACGCACAAACACAGACGCGCACACACATATGAGCATGGAGTTTAATTCACGACGCAGCTGCACACGTGCCACTCGCTTAGCAATGCTCAGCCTTGCCTGTATCACTGATCTCCTTCGGCATCAGACATTTTGCCTTAATGACTCTTAAGTCATTTGTGGGTCGTTCCATGTGTACTATGTCACTGAGCTCTCGCAGCAATTTTATGTAGTGGGTAGTCCATAATTAATTCTTATTCATCCAATCTTATAGATGAAAAGCATGACTCGGAGAGATCAAATGACATGTCCAATGTCAAGAGCTGGCAAGCTCTATGATCAGCATACTGATTGCTAATTACCTTATAAGCTAGGGAGTAGCAAGGCTTGTTTCTTTAGGAAGAAGAGCCTGTGGTTCATAAACAGCTGCTATCACTATCACTGGAAGGAGGTTGACATCATAGATCAACAGTGGCACCAAAATTCTGAATGATTGGGCTACTAGACTG
The DNA here is from genome assembly GCF_907164565.1 of Psammomys obesus. Taxonomy (NCBI): domain Eukaryota; kingdom Metazoa; phylum Chordata; class Mammalia; order Rodentia; family Muridae; genus Psammomys; species Psammomys obesus. The sequence goes on from NW_026585895.1 coordinate 7,957,800, forward strand.
AGCTCCAGAGAGATGGCTCAGTTCCCACACTAAACACAATTAACTGAAAACGCGTGCTTCCTTCAAGTATGGCAACACAGCAACATTTTATTTCATTCTTGATTTGTACCTTTTCTTTTTATTAAGATAGCTCAAATTTTGGTATGGAAAATCATTGAAGGAGTTCTAGGATGCCTAAATTCTTTGAGTTTTTCCTCTCTCTCCATTTGAAAACAGTTATTTTCTATGTAACCATTTTGCTAAAGCTTTTTTTGATATCAGCTCACTAGTAATAAAATGTAGACATGTAAGGATGTCCCCTTCAGGATCAATGGGACGTTGATCTATTCAGATCTCTCATTTGTTTATACTTCTGCAAGCTGCAGGAGATGATTTCCTCACATTCTGTCTCAGCCACAATTTCCAGATCCTTCATAATGTTTCAGTAATGAACTCTTTCTCAAGCAGCTGAACGTGGCATGCAAATGCCTCAAAAGAATAGAACCAACATTTGGGAATGGTGTCACATGCCTGAACATTAGGACTTAGAGGCAGGAGTGTGAGAGGTCAGAGGTCAGTCAGCATCAGCTAAAGTAGCAAGTTTATGTGTGGGCAACCTGGGGCTCTGTTTCAAGAAAATGGTTTTGAAAGAATAAAACTAAAATTTCAGGGTTTGAAACATTGCAACTAGTTCAACAGTCAAACAAGCTGCATTTTTCTAGAATCATATTTCTTCCTCAAAGAGGAAACCAGTCAGACAGTAACAGGTGTGGTGTGTTCATTAGAAAAGTGTAAGACCCTTGAAGCTAAGGGGAAAAAATGAAACGTGGTCTGCTATCTTGTCAGGCTTGTGTTGACAAATAAGTCAAGAGAAATCCACCCATTTTTTAAAGGCTTAAATATGTTTTCTTTTGCAGACTTGAAAGTGTCTTGGTACTGCGGAGACAAGAAAATCAAGCCATCACGCTTCTTCCGGATGACACAGTTTGAAGACACCTACCAGCTGGAGATTGCTGAAGCCTTTCCAGAGGATGAAGGGACTTATACTTTCGTGGCCAATAATGCCGTGGGCCAAGTGTCCAGCACCGCCACCCTGAGGCTGGAAGGTAGGAGCGAGACATTTAAAAATTCCATAATACCGGCAACAGTTACTGGAGATGTCACGTGAACCATTGGTCCTTCCACTCTTCTCATTTGACTCCTGGTTTCCACCTTGTACACAGTTTCATTGACCAGTTCCCTATGGGCCCTTGTTTTTTGTTTTGCCCTTGACTTTTTCTCCATCAAGTTTTGTGATATATTATTGTCTCCACTGGCTTTTCTGCTTCCTGATCAGCATGTATCAGACTGTACAGAAAAATTCTGGGGAAGGGGGTGTGTGTTTGCTTTCTTACTGAGCTAGGATAGAGACCAGACTATTGTCCTGTGTTAGCACAACTATGATCTCACAGGCATTACCTTAAACAAATCCAGGTCTGGTCACAGGGTAAATATGGTCACCAAGGCTAAAAGGATCCCTAAGTGTCGACAGTCCTGCTATTGAGGGGATTTAATGTTTCTATCCATTAATTATATGGTAATCAGAAACACTCTCTGAATCCCTCAGGACTTTAATTCAGAACAGGAATAACAATGGCGGGAAATGTGGCTCAGTGGTACGGCATTTGCCTAGCATGCTTCTGGTCTTAAGTTTGTTCCCCAGCAACACCCACACATACAACAAAAGAATTTCACACAGAATCATGCTATATTTTTCAATGATTGTAACTTATATGATGTAAACAGAAAACATAAAGATTTAGGAGAAATTCTAGTATATCCTTTAATTTTAAGGACTATAATTATAAATTTCTTAACAATGGATTTAATTTGGTTTACAAAACAGAAAAGTCTGATTTATAAACAGAGTGGGAAAGATAATCCCTAAATCTAGCTGCATTCTTCACTATTGGCTTCATGAGCAGTGGAGTTCACTTTATTCCTTAGCCAGTTTGTGTCTCAGTTTGTCTATCTGGAAAATGGTCATAAATTTGTGTGAGTTTGATTCAATACTGACAAAGCATTAGGACTGGGTCAGATTCTAGCTTGTTACTGAAAAATGTGGTAAAATTAAAATAGACAATTCCAAATGAATTTTTATTTAAACAGGGAAAGACATTAAAAACTGGCATGCTTCTTTTCAGGATTTAGCAAATCTGAAGAAATTACATCAAACTCCCGATGGCATGCCTCGCCATCAGTTTCACTTAAGAAGGAGGCCCTTGGCCAAAAGCCCATCTTCATCCAGCCACTGTCAAGCCTCAGGGTGCCCAGCGGGGAGACAGTCAGATTTCATGCCAGAATTTCTGGTGTCCCCAAACCGGCAGTCCAATGGTTTCATGACCACCAGCCAATTCTACCATCAAAAGATGTAGTTTTCCATTTTGAGGAGTCCACAGGCATGGCTTTAATGCTTATTGTTGATGCTTACCCAGAGCATGCTGGGAAATACTCTTGCAGAGCAGCCAATAGTGCTGGGGAAGCCACTTGTGCAGCTACGCTCACAGTGACTACAGCAGGTAAAGCCCCTCTTGCTCTAAGGACTTTGATTTGCTGTCTACCATCCCAGTGCTACTAACGGAGCCCCTGCCGCCTGCTTCCCTGCATACTTCCATCATAATTTACTAACCAACTAACACACAGTACAGCCCGTACAGCCTCCAACTCCAGGTTAACTGTGTACTTGAATCTCATTGACGTATGCATTTCATGGCGTAGGAAACCACTATTTTGTTAGACACCAAGCTTGCTTGGCTGTTCTCTTTTGGGGGAAAGGGGTTGACTTTACCAAATGATACTGTATCATCTCACCATAGAATGATGCCTCTGCGTAATAATACAGTAAAGCATATGATGGAGAGCAGATGGCTTGTCAAATGTAGTTAGCCAAAGGAGAAAATGTTTGGGGGTGGAGAGAGAGCCAGATGGTGTCCCTCTGCATGGCTGAAAAGATAATAGAAGGAGCCAGATTCTGTACTCTGTCTGCATAAGCCTTCAATAACCGCCCGTTGCTGGACCACTGGCAGTGGACTTTCTCTGGTGTGGGTCCTATATTGTAGAACACACTGCATCTGGTATGATGCCTTCACGTGACAGTAGCATCCTTCATCTTTGTCTTCCATTCCAGTTTGTGTTTCTGACCTAGACAAGTGAGAAAGCTTTACCTTCTCTTCTTTTTCTTGTTGCTTGGTTATATGACACAAGCTCTAGATAGACAAAGCTCTAGGAAAGACAATTAATGGTCTGTAGATAATTTTTCTATAAATGATACTGCTTTTACAGTCTCATACGCTCTTGAAATTATAGCAGTTTTCTCATGGCAATGACATTATTTTAGTTGTTATTGTGCTTGAATCTCTATTGTGTCTGAAAGGGCACAAAAAATTGCCTGGGAGAAGTGCATTTCCCCTTATCCATAACCTTCTCTCTCAGCTACAATAGATCGGGAATATCATATTTGAAGTGCCTGAAGCTTGTGTTCTGTATCTATAGGCAAAGGACCTTTGCTGGGTCTCATGGAAAGGGGTCAGTGGACAGAGGTCAACCACGCTCAGGGGTTAGAGGAAGGAATAGCCACAAATGCCTCCCTGATGTCTGTCAAATGGTTGATGGACATCGGAGCTAACAAGGGAGCAGCAAAGCTCTGTCTTATGTGTCTTACTTATATCTGTCCAGAATTTCGGTCATCTTCCATGCCAAATGGGAGACTCAGTCTCATTCATTCATTTAATGCATCTGCAATCTCACCCCCCAAAGATGATTCTTTTCTGAATCTGCGATTTTGCTCAATGGCATTCTCTGGATCTTCTTCCAGCACAAACATTGGAAATGTCCAAATGAATGAAGTAGCTCTGTCTAGAGCATTGGCTCCCAGATTCACTGCAGTATTTGCCCAGCACAGTGGTCATACAGAACGATTGTTTATGTAGAGGTGCTCTCTAGGGGCTGTGGAGGTGAAAGCTGTGGCAGTTTTGCTGCATTGTGTAATTAGGAGTTGATTGTATTATAGAAGCGAAAGGTCTGGCTCCTTCGGACCTCCTCTAAAAAGTACAGTGCTGATCATCGTCTTCATGAGTGGATTAGGATTGAGACTTTGTGCCAGGAATTCTTCTGTGCTCCCTTCCAACTGTTTATGTTACTAAACTATTACTGGAGCAAGGGAAATTTTTTTAAATCCAGACAGCATTTCTTATGCTTATAACATAAGCATAAGCAACAGTATTGAAGATGAGATACTTTTGAGTGTTTAAAGAATGAAGGATTGAGCACAAGCATCTAATTATTTAACATAAAGCCAGTATTAGTGTGTGCCCCCTTTACTTTGGTCTAAATCATTTATATAAGCTACATGACTGTCCACAAAGATTAAATAGAAATGTAACTGTCTTGTGAGGCCGTTTGATTGGTGGTCTTAAATGCGTAATAGAATATATACACCAAATGCTCCTTTTGAACCTAACATGCTGCTTTCCTTCTCATTCTAATGACAAAATCCATCCTGTGGCAATCAGCATTGAGTTGTATTCTTGCAAACACAGCTAATGTATGCCTTTCCCTAACTTAAACTAGCAAAAGAATCACAGGGCACAAAATCTTCAAAAGCTGCTCTTCATTCAGACACTGAAAGTATTATACTAAACAACTAAAATAACTCATGAAGTAAAAAGGACCGTTAAAGAAATAGTCGAGTTTATAATTTATATCATGCCAAAGATCACAAGGAAATGCAAAATAAAACAAAACAAAAAACAACAAAACAAAACACAGCCACTGCCAGTGCTCCATGCGTTAAAGAACATGCGCCTCAGGCTGCCAGCCTTGTCCTGGGAGCTGTCCTACAGACCACTGTGCCCCAAGCCAATACCTGTTCCTTGTGTGATAAAAGAAACTTAGAGTTGAGGAGTCTCTGTTAACTGGCTGATGTGTAATTGGACATTGTATAGTTTCAAGTCTGAGAGGTGGTTCAAATCAAGGGGCCATTTACTAGTTAAAACAAAACTTCATTCTGTAGAAGAAAACCTAAAAGTGGCAAGCAAGCAAGTGCATGTTCCTAATAAATGGGGTTTCATCGCTTAGCAAGAGTGCAGTCAGTAGGACAGGACAGAGGGGATAATTTTAGCTTTTGAGTTGCTTTCCTGAGTGCATGTAAAGGCATGGGGGTTGGGACACTACCCTGTCAACTCTGATACATCAGTGATGGATCTGGCACGGGTATTTTGGTGGGGTGCGTTTTCTCTTTTACAGCGGAAGGGTGGTGTTTATTACATAAATCGTGAATTGATTCAGAAACTGCATGCAGTTACTTACCAAAATTTCTTGTTTTTTGTTTTTTGTTTTTTCAATTTTAGCCCCTGAATCGCTTTTGCATGAGAGGATTGGGCAACAGATCGAAATGGAGATGAAAGGTACTTTATGATGAATGTGAGATTAAAGTAGAAATTCTGGAGGATTGGTGGAATCCTTGACCTGCTTTGTTTCTCTTAGTATCACCGGGGATATGGCATAGATGTACAAATATATCTCTTTGAGTATATATTACTGTGTCGCATGCCTGGTTTAGTATGCTGGTGGTTATGTGCATTGCACAGTAAATTGTTGGATGGGCATTTAAAACCTTGTATTGAAACGTTATCAACCACATTCAGTTTTATGTTTGCAGCCATCTTGAAAAGCGTGTCCTATGAGCAATTGTCATTTTAGTGCATGAAATCATGAAGTAGAAGTTTGTTTTCAAAATCACGGTGAATTGAATTGAATTGAATAGCGGGCGTTAACCTGTCATTTTCAGAATGCAATGTCATGAATGGGTTGTAATAGAAATGCTACTTCTTTTTAGGATGTGTGAAAACCTTACATTCCCACTCTTGGTCTACACCTCACGCACACAGATCACGTTAACACTGATATGTCTCTTATACTGGCTTGCAGATAGCTAGCTCATGTGCCCCTTGCCTGCTTTATTTTGCATAATGTTGTGACTCTATAGCTGTATTAGTTCGAATAAACGCCTTCTCACTTTATTTCATCTAATTATTTATGATTATAGTTCTATATATTTTTTAAATAGTTAATTCTCAAAAATCTAATATTTCAATCTACAATCAAAAGGATCAGAAAGGGCGTTTATTCTACTCTCTGCAAGTCAGGTAAGATTTTCCTCTTAGCCATCAAAACAGCAAAGTTGTCCTGCTCTCAAAACAAATACACACAGGAACATGTTATTTTGAAATGCACTTTTGCTTGTTCAAGAAGAAATTTCAGCAGTCTGAAGAAAAGACCAGACAACGAACCATTGTCGAGTCAGAGTCTTTTAAACAGAGCATGGTGTTGCGTTTATTCGAACAAATATGGTGAGTGAATTTTTTTATGGATTTGTGAGACTCTGTAGCATGCAGTTCATTTCATTTTCTACTTTGCAATTTCATTTATTTCCAACTTTTTCAAGGGCTGTGGAAAATAGTAAAATGCTTTGCAATTTAATTATCTTTCAGGAGAACTCTCTGAGGAGGGAGTTGAAGGTCCGGGAGCTGCTCGAGGTGCCTTTTCTGACTCTGAAGACACAGACAGCCACTCCCTGATGGCTAGGCGATATGCCAGTAGGACGGCATCCACAAGCTCCTGGCCCGAGTGTTTCAAGCCGACGCTTACTCAGAAACTCACGTTTCAGTATGCTTTCGAGGGTGAACCTGCTGTGTTCAGGTGCAGGCTGGTTGCTTGCCCAGCTCCGGAGGTGACCTGGTTCCATAATAACAGGCCCATCCCAACAGGTCTTCGCCGGGTCATACGAACGGAGAGTGACTTACACCAGCACTCTTCCCGCTTAGAGGTGAAGAGGGTCCAAGGCCGAGATTCTGGGAGTTACAGGTTCTTGGCAGTTAATAGCGAGGGGTCGGCCGAGTCCAGTGCGTCGTTGCACGTTATCCAGAAAGGGCAAGATGAGAGATACTTAGAATTTCTGAAAAGGGCAGGACAGGCCTGCGAAAGCATGGGGCCCCTAGGCGAAAGGCGAGGAGAGAGGATGAAGGTTGACCTGAGGTTTACCGGCTCCCCCTTTAACAAAAAGCAGGATGTAGAACGGAGGGGATTGATGAGAACAATCCACTTTGGAACAGCAGGCCCTGTTAGGAGAGTGGGCTGCGTGTATGGGGACGAGTGGTCAGAAGGCAAGCCCCATATCAGAGGGTGGCTTAATGTAGGCGAAAGTTTCCTAGACGAGGAAACCAAAGTGAAGCTGCAGCGGTTACGGGAGGCTAGAAAAGTCTTCCTAGAGAAGAAGAAATTTTCTCTTTTAGACGCATCGTCTGAAATAAGCTCAAGGACCATGAGAAGTGAGGATTTTGTTAGAGACGCTTCATTCTCTACAGAGGAGGTGAAGAGTGGGTTTGTGTGGGAGCTTGCTGAAGACAGGGATAGGGCTAATAACTCAGCTGAAAGAATCATCCAAAATCCATACTCCCTTCCTAATCAAATACGTCAAAATAGAGAACCCCCACCAAGTGTCCAAGAGACTGGTGATGAAGACGTTCTCCAGACTGAAAGTACCCTGAGCCAAGAGACCTTCCCAGAAGAAAGCCTACCAAAGGGCTACTTGTATGAGAATGCCCTAGTAAGTGCAGACATGCAAGCAAGGGAGCAGTTTGAAGAGGCTGTGAACAGCACCATGATCACAGAATCAGCAATGTTCACCTCTGGTCAGGAAACACATGAATATAAGAGTGAGGCGCTATGTAACGCTCCTGAAAAGATCTCTCAAGTTCTCACACCATACTCCAGTGAACCTCTGGATACACTTGTAAAGACTAAAGAAACTGAAGATGTAGATAGTGAAGGAGCAACACAGAGGGCTTGGAGAGAAGGGCAGCGCTCTGCTTCCATGAAAGCGGAAGAACTCAAAACTGAGCAGGAGGAGAAAACAAGACCTATCGAAAATTACTTCCAAAGACATCCACAGCGTTGCCCACCTTCATTTCTTCAGGGTATTGACTCCCAAGAAGTTTATGAGGGTGACAGCTGTAAATTTGTATGTCATTTTCAAGGGTACCCTCAGCCCATAGTGACATGGTATAACAATGAGCTGCCAGTACCACGTAGTCAAGGCTTTACCACTGTTACATTCGAGAACTACTCAACGTTAACCTTCCCCTCTGTACAGCCTCAACACAGTGGCTCTGTTACCTGTGTGCTCTTTAACCAGTATGGAACAGTGAAAGCCACTGGGATGCTTAGAGTGAGGCCAAAGCCAAGGTATGATTCCCAGCATCCTAAGGTCCCAGTGTGGCCTGACTACACAGATGAAGAGGAGGAACTGGCCTTGGTGTTTGACCAGGCCAAAAGTACTCACCCATCTTTCAGTCAAGAGAGCCAAGAACACCTTCATATGCTACAAACGCACCCCCTGGAGCTTTCCTCTGCAGAAGCAGAGCTGCTCTCCTTCCCTGTAGAAATTCAGATAACTGCAGCCACGCCAACCCCAGAACAGGACAGAGAACGCAGGGAGCTACCTGAGTTGGAGCCTGAGGCAACATCTCGAGATCAAACTATGCACTCTCCAAAACACAAATTTATATTCTCCTCTGATATTACTAATGAATCACCAAAAATATTACAGGAAATGCCAAGGAATGCCAGTTGTAGGGAAGGGGATTCTATAATGCTCGAATGCTTAATATCGGGAGAGCCTCAGCCAGTGGTCACATGGTTTCATAATGGAGCCGTGGTAAAGCAGACCCAGAAATTCGAGGTCGAGGAAGTTAATTGTAGCTACAGGTTATATATCAGTGATATAAATTCACAAGATTCTGGAAGATATGAATGTGTGGCCGAGAACAGTTCAGGCATCGCTGAAAGCATGTTAGATTTAACTGTAGAACCTATCTCTTATAGGGAATATAGTCGTTCGGAAAATGTAAGTGGAATTTATGCACAATATTCCAAAAACCAACAAGCACACATTCAAGAGGGCTCTATAAGGACACATTTTTATGATGACCCAGTTCATCCTTTTGCTGCCCAATCAAATACAAAAGAATATACTATAAGGGAGTATTTTCAAAGCCTTGAGACAGTTGGGCAGCTAGATGGGAAAAATGAGGTATACTGTACAACTTCTGGTGAAAAAGTATCCGAAACTATGCAGGGTGCTTCTAGACCCACCGACATCAGTAAGCCTCACAGAGCTGAATTCCTACAGGGCCAAGATGAGGGTCATGTAAGGGAAAGGTCTCAGCTGCACCAGACAGAGGACACTGCTTATCCAGCTGGTGATGATTTCAGGGAAGCCAACATCAGAAGAGAAGGCAGAGATGATTTTGGAAATAGAGGGCCAGAATGGGGAAACATTGAAGGGCATTCTCAAAGTGATTATGTCCATTCCAAGAGGACCTCTGATGCAGTTCAGGGCACAGAAGGCTCACTTTACACTACTTGTGAGGAAGCCCTTGAAGAAGAATGGTACTATCCAGGGAAAAGGGTGAAGCATAAAGTCATTGCATTTGAAAAGCTGCATCGTGCAGAAAAGGGAGTTTTTGAAAAAAGACGGACCAAGAAATCATTTGTTAGCTCCCCGCAGAAGAAACCAGATGATCTAGAGTTCTCGTTAAAGCAAAAAGAATCGGGCTCCAGCGATCTGAGAGGAAATGTGCATCCGGCGGTGGAAATGTCTTCACACCCAGAAGCAGATTTATCTAGCATCGTGATGGATTTGAAGCAGCTTTCCTCTCAGGCTCATGGGAAACTGGAAATAGAAGAGAGGGAACAACAGGAAGAAATGCTTCCTCGTGATCGAGCTGTAGTCTCAGAAAAGGTTGAGTTGGAAGCACCTGTCACGTTTGACCTAAAGCAGTTTCACTCACAGACAGAAAGTGCAAGAATAACGTTCCAAGACTTGGCCAATGGCCAACAAGGTGAAGGCTCTTTAAAAACTCAACAACCTGCTTCAGAAACAACTAATCCTGAAGACATTGTCTTTGATCTAAAGCAAATGTATTCTCACATAGAAGAGCCAGGCACAGTGTTCCAGGGCCAAGAAATTGAAAGCAAGCAGGAAAAGCACAACGAAGAGATCATTTCTATCTGCCAGAACTTTCAGTACGCACAGGAACAAAACACAGCAATTTTAAAAACTGACCATGCACGTAAGCCTTTTTCTGAAGCAGTCGATGAGTCATGGGTTTTATTTCAGACTTCATCTGCTGACACAGGAGAAAGTCATGTTTCTGAGAAGAATGGCTCTGTAGAAAATGGAGAAAGGAGTTTCATCTCACAGTTGAAAAGGGCAGCCAGTGAGGGAGAGCTTTTGGGGGATCATGAAACGGAAGAGGAATCCACCTTGACACCAGCATCTGGTGTGACTCAGGGATACACCGGAACTCTGGACGACCCCAGAGGGGATGTTCAGCAGGCAGACACGCCTCACAGACAGCTCTCTCTGAGTCAGTGCTTGCCATTCTTGGTGACTGGAGAGCAGCAGGATCCCGACGAACAGAGATGTGAAACGCCTGAGGCCTCAGGAGAAGAAATCTCTCAGGAAGTTCATGTTCAAACTGAAAACTCTTTCTCCACCGTGGAAGAAGAGAAGATAGAAACTTGTTTTCCTGAACATCTTCCTAGAGTGGAGGAGGCCCAGACAGCTGAAACAGGGGGATCTGAGACCTCCCTAACACAGTACTTACTTGCTGTGGGAAAGTGTGAGGTACCTGAAGCTAGAGACACCAACCACAAGGCAGAACTCATCCAGAGTGACTCAGTCACTTCAATGGAGGTTGAGGAAGTGACTTTCAACACCGTGTATGAATATTACAACCAAAGGCAGGACTCCTTGGGGCGGCCCTGTTCGCCCGAGTCTGAGGTCTCCATTGATGTGGGAAGTACAAGCAGTGAGGTGTCTGAGTTAGATCAGTTCTACAGCCCACCATCCTCTGTAGAGCATTTAGAGTCTCCCAGGCCTCCTGATGCATATTCTAGACCTTCGGGGACGGAGCAGTGCGCGGCAAATCTAAGAGGTGAGACTCTAGAGAGATACTCAACACCTTTAGAGGAAAATGGGGAAAGATACTCCACACCTTCTGAAGGCGAAGTACCAGAAAGATACTCCACACCCTCAGGGGAGCCTCTAGAGAGATACTCCACTCCCCCAGGGGAGGCCCTGGAGAGATACTCCACTCCCCCAGGGGAGGCTCTGGAGAGATACTC
>NW_026585895.1:7969017-7978394 GCF_907164565.1 Psammomys obesus
TCCACTCCCCCAGGGGAGGCTCTGGAGAGATACTCCACTCCCCCAGGAGAGAGACTAGAGGGAGATTTTGTTCCTACTAGAGGACCAAACCAAACTAGAAATGTAAACATGAACCTGTCAAAAATAGAGAGGGAAGACAGCACGGCGAATGAACATTTCCATACGCCTACGGAAGAGAGGAGCTCATCTTATGAACTTTGGCGTTCTGATTCGTTCGGCACTCCCAACGAAGCCGTCGAGCCCAAAGACAATGAAATGCCTCCATCTTTTATCGAACCTCTAAGCAAAAGGAAGGTATATGAGAATACAACACTGGGCTTCATCGTTGAAGTTGAGGGCCTCCCGGTCCCTGGCGTGAAATGGTATCGAAACAAATCCTTGCTGGAGCCGGATGACAGAATCAAAATGGAGAGGGTGGGCAACGCGTGCTCTCTAGAAATTTCTAAAGTTCAGAAAGGAGACGGGGGAGAGTACGTGTGCCATGCTGTGAACATCATTGGGGAGGCGAAAAGCTTTGCAAAGGTGGACGTAATTCCCCCAGAGGAAAGAGCTGTGGCCCTCCCGCCGCCAGTCACCCACCAACACATCATGGAGTTTGACTTGGAAAACACCAACCCATCAAGGACACCTTCTCCTCAAGAGATTGTCCTGGAAGTGGAGTTAAGTGACAAGGAGGTGCAGGAATTTGAAAAGCAGGTGAAAATAGTCACAGTTCCTGAATTTACTCCCGATCATAAAAGCATGATTGTGAGTTTAGACATCCTCCCGCTGAATTTAGCAGATCCCAGCATGGAGGCTGGAGGGAAAGGGGGCACAGATTTTAACATCGATTTGGAAGCATTTGAAATGCCCCCTCGATTCATAACACCCGTTTGCGATTTTCGAATTCCAGAAAATTCCGATGCTGTGTTCAAATGCTCAGTCATCGGCATCCCTGCCCCCGAAGTCAGGTGGTTTAAGGAGTATATGTGCATTGAGCCAGATGACGAGAAGTACATAATTAGTGAGGAGAGAGGGAGTCACTGCCTTAAGATCCGAGACGTCGGCCCTTCGGATAGTGCAACGTACAGGTGCAGAGCTGTGAATAGTGCGGGCGAGGCCATCTGCCGAGGCTTCCTCACCATAGGAGAATCCCAGGTGTCCGCCGTGACCATGAGGACAAGCAAGGTGACTTTAAGCAGTCAGAAGGAGGAATTAGTCTTAAGGAGCAAATATGCAGACAGCTTTTTTGAATTCCAGGTGGTGGAAGGCCCTCCCAGATTTATCAAGGGTATTTCTGATGGTCACGCACCCGTAGGGACAGCAGCATACTTCCAGTGTTTGGTTCGTGGTTCTCCGAGACCCACGGTTTCTTGGTACAAAGATGGAAAATTGGTCCAAGGATCAAGGTTCAGTGCTGAGGAAAGTGGCATAGGGTTCCACAATCTGTTCATAACAGGCTTAGTCATAAGTGACAGGGGAGAGTACAGCTGTGTAGCTAGGAACAACTCAGGAATGGCTAGGAGCTCTGCTCTTCTCACTCTCTCTTAAAGTGGGATTTCTCAGGGCCTCGGTCACCAGTATCTCCTCCACTTGGATTAGCCACCTTTCAGGTGTAGCCACTGTATTCGGATCATGACACTGAAGACCCCTGGAGATAGTCTTTCTGTGCAGAAATGGAATCTTTGTGATGCGTGTAAATACTCTGTGACCCTGAAGCCATCACCTGTGTCAGTTACGCCATGTGTCACCCAGCATGATTAAACACCTCCTTGACTCCCCAAGTGTCTGTGTTTCTCCTTTGCCGTACCCTTTCCTCCACAGAGTGTTTCAGCATTTTCTCTTAGCAGGTAAACTATAGATGCAAAGTAGAATGAAAGGCGGCCGTGCGAATATCCAAGTAGATAAACTGGTAAGAGAGAACCCTTCTGCCCCTAAGTCAACTTTGAATTAGAAGCCTCTTAGCATTCAGACTAACCAGTGTTGATTTAGTCAGGCACAAGATGGCAAAGCCAGGGATAAAACCATCTTTGCCCAAATGGTAGCCAACTTTATAATCTGTTTAGGTTGCAATCTTAAAAGCTGGGCATGGGACAGAAAATGGTCATTCCGCATTTGGAATTATTTTATTTTCTCATTTGGAGCATCAAGTGAAAGTACATTAGCTTATCATCAACCTGGGGGTATTGCCATATTCATCTACATATAAATTTTTAACTATATGCCAATTTCAGAATCTCTAAAATAAGAAAAAAAGAAGGTGGGACAATTATATATTTGAGACAATACAGTAATTTTTATTTAGGGAGCTATATATGTGCATGTATATATAATAGAGTAGTTTTATTATCTTATAGATTTTTAATCTTTAAAACTAACTAGAAATTAATAAACATTTGAATTCCAGTAGAATATTTGTTTATAAAGTGAATTTTAATTTTGTTTTTCAATTTTAATAATTCATAAATGCTTTAATACTATGACTATAAATCAATGTGGACCTTAGTCTTTGCCTATAAGACATAATAAATATGAAAAAGTCAATCCTTTTTACATAAAAATGTGCAGTCTCAGAGGTTACAGTCAACAGCAAAATTCTCTGTTACCTAGTTGTAACAACTCTAAATATAACTTAAGTTTCAGTTTGTAAGTGATGAGAAAAACAATGGAAGAGAGAATGAGATTATCGATCTAATGTTTCATTCTTAAGTTACGATCATACATTAAGTAATACTTAAGGATCATGATTATGTTAATAATATTGATTATCAAAGATACAGTATTTGTTTCAGATTTAATTTCCATAAGAGCTCATATGGATACCATATTTATTAGGTTTTTTTAATCTATTGATGTTACCCCTGCAATGGAAATTTTCTCACATCATCCAGATCAAAAGATTAAAGCATATGAAGAAACCTAGGCAGACTAGGCAATTGTCTCATTTCCCTCAAACATTTTTAATGAATTTGTGTTAAGTGACTACTGTCTACTGATAGGTAAATGGTATGGAGCAATGACTTTCTTTCCAGCCAGAGAGTATGGAACGCCTTTGATAATAGATATACTACACCACCCCACTGCCGCCAAGGTAAAGCCAGTTCTGTAGCAAGGGGACACAAGTGTTTTTTCTACATTTAGTTATATACTAAGTATTTAATTAATTAGAAATTCACGTCCTAGCCAGCATGACAAACACACTTACCCGCATATTACAAGCATGGTCGCATTCAAAATCCAGAAAAGCAATGAGAACAGAGAAGGAGACAGTGTTTTCGTGTTTGTTGACTTTTTAAATACATACTTTCATTTACCCTTAACACAGGAAGGCTTTATTTGCTTTTTCTCATATGATGTCTTAGTCTCAGATGCATTGAACTTGAGGATGTGCTGAATAACACTAGCTGAAAGGAAAAGAAAAAGCATTCCCCACATGTAGAATTAAACAGAACCTTTTATTTTCTGACTCGGTGACACAAAACTTTAAAGCCTGGGGCATTAATTTCCCGGATGCTGGATAAAGAGTTCCATGTGCTGCCGAGTTGAGTTTAAAAGTCACCGTGAGATGCTGCACACTCAGAAATCTTAACTACGGCTTTCAGATTCACGCTTATTTGAGCCTCCCTTACTGTGTTTTTGTGTGTATGGTTAATACACACTTTTGAAAATAGTTTTACATATCAGCAATTCAAGGTACTTTAACTACACCCACATCTGTCCCCTTTGCAGGTATTTTGGGGATTAAAGGGAAGGGAAAGCTAATATACCCACCACAGATGCGAAGCTAATGGCCACTGTGAGTGTGTTAAGTGTAAAGTTTGAGCAAGGAGTCATCAGTGGCTTTTTAGGGGCAATCACAAATAACTTAGTATGCCTCATGCTACAGACAAGTGTTACCAGTGGCTTATACCCATCCGGCATGAGTCCTGTCTTCCAATACTAAAACACTAGTCCAGTAAGGATTCAGGCACAGAACTATTCAGGGCAATGTGAGGGAAGTGGATTGATAAAATAATAAAACTGCTTTTCATTTAGGCAATAAAACTACCTGTAGCTGGGCAGTCCTACATCTCCAGCAGGTTGAATTATCTCTGTCTTTTTGACAAGCTATACATATTCACTTGGTTGTTCAAGATGCTGTTGAAGGAGTATGTGTTACTTCATGTCCTTGATAATACTGTACAACTGCCTTACACAATAAATGATCACCCACATGTTGATATTGGAGTCATTCTCTCTTATTTCAGCTTTCTGTTTTCTTTACTAATGTCTTATTATAAAACACTTCTTGAACTACTTCAATGAGTTCCTTGAGTGACGGGAGGCCTGGCTTCCTGGTAACAGACAACGCTGGTTCCTGCAGAAGAAGAATCACATCTTTCCTGTAGATAAGAAAGGTCCAAGCTGGCCTTGAACTGGAAATCCTCCTGCCCTGGCCTTCAAGCTGGGATTACTGATGTGTACCAATATACCTGGCTAGCCCCTGATTTTGTTACTGTTGTTGTTGATATCCATTTAGAAGTACTAATTAAAACATATGTTTTCTTTGAAAATATTATAAGTTGATGCAAGTAATCCTGGACTTATGATTTATAAACGTTTATCTAGCACTTCTTCAAACCTTAGATTAAGATGTATATCACTTTTGTATACCCTAACAGATAAGTTAGATGTAAGTTGCTTTTGTGTGGTAGTTATAACTGCTTGATTTTCTATAGTAGGCTAAGAGAAAACTAGGAATGTATTTTTTGATAAGTGAATCTCACCACAGCCTGATACCAGTGTAGAAGGCCAGTGATTGGTGTCCAATTCTTTGACTGAATAGTGTTTGTTAAACAAAATCATATGGTAACATCATAATAATTTTTCTCCACACAGAAATTGCTAGTATTCTGTCTGCCGAGGATGGTTTTCAGACGTGTAGTTCTGATCTTGGCTTACCTAATGTGAATGAAACACTTGAACTTCTGTCTGAGCCTCCAGCTTACCCCACTCAGTTTGATTCCAGACAGGAAGGCGCTGCCCCGGTTTTCATCCGAGAAATAGCAGATGCCGAAATAAGCATTGAAGACGTAGCTAAGCTGTCTGTTACTGTCGTTGGCAGCCCCAAGCCTAAGATTCAATGGTTCTTTAATGGGGTGCTCTTAACCCCTTCTGCTGATTACAAACTTGTCTTTGATGGGGATAACCACAGCCTGATCATTCTGTTAACCAAGTTTGAGGATGAAGGGGAATATACATGCGTGGCCAGTAATGACTATGGCAAGGCAGCGTGTAGCGCTTATCTAAAAATAAACCCCAAAGCAGAGAGGTGCAAAGAGATGGAAGCAGTAGAAAAGAAAGCTCCGGAGAAGCCTGGAGGACCGTGCCCGCCTTACTTTTTCAGGGAGTTAAAACCAGTCCATTGTGCTCCAGGGATCCCTGCTGTCTTTGAGTACCTGGTGCATGGAGAGCCCGCCCCCACCGTTTCGTGGTTCAAAGAAAACATACCGCTTTATACCAGTGTGCGGTACACCATCATTCACAATCCTGACGGCTCCGGGACCTTCATTGTTAATGACCCTCAGAGCCGAGATCGTGGCCTGTACATCTGCAAAGCGGAGAGCGAGTTGGGGGAGTCCACCTGTGCTGCTGAGCTTCTCGTGCTTCCAGAGGACACAGATGCGACGGATGCCTCCTGCAAAGCAGAGTCCACCTCAGGAGTTCCTGCTGGTTTTCTGGAAACATCTGCAAAGGGCCCTTCAGTTCAGGCATTTGACTCACAGCAGGAAATTACAGCCTTTGTCAAGGATGCCATTTCGGAAGCTGCTTTAATTGCAGAAGAAAGGCTGCAGCTTTCTTATGTGCATGATGCTGGCAGCAGTGAAATGAGTACTGAGGTGAGCATAAGGGCTCAGGGGCTGCAACCCATTGCCGTGTCTACTCCACAGAGCACTGGGGAACAGCCTTCCATTGCGGGGACTGGTCACACCCAGCCAGTCAAAGAGCCGCCCCCCGCTTTACACCTGCAGACCGTCCAGCCCGAGGGAACCCTTCCCAGAGGAGACAGTCTACAGTTCGAAGAGCCTGAAGAAATCCTCCCGAGTTCCTCACCTGCAGCACGAGTGAGCTCAGTCACTGTCAAGCCTCTGATACCCTTAACAGCTGAACTGGAAGGGGGTCATCCACAGCCTTCAACAGCAGCTCCTGCCCGTTCAGCTCCATCCTCTGCGGCTGAAGAAACACTTCAGCCAGAGGAAACGCTGGTCTCTGAAGCAGACAAGGAGCAAAGAGCTCTCCTTCTGCGTCAGAGCTCAGCTGAGGGACATGTGGAAAGTTTAGAGGGCCCTGAAGTTGTGAGCTCTAATGTGCACCCTGAACCCCGGGTCCCTTTCCAACACACATGCACAGAAGAAGGCAAAATCCTGATGGCAAATGCAGACCCACTAGAAAGGGCAGGGCAAGATGCCGCCGTGAGGACGGAGGAGAGCAAGCCCCTATACTTCCCACTAGCACTTGAGAAAAAGCAGGTCCTCCTCAAGGAAGAGCAATCAGAGGACATGGCAGTGCCCACCAGCCAAACATCCAAGTCTCAGAAAGAGCCTGAGGCAGTCCAGGGTGTGAAGGAGGTACAGGGAAGGGACCTGCTCTCTAAGGAAACTTCCATTCCTGGTCTTCCTGAAGAGCAGCGATCACATCTGAAAACCCAGGTCCGCAGGGCTTTGCAGGCTGCAGTAGCCATGGAGCAAGTGAGCCTCTTCTCTGAGTGGCTAAGAAACATTGACAAGGTGGAGGTCAAGGCCGTAAGCTGCTCTCGAGAACCCAAACGCATACTGTGCACCTACGCTGTCACTTCAGTGACCTCACTACCTGAAGAGCTAACCGTCACTATTGAAGGCGTAGATCCCCAAATGGCCGACCTGAAAACTGAACTGAAGGATGCCTTGTGTTCCATCATATGTGAAGAGAGAAGCATCTTAATGGCCGAGGACCCGAGGTTTCAGAAAGAAGACAAACTCGGTGTGCAGGGAGCGAGAGAGCCCTTCTCAGAGGCACAGAAAGTTCAAACCACCGTAGAAGCACAAGCTGAGTCTAAGTATCTTGTCTCCAAAGAAGAGGTCAGTTGTTTGAATGTGGAAAGTCAGTTCAAAGCTGCAGATACTGAGGAGGTTCCAAAGGCTGAGACGCTGAAGCCAGCAGGAGAGAGTGGTACCCAGAAGGCCAGCACAGTAGAGTCGCAGGAAGCTGAGCACTGCCTTACTATACTTAAGCACCTGGTAGATACCATTTCTGAGGAAGGTGATACTGTCCACCTTACAGCATCTATAGCAAATGCTAAGGAGGTGAACTGGTATTTCAAGGGGACACTGGTGCCTTCAGATACAAAGTTCAAGTGTTCACAAGATCAGAATGCTTACACTCTGGAAATCCACACGGTAAAGGCAGAGGATGAAGGGGAGTATGTCTGTGAGGCCTCAAATGACAGCGGGAAAGCAGCGACATCAGCAA
Organism: Psammomys obesus; assembly: GCF_907164565.1. NCBI lineage: Eukaryota > Metazoa > Chordata > Mammalia > Rodentia > Muridae > Psammomys > Psammomys obesus. The sequence goes on from NW_026585895.1 coordinate 7,976,485, forward strand.
AGCTCACCGTAGGAGAAAGAGGTTGGGCTTTAAGGATTGAGTGGACCAGGCTCTAACACCCACCAATTCGTAATGATTTAGACATCACCATTGAGTTTTCACTGTCCGCCACTTTTCCAGAATGCCAGCTATTTAGACTAGGAATGAAAGGGGTATAGACATAATCATGGTTATTAACTTACAGTTCTCTCTGGCTGCTTAATTAAGTAGCACGTTATCATAGCCGCACGGCTACTTACTTCTGAAATAGAACGTAGTCTCATATGTTTTATACTGACACATGTGTTATTGTATAAAAATGTTCTGATAATATATAATAAAAAGTTGTCAGCGCATAGGCACTCTGAAGCCACGCGCCCTTCTCTGCGTTCAAAATAACCATGATTGGTCATCTGTCTGTTAGCTATAGTCTCATGTCCCCACGGAAGTTGTCATGCCATGCTTTCACTTTGTTTTCAGTTCCTGGAGGGCAGGGTGCATTTCAGCAACACGCCCTATGGTTGGTTCTGCATGCGCAACGATTGCACTACGCTTTAATAGTTTCCTCGCAATTCACTGCAGAGTAACAACTGAAAAATGTCACAGGCCGCTTTTTCTGCCCCCTTCTTTCTTTCTTTGGTTTTGCCTTCACAACTGTTCTCATTTTCCAGGCACGTGTCTTAGGCTGCTGTGAAGTGCCTCACCAATTTCAACTTGGTTTTACCTCATTAACAGCAGCAGAAGTTAGTCTGAAGAGAAGAATGTGGGGTAGCTAGTAATGAGGGACGCTAATGGATTCTGCTTCCGTTTGCAGCTGCCCCTGTGATCAAAAGGAGAATTGAGCCTCTGGAAGTAGCTCTGGGCCACCTAGCCAAATTCACTTGTGAGATCCAAGGTGCCCCCAACGTCCGGTTCCAGTGGTTCAAAGCTGGCCGGGAAATTTATGAGAGTGACAAGTGCTCTATCCGCTCTTCCAATTATATCTCCACCATGGAAATCCTGAGAACCCAAGTCGTGGACTGCGGCGAGTACACATGCAAAGCCTCCAATGAGTACGGCAGCGTCAGCTGCACGGCCGCGCTAACTGTGACAGGTAAATGCCTCGCACTGGCGTGGACGCTGGCCCCTCAATCCATGTTATTGCCTGTGTTGCTTTCTGTACAGGTGCAGAGAGTATCCCCGCTGGAGATACTGACAGCCACCATGGTGTCATGCTGATTAAGGACCCCAGAGGGGACAGAGGACAAGCTGTTCTTGATAGTTACATTTCTGTCAGTAGCCAAAGCAAAAGTTCCCTTTTTTGAGGGGGTGAAAATGTTAAGTAATCAAATGAGCCTGGCTTCACTCTTAATATAAGCCATTTGAAGACTGTTTGGTGCTACAAATAAATAAATAAATAAGCAAACAAACAAACCAACTGGCAGTGGTGGTGCACACCTTTGATCCCAGCACTCAAGAGAGAGAGGCAGGTGGATCTCTGAGTTCAAGGCCAGCCTGGTCTACAGAGTGAGATTCAGGACAGCCAGGGCTATATTGAAAAACCCTGTCCAAAATAAATAAATAAATAGATAAATAGATAAATAAATAAATAAAAATAAAAGAGAGAATCTTCTATATATTTAAATAATATGAACCCAAACAACCAATCAAAAACAGAAAGAGTTACAAATAAAGCCAGAATATGCAGCTAAAGTTAAACAGGACTAGGGTAGGACTTCAAATAAGAATGCTCACTTAGGACTTCATCCTTAACTTTAGAAATGAGGGCAACTACACAAATATTCTGTTCTCAATGTCCTAGTTAATTCATACAGTAAACTTCAATTTGTTAATTTCTAGCAAATAATTTAATTTCCTCCTGGGAGGGGGCAGCATTTCTGTCCCTCCCTCCTTCCTTTCTTTCCTCCTTCCCTCCTTCCTTCCCTCCTTCC
>NW_026585895.1:7978404-8023152 GCF_907164565.1 Psammomys obesus
TTCCTTTCTTCCTTTCTTTCCTCCTTCCCTCCTTCCTTCCTTTCTTCTTCCCCTCCCCTTTTCCTTCTTTCCTTCCTTCCTTCTTCCCTTCCTTTCTTCTTTCCCTCCATCTTTCCTTATTTCCTCCCTTCCCTCCCCCTTCTCTCCTTTTTTTAGTGGTGGACTCAGTGCTGATGGAAGAGACTACCCCTGGGTAAAAGGCTGCTCTTGGGTGGTGAAGTCTCACTTAATGAGAATGTCCAGGGAAAGGCAGCCTAGTCATCTGCCTCAGAAAAAGGACTTCTTTGAAACATCTTTTTCTCTGAAACTTTATTGCACAGCAGAAAATCTCTGAGATTCTACATTGACCCAGCCCAGGGTCTTGGAGACAAAATGTTTGCATACACACAAGGCTTTGTCTTCTTCTTTTTCTTCTTCTTCTTCTTGTTGTTATTATCTCTTGCTCTCGCTCTCTCTGTCTCTCTCTTTGAGATTAATATAATTACATCATTTACCCCTTTCTTCATTCTATCTTCTCCAATATACCCCTCCTTGCTTTCTTTTTTCATTATCCATGGCCTCTTTTTCAATTGTTGTTACATACGTATACAGATACATATTCCTAAATACAACCTGCTCAGTCTGTGTAATGCTACTTGTATGTTTTCAGAGCTGCCTGTTTGGTATTAGATAACCAATCAGTGTGTTCCTCCCTGGGAAAGACTGTTTTTAACACTCTCAGCATTCTTTACTTGGGAGTTGAGGTCTCCTGGATGTTCCTCCATGATGCCATTATTCTTAATAACAGCTAAGGATTTTCTTGATCCAAATTAGCCCAGCCCAGTAAAAGGGCTGAGCCAAAGCTTCGGCTGTAGGAGCAAAGGACAAAGAGGTAGATTCTGTGTCCTTTATCAGCAGGACCTTTCCTAAACCTTTACTTCATAATGGAGGATGGAAATAGGAAGTTTCTGTTGTGAAGTCTTTTTATAAGCACAAAATCTCCATGGGCACGCACATTGGAAGTTACAGGATTTTTTGGTGTTTGTCAGGATTGGAGCGTCCCCTGTAAGGCTCTGTAATGCTGCCATCTCACTCCACTGTCAAATGACTCATGCATTTTCTTACCTTCCATTCAGTCTTCTAATTTACAAAAATAAAGTACCAAATCACCCCAACTCTTAACCCTCTGATGTAACAGATAAAGCTTTAGCAGCATTACTTCATGAAGGAACATTTGTTCTTTCCTTTGCTAAAGACAACTTGGTTTTTTTTTTCTTTATTTGTTTTGTTTTGGTTGTTGTTACTGTTGTTTTGGTATTTTGAGACAAGGTTTCTCTGTGTGGCCCTGGTTGTCCTGGAACTTGCTCTGTAGATCAGGCTGGCCTCGAACTCAGAGATCCGCTTACCTCTTCCTCTTTGAGTGCTGGGATTAAAGGGGTGCACCACCACTGCCCAGCTGATAATTTGGTAAGCACACTCATCTCTTTCCTTTCCCAATCTGTGGTCTTGCAGCCATGTTGTTGTTTAAGATAAGACATAGCTTATTTTTTCTCTGTCTTAGACTATGTAATTGCAGCAGGAACATCGATGGAGGCTACACATAACGTGAAAACCTTTCTTTTGCAGAGGCATATCCACCAACCTTTCTCTCCAGGCCCAAGGCCCTTACAACTTTCGTGGGTAAGGCAGCCAAGTTCCTTTGCACAGTGTCAGGGACACCCGTGATTGAGACCATCTGGCAAAAGGATGGCACTGCCCTCACACCGTCGCCCAACTGCAGGATTGTAGATGCAGACAACAAACACAGTTTAGAACTCTCCAACCTCACCGTTCAGGACAGGGGCATTTACTCTTGCAAGGCTTCCAACAAATTCGGAGCAGATCTCTGCCAAGCCGAGCTGACCATCATCGACAAGCCCCGCTTCATTAAGGAGTTAGAGGCTGTGCAGTCAGCCATCAATAAGAAGATCCACCTTGAGTGCCAGGTAGATGAAGACAGGAAAGTCACCATCACGTGGAGCAAAGATGGGCAGAAACTGCCTGCGGGGAAAGATTACAAGATCTACTTTGAAGATAAAATAGCATCACTGGAGATTCCTCTGGCCAAACTGAAAGATTCCGGAACCTACACGTGTACAGCTTCCAATGAGGCTGGGAGTAGTTCCTCAGCTGCCGCAGTTACTGTCAGAGGTAAGAGTGCCTGGCAGCCATCTGCCACCTCTTTGTCGGAAAGGAAGCCATGGAAGATTCTCTCTTCTGTGAGCATTCTCTGCCCACTGTACCATCCATACCCGTTGTTATTCATTTAATTGCTAAAGCAAACCCCAGGGTCTGGGAAAGGCCTCATGTTATCTGGTTGGCTTTTGTTTGGCTGGTGTTTATTTTTCTTTAATCTTCTTAAGAATCCACTTGCTTTGTTTCTGTTTTTGTTTTTTGTTTTAAGGCAGGTAACAATTTAAATATGTAGGCAACTCTCGGGCCTCTTTTTGAAAAATTGTTTCTTTTATTTTGGAATTCTGATACACTTGTTTCACTTCTGCTTCCCCTCCTTTGCCTCCCTTTTACCCCTCCTTGTCCTCTTTCAAATTCACCGCCTCTTTTTCATTGATTGTTGTTGTATATTCACACATATACTCCTAAATACATAAATATAACCTGCTCAGTCCGTATAATGCTACTCACACAGCACTTTCAGGACTAACCCTTTCGTTCTGAACAACTGGTCAATGAGCTCTTTTCCAGGGAAGACATCTTCCTGCTCTCAGCATTCCTTGGCTGCCTATAGATCCCCCTGTGGGTTGAGGCTTGGTGGGACACCCTGCCCCACCCATCACTGGGCATGTCCATCACATGTCCATCACTGATGTCTTTGTTCAGAACATCATTCTTCATTTAGATATAATCCACTCACTTTATCCCCCCTCTCTTTTTGTCAAGAGATGGGAAAAGCGCTTCTAAATGAAAGCAGGGGCTGAATACATCACAGCTCGACAGAAGTACTGTCAAGATTTTTTTTTTCTGTGTGCTCTGTCTTTTGTCACATGTCTGCGTTTCTTCTATGGTGTGTGTGCTTCAATCATCTTCTCCATTTTTTTCACACGTCATGTAGAACCACCATCCTTTGTGAAGAAGGTGGACCCCTCTTACTTAATGCTCCCGGGTGAATCAGCACGCCTCCACTGCAAGCTGAAAGGTTCGCCTGTGATCCAGGTCACTTGGTTTAAAAATAACAAAGAACTTAGTGAAAGTAACACAGTCCGAATGTCTTTCGTCAATTCCGAGGCCATCCTCGACATCACTGACGTAAAAGTGGATGACAGTGGCGCGTACTCCTGCGAAGCCACCAATGACGTGGGCAGCGACAGCTGCAGTACTGAAGTAGTGATCAAAGGTTTGTTTCCAGGGTCACAGTCTCTCGTTTTTCTCAGAATTCTCGCCTCTCGTTTGCCTGTGACTCACAGCTCACCCTCTGCTTCCATGCCTTTTGTAGAGCCTCCTTCTTTCATCAAGGCTCTTGAGCCCGCAGACATAGTACGAGGGGCGACCGCGCTGCTCCAGTGTGAAATCGCAGGCACCGGACCCTTTGAAATTAGCTGGTTTAAAGACAAGAAGCAGATTCGAAGTAGTAAAAAGTACAGGCTGTTCGCTCAGAAGTCTTTCGTGTTTCTGGAAATCGCATCTTTCAATAGCGCCGATGTTGGCGATTACGAATGTGTAGTCGCTAATGAAGTTGGAAAGTGTGGCTGTGTCGCAACACACTTATTAAAAGGTTAGTGAGGGGGTGGCATCTTTCTATAAACTGTCCAAATAGCGTTCTTAACCCGTGGAAAGAAAGTTCGTTCTTTCCTCTTCTTCTGACCTTTAAAAGTGCTTTATCTCAGTTTTAACTTGGGGCCCCAGAGCTTTTGCTCAGTCTTTGCCTTGATATGTGCCAAAATATTTATTAACTGGCATTACAAGGGAATTACATAAAAAGTCATTTCATTTGCTGATAAACATTTCTCTTCTGGGCCCCTCTTGAATGGAATTGTCAATTCCTCTTGTAATTTCTCTCTTCTAATAAACAAATGCTGTGAGATGGTTGTATTGGACAAGGGAGACACGCAAAGAGGATGGATCCCTGCAGAAGAGATGGGGCGGAAAGTGGGTTAGAACTGACACGTGTGTGCACTCTTTCTCTTTAACTAGAACCACCAACCTTTGTTAAGAAAGTAGATGACTTTACAGCCCTAGCAGGGCAAACAGTTACCCTACAAGCTGCCGTGAGAGGCTCGGAACCCATTTCTGTCATGTGGATGAAAGGCCAAGAAGTCATTAAAGAAGATGGAAAAATCAAGATGAGCTTTTCCGGTGGAGTTGCAGTCTTGACCATCCCTGATGTGCAGATTAGTTTCGGGGGCAAATATACATGCCTGGCTGAAAATGAAGCCGGGAGCCAGACATCGGTTGGGGAATTAATAGTTAAAGGTTCGTGTAGGAACATTTTAACTTGTAACTGCCCTTTCCACTTAAAGTGAAGCCTTGACTCACACTAAGGAACCCTAACTGTCTAATACCTTTATAGAACCTGCCAAAATCATTGAGCGAGCAGAACTGATCCAGGTGACCGCAGGGGACCCAGCCACGCTGGAGTACACTGTCTCAGGCACCCCAGAACTCAAGCCCAAGTGGTACAAAGATGGGAGGCCATTGGTGGCCAGCAAAAAGTACCGAATCAGTTTTAAAAACAATGTTGCCCAGCTGAAGTTTTACTCGGCTGAACTCCATGACAGTGGCCAGTACACATTTGAGATTTCCAATGAAGTGGGCAGCAGCTCCTGCGAAACCACGTTTACCGTGCTAGGTCAGTATTTTTAGAACTCTGCGTTACATGTCACTCTAAAACCCACCCAAACTGGCCGGAGAGGAAGCCACTGACCACTTTGCATGTTGACCTTGTTTCGTTTCTTATGCCATGAACAGATCGAGACATTGCTCCACTTTTCACGAAGCCCTTGCGCAATGTGGACAGTGTTGTTAGCGGCACCTGCAGGTTAGACTGCAAAATCGCCGGCTCGCTCCCCATGAGGGTGTCCTGGTTTAAGGATGGCAGAGAACTCGCTGCTTCCGACAGATACCAGATAGCATTTGTGGAAGGCACAGCCTCCTTGGAGATCAGCAGAGTAGACATGAGCGATGCAGGGAATTTCACCTGTCGGGCCACCAATTCTGTGGGCAGCAAAGACAGCAGCGGAGCCCTGATTGTGCAAGGTTGGCCAGGACCTTTTTCATCTACCAATGTTCATGTTAAGGTTGCTTCCCATGGGTCCAGACTAGTAACTCCTTCAAATTCTGTGTTCTACCTCTTCTTCAGAACCACCCAGCTTTGTAACTAAGCCAGGGTCCAGGGATGTCCTGCCTGGCTCAGCAGTCTGCCTGAAGAGTGCTTTCCAGGGATCTGCCCCTCTTACCATCAGATGGTTTAAGGGAGACAAAGAGCTGGTTTCTGGTGGAAGCTGCTACATTACCAAAGAAGCTTTAGAGAGTTCCCTGGAACTCTATGCAGTGAAAACCTCGGACTCGGGCACTTACACGTGCAAAGTCAGCAACGTGGCCGGAAGTGTGGAGTGCAGTGCAAACTTGTTTGTGAAAGGTCGGCCTTCTGCTCTTGATGCCTTTGCCCAACCCCGAGGCCCTTTTTGCATAAGCTCTTTCCTCTTCCTGCCGCTTCTTAATAACTCCCTTTCTTCCACAGAACCTGCTACATTTACTGAAAAGTTAGAGCCGTCGCAACTGTTAAAGAAGGGAGATGCCACTCAGCTAGCCTGCAAAGTCAGGGGCACCCCTCCAATTAAGATAACATGGTTCGTAAATGACAGAGAACTGAGGGAGAGCAACAAACACAAAATGTCTTTCGTGGAGTCCACGGCAGTTTTAAGGCTTACGGATGTGGCCATTGAAGACAGTGGTGAATACATGTGTGAAGCTCAGAATGAGGCTGGCAGTGACCATTGCGCTAGCATTGTCCTAGTCAAAGGTTTGTTCCCACCTTGTCTGCACGCCACCGAGCCTTCGGCCCACAGCACAGATCCTTGCCTATTAACACAAGCCGTTCTCTTCTCCTGTAGAGGCACCTTACTTTACGAAGGAGTTTAAGCCCATTGAGGTATTAAAGGAGTACGACGTCATGCTGCTGGCTGAGGTGGCAGGCACCCCTCCCTTTGAGATCACTTGGTTCAAAGACAACACAACCCTGCGGAGTGGCAGGAAGTATAAAACCTTCATTCAGGATCAGCTAGCTAGCTTGCAGATCCTCAAGTTTGTAGCCGCAGATGTGGGTGAATACCAGTGCCGGGTGACCAACGAGGTTGGCAGCAGCACCTGCAGTGCCAGGGTGACGCTAAGAGGTCAGTGTGGCTTAGCCTGTGGATGGGCTCTCCTACACAGTCTTAAGCTTTGAGAGTCAGTGTCGCTGTAGAGCGAGCACTGACTGAGAACCCATTCTTCTGATAGAACCCCCAGCCTTCATTAAGAAGACTGAGAGCACCAGCTCCCTCCGTGGAGGCACGGCCGCCTTCCAGGCCACACTGAAAGGCTCCCTGCCCATCACCGTGACTTGGCTAAAAGACAATGATGAGATCACAGAAGATGACAATATAAGAATGACTTTTGAGAACAACGTGGCTAGTCTATACCTCAGCGGTATTGAAGTCAAGCATGACGGGAAATATGTCTGTCAAGCCAAAAACGATGCAGGCATACAGAGGTGTTCTGCATTACTCTCAGTCAAAGGTTGGTTCAGGAAACTGCCTTGAGTTTAGGGGAGAGACAAAGCAGCTAGGCAGGCCATTCAGCAGGTCTTCACAGACCATGTCTGTCCTTTGTTTTCTACAGAACCTGCAACAATAACGGAGGAGGCGGTGTCCATAGATGTCACTCAAGGAGACCCAGCCACTTTGCAAGTTAAATTTTCAGGGACGAAGGAGATTACAGCCAAATGGTTTAAAGATGGCCAAGAACTTAGCCTGGGCCCAAAACACAAAATCAGTGTCACTGACACTGTCTCAATACTGAAGATTATTTCCACAGAGAAGAAAGATAGTGGAGAATATATTTTTGAGGTCCAAAATGATGTTGGCAGAAGCAGTTGCAAGGCTAGCATTAATGTCTTAGGTTGGTATTGGTTCCTAGAGAAAATGCTATGGGTGTAGTTCACGAGTAGAACGCACATGCTATGTGTGTGCAAGACACTGGGTTTAGCCTTAGTACCTCATGATCGGGAGGGGGGGAGGAAGAGGGCAGAGAGAGAATATTAAGAAAGAGAGAGAGCACAAAGAGCTAGATTAACTTAACCATTTCTTGCTTTTTTTTGCTGACTAGATCTTATCATACCTCCTTCATTTACCAAAAAGCTGAGGAAGATGGACAGCATTAAAGGGTCTTTTATTGACCTAGAATGTATAGTGGCTGGATCACACCCTATAAGCATCCAGTGGTTCAAAGATGACCAAGAAATATCGGCCAGTGACAAGTACAAATTCTCTTTCCATGACAACACTGCCTTCTTAGAGATAAGTCAGCTGGAAGGCACAGACAGTGGCATGTACACCTGCTCCGCCACCAACAAGGCAGGGCACAGCCAGTGCAGTGGTCATCTGACGGTCAAAGGTTGGCGATCCTTACCTCTGCTTTTCCACACTTGATTGCCTTGCACTTCTTAATTCCCCCCTTTTGTTGCCGAGTTCTAAAGTAAATCTGACTTTCTCTTCCTGTTCTTTCATCCCAGAGCCCCCTTACTTCATAGAAAAGCCACAGTCACAAGATGTGAATCCCAGCACAAGGGTTCAGTTGAAGGCTCTTGTGGGTGGCACCGCGCCCATGACAATAAAGTGGTTTAAGGATAACAAAGAGCTGCACCCTGGGGCGGCTCGCTCGGTTTGGAAGGATGACACCTCCACCATTCTAGAGCTCTTTTCAGCCAAAGCCGCTGACTCTGGGACCTACATTTGCCAGCTAAGCAACGATGTTGGCACTGCAAGCAGTAAAGCTACCATCTTTGTAAAAGGTCTGCTCCCTTTAGCGCCTCTTTTTCTTGCTTGCCTAGCTTGTCTTTGGAAGGGAAAATTCGTGAAGAAAACAGTTTTGTCCGTTGGCCTTTGCTTTAAAAACCACTCAGCACGTCACTCTTTTTCTTTTCTCCTCTTTAGAACCCCCTCAGTTTATTAAGAAGCCCAGTCCAGTGTTAGTGCTGAGGAATGGACAATCAACAACATTTGAATGCCAAGTAACAGGCACTGCCGAAATCAGAGTGTCTTGGTATCTGGATGGGAATGAAATAACAGATCCTAGGAAATATGGCATTTCCTTTGTGGATGGTTTAGCTACTTTCCAGATTTCTAACGCCAGGGTAGAGAATAGTGGGACATATGTCTGTGAAGCTCGAAATGACGCGGGCACCGCCAGCTGCAGCATCGAGCTAAAAGTGAAAGGTTCGTTAGGGAAGCTACTCTGGGTTTCAGCTGGGCTGCCTGCTGGACCCGGGGCTTCTCTTGAGTTAAGCTCCCCTCTGTCTTCCCTTTGACCCTGTAGAGCCTCCCACCTTTATCAGGGAGCTGGAGCCTGTGGAGGTGGTAAAGGACAGCGACGTCGAGCTGGAGTGTGAAGTCATGGGGACAACTCCGTTGGAAGTCACCTGGCTGAAGAATAACAAGGAAATCAGGAGTGGCAAAAAGTACACAATGTCTGAGAAAATGTCAGTGTTTTACCTTCACATAACCAAGTGTGACCCTTCAGATGTTGGTGACTATCAGTGCGTCATAGCCAATGAGGGAGGCAGCTGCTCTTGCACTGCTAGAGTTGCCTTGAAAGGTCAGTGGCATGCTAGGACCAGCCACCACATCAGAGCATTGAGTGTTCTTTCAGTGTAGATGTGAGTAGGAGCTAAAAGGCACCTCTTCTTGAACCACTGTCTCCTTTAATCGTAGAACCACCGTCGTTCATCAAAAAGATAGAAAATGTCACCACTGTCTTGAAGAGTTCCGCCACCTTTCAGAGTACCGTGGCAGGCTCACCCCCCATTTCTGTAACCTGGCTAAAAGATGACCAGATTCTTGAGGAAAATGACAACGTCCATATTTCGTTTGTGGACAGTGTGGCCACACTTCAAGTCCGGAGTGTGGATAATGGACACAGTGGGCGGTACACATGCCAAGCCAAGAATGAGTCAGGAGTCGAGAGGTGTTATGCCTTCCTTTTAGTACAAGGTCGGTGAGCTGTTCTCCTTCGCTCGCAGTCTACAGAGATGCCTTTGTAGGCACATTTGATAGAATTACCCGATCTAACCATGAGCATTTTCATTCTCGTGGCAGAACCTGCTCAAATCATAGAGAAAGCTAAGTCGGTAGATGTCACCGAGAAAGACCCGGTCACCTTGGAGTGTGTGGTGGCTGGAACACCAGAACTCAAAGTCAAGTGGCTTAAAGATGGGAAGCAAATTGTGCCCAGTAGATACTTTTCAATGAGTTTTGAAAATAATGTGGCCAGTTTCAGAATCCAGTCGGTAATGAAACAGGACAGTGGCCAGTACACATTCAAGGTGGAGAATGACTTTGGAAGCAGTAGCTGTGACGCCTTCCTAAGAGTGCTAGGTGTGTACCTTTGACCCCTCCAGCAACCCTTCCTTAAAGCATATACCTCGTAAACAGTGACTAATGAGTATGTTTTTGCTGTTTGCATTGGCTAGACCAAGATATTCCCCCCTCATTCACCAAAAAGTTAACCAAGATGGATAAAGTGCTGGGTTCTTCCATTCACATGGAGTGCAAGGTTTCCGGATCACTTCCTATCAGTGCTCAGTGGTTTAAAGACGGAAAAGAAATATCTACAAGCGCAAAGTACAGACTTGTGTGCCATGAAAACACCGTGTCGCTGGAAGTCAGTAATCTGGAGCTAGAAGACACTGCCAATTACACCTGCAAGGTGTCTAACGTAGCAGGAGATGACGCCTGTAGCGCCATCTTAACCGTGAAAGGTCAGAGCTGCTTGGCCTCTTCTCTTAACCTTGTATCCTCAGAGGTGGACATCTTAAAAAATCTCTTTCTTTCCACTCACATTCATTGGGTCCAAGAAACATTTAATTTTTACCTCTTTTCATAAGCTGTTTTCTTATATGTCCATAAAAATCACTGGACTACAGGGGCTGTCACTAAATATGACTCTTAAACCATTCTCTTAAACTCTGTAGAGCCACCAAGCTTCTTAGTGAAGCCGGAGAGACAGCAAGCTATCCCTGATGCTACCGTCGAGTTCAAGGCCGTGCTGAAAGGAACACCACCATTCAAAATTAAATGGCTTAAGGACCAGGTGGAGCTCACCTCGGGACCTAAATGTTTCATTGGCTTGGAAGGCTCAGCCAGCTTCCTAAACCTCTACTCAGTAGATGCTTCCAAGACCGGACAGTACACCTGCCAAGTCAGCAATGACGTTGGCAGCGACTCTTGCACGACCATGTTGCTGGTGACAGGTGTGCAGCTGTGACTGTCTGGTGGTCCTGTCTGACCCACGCCTCTGTTGGTCCTGTCTGACCCACGCCTCTGTTGCTCCTGGGCTCTGTTATACCGCAGCTTCCTAACACCGTAGAGGATATTTCCCAGACCTTGGGCGTGTTTCTCCCTTCCCTGCGTATTACCTAACTGGACTTTTGGGATCTGTTGCTGTTCTTTCATAATTTCTTTTCCCCCCCACCCCACCCCCAACCCTTTAGAACCACCGAAGTTTGTAAAGAAATTAGAAGCATCCAAAATAGTGAAAGCAGGTGACTCAGCGCGCCTGGAATGCAAGATTACCGGATCTCCAGAAATACAGGTTGTGTGGTACAGAAATGAGCATGAGCTCGCAGCCAGCGATAAGTACCAGATGACTTTCATTGACTCTGTGGCAGTCTTACAGATGAACAGCCTCGGGACAGACGACACTGGAGATTTTATCTGTGAGGCCCAGAATCCTGCTGGCAGCACCAGCTGCAGTACCAAGGTCATAGTAAAAGGTAGAAATTTCCTTCTGTTCCTCACTCATGGAAACCTATCCCTTCTTCTCCCCTGGGTCTCACGGCTTCTTAATTTTCACTGTTCTCTTAGTTTCTATTACAAATCCAAGAGTAGTTCCCAAATACAGGCCCGATTGAATGTTGTCTCATGTTAAGGTTTGTTTATACACAGGTGGTCAGTTTGTAATTCCAAATTTATAATTCTGGTTACCTCAACACATCGATCAAGCATGTAATTAGATTATACAAAAATAAACAGGAAATTTTTAAATTAATCTTCTGATTTCAATAATATTATAACTATATCAGCACCCTTAGTACAGTCTGCACCATAATGATGCAGCATATAAAAATACAGGTTTTAATATTATATCTTCAAACTGGCAATAATATTTTTCCTCTCTCTCAAGAATCAGCTCTTCTCTTTAACACTATGACTTTACTGCTGTGCAAATGGTGCCGATGTTTTCTACAGCCGTCTCCCAGCCTGCTTTGCCATTACACTAAAGTTTGTCGTCAGATAATTGTTACAGTAACCATTTCCTGAAAATGGAAGGCTCAGATCACAGCGGCTGTTGTGACCTCAGGGCCCCTCTGTTGTAAAGCAGAAATGACATTCTTTTTTTCAATCTCTAAAGGCAAAATTCTGTACTTCATAAAATTTCCATTTGTTGCTATGTTTGCTCATTTATAACTTCTGCATCAATCTTCGTAGTCCAAGATAAATCAAACTTCCCGGCGGTGACCCCTGAGATAGTCTTGGCTCTCCACCCACCTAGCTGATCACCTCATAAAGGCTGAGGCGCGATAGTGCTGCTAATGCACGATAATATCTTAAGCCTCGCTTCTTATTGAGAAACAGAAAACCTTTTTTAACCGGAAGAAATCAAGTAGCCCGACTCACGCGACATTCTTGTTTTTTTACAGAACCACCTGTTTTTAGCAGCTTCCCTCCTGTAGTAGAAACCCTTAAGAACACCGAAGTTAGTCTTGAATGTGAGCTTTCAGGAACACCACCCTTTGAGGTGGTGTGGTACAAAGACAAGCGCCAGCTCCGAAGCAGCAAGAAGTACAAGATCGCATCGAAGAATTTCCATGCAAGCATTCACATCCTCAACGTCGAGTCCACAGACATTGGCGAATACCATTGCAAAGCGCAGAATGAAGTGGGAAGCGACACTTGTGTCTGTGCCATAAAGCTAAAAGGTAAGCATAGTTCCTGCGCGTGGCAGAAAGGCCAGGCATCTGCAAAGTGCTCGGTGTGTCCTCCCTCCCACTACCCGGAAAGCCTTTGGAGCAACCTCTCTTCACCATTTCCTCTCCAGAACCACCAAAATTCATTTCCAAGCTCAACAGCCTTACAGTGGTGGCTGGCGAGCCTGCCGAGCTGCAAGCCTCCATAGAAGGTGCCCAGCCCATTTCTGTCCAGTGGCTTAAAGAGAAGGAGGAAGTGATCAGAGAGAGTGAGAACATTCGGATTTCTTTTGTGAACAACATTGCGACGCTGCAGTTTGCTAAAGCGGAGCCTGCTAATGCTGGGAAATACATCTGCCAAGTCAAGAATGATGGTGGAGTGAGGGAGAACATGGCCACACTGACCGTCTTAGGTACAACAGTCTTCTGTTAAAACTTGGGGCAATCACTGGAGCGACTTCCATGCAGTCTCTTTCCTCTGAATTTCTTACAGAACTAAATTGAGCCCTCACTATTTGGGAAAAAGTAGGAAAAAGACCCAACTGATCTTAGGTGCTCTTTTCTGACCCCTGTGATTCTAACAACAGCAGCAGCAAGCTGGCTGTTTTATTGTATATGCTTTTCTTCATGGGGAGTAAATCCCTGACTATCTTTTGTTTCAACATGAACCTACTTGGAGCCTTTCTATTGTTACGTGAAAATTTTGTTTTCAGAATAGTAGTGGCTAAGCTGACAAAAAAAAAAAAAAAAAAAAAAACACTGAAGAAAGATTTGCACTTTCAACACTGGGCATGTCAAATGTCAATCCAGTGATAAGAATGAAAGTAAAGAGAATTTTCAAAGTATCTTCTCTAGCATCTTAACATGGAGATAAAACACCAAGTAACTCATTTGACAGGGACCCTCTGCTCTACAGAGGTTCAAGTGTAAATCAAATCGCATGAGATGGCTCAGTGGGTAAAGATGCCTGCCACCGTGCCTGAGGACCTGGGTTCAATCCCCGGGACTGATATGGACCTCTGACCTTCTCACGCATTCCATGGCATATACCCCCACCAAACACACATGTACTCAACCAAACAAATACGATTCACACTTTTCTAAAACCCAGGGTGTCTGGTGTACACTGCCTCCATTGTTTTGGAGTTGACTAATGCCCAAGCATGGTTTTAATGAATGCAAATAATTGTCTGAATGCATAGAAGTACGGGCTCACACTTTAAAGCCAAGAGAACACCATGCAGCCATCACCGGGAGAAACGCTCTCAGCGCAATTCACAGAGGGGGTACAGGGAAGGTCCCAGGTTTTCAGAGATGCGTCTCGTGTTCTGTTTCAGAGCCCGCAGTCATCGTAGAGAAGGCAGGCTCCATGACGGTGACTGTGGGAGAAACGTGTACGCTGGAATGTAAGGTGGCTGGCACCCCTGAGCTCTCTGTTGAATGGTACAAGGATGGGAAGCTCTTGACCAGCAGCCAGAAACACAAATTTAGCTTCTACAACAAAATCTCTTCCTTAAAAATCCTCTCAGCTGAGAAGGAGGACGCAGGCACCTACACGTTCCAGGTGCAGAACAACGTCGGGAAAAGCAGCTGCACCGCCACGGTTGATGTGTCAGGTTGGTTCTGCCGCCCTCGCCCGCCTGCATGTACAAACCTCTTCTACCATCTCTTCCTCTTCCACGTGTCTTTCGTTCTTTCAAGTCACAAGTCATTTGTCTTTCCTCATGCAGACCGAATGGTGCCCCCCTCCTTCACTCGAAGACTGAAGGATACC
Organism: Psammomys obesus; assembly: GCF_907164565.1. NCBI lineage: Eukaryota > Metazoa > Chordata > Mammalia > Rodentia > Muridae > Psammomys > Psammomys obesus. Next base: position 7,992,375 of record NW_026585895.1, read on the forward strand.
GGTGGGGTCCTGGGCACTTCTTGCGTCTTAGAATGTAAAGTAGCTGGGTCTTCCCCTATCTCCATTGCCTGGTTTCATGAGAAAACCAAGATCGTCAGCGGAGCAAAGTACCAGGCAACCTTTTCCGATAACGTCTGCACGTTGCAGCTGAACTCCCTGGACTCCTCGGATATGGGCAGTTACACGTGTGTGGCTGCTAACGTGGCCGGGTCTGACGAGTGCCGTGCCCTGTTGACTATACGAGGTCAGTGCTGGGCAGTGCAGGTGGTAGGGCGTGTGTTAGAAACTCCTCTCTGGACGTATGTCCAGGCGGACACACACCTACGGTGCTCTTACTCTTTTAATTCAAAACTGAAAGTAAGTGCAAAGCTTACCGCCCCCCCCCCCCCCCCCCCCCCCCCCCCCGCTGTGTCTGTGTAGAGCCGCCCTCTTTTGTGAAGGAGCCTGAGCCACTGGAAGTCCTTCCTGGCAAGAACATTACCTTCACAAGCGTCATCAGGGGAACCCCTCCCTTCAAGGTCGGCTGGTTTCGGGGCGCCAGGGAGCTGGTGAAAGGAGACAGGTGCAGCATCTATTTCGAGGACACGGTGGCAGAGCTGGAACTGTTCAACGTCGACGTATCTCAGAGCGGGGAGTATGCCTGTGTGGTCTCCAACGATGCGGGCCGAGCATCCTGCACCACGCGCCTCTTTGTGAAAGGTTTGCGGAACGCACTCGCCCACCCTCCTCGTTCTGATTTACTGGTGTGTTTGTGGCTTTGCGGTGTGTCTAATGGCAACGCTTTGTCGCCTACCAGAACCAGCCTCCTTTGTGAAGAAACTAAGTGACCACTCCGTAGAGCCTGGGAAGTCTCTGATTCTGGAGGGCACCTATACCGGGACGCTTCCAATTTCTGTCACTTGGCGAAAAGACGGCATCAGCGTGACTCCGTCTGAAAGATGCAGCATTGTCACCACAGAGAAAACTTGCATCCTGGAGATTCTGAGCAGCACAAAGGGAGATGCAGGGCACTACTCCTGTGAGATAGAGAACGAGGCAGGAAGGGACGCCTGCGAAGCCCTGGTCTCCATGCTCGGTGCGTTACCTTAGCCTCTTAAGAAGTCTGGGTTTATCAGGCATGCAGGGTGGGGCCTTCGCCCTTCTGTAATTCCATCTGCTGACTGTGAGCCTCTCTTCTTCAGAACCACCTTATTTTGTTACGGAATTAGAACCTCTGGAGGCATCGGTTGGAGACTCGGTTTCCTTGCAATGCCAGGTTGCTGGGACACCAGAAATTACAGTGTCTTGGTTCAAGGGAGACACCAAGCTAAGGTCGACTCCGGAATACAGGACCTACTTCACAAACAACGTGGCCACACTCGTCTTTAATAAAGTTAGCATCAATGACAGTGGCGAGTACACATGCGTGGCAGAGAACAGCATAGGAACCGCAGCCTCTAAGACCGTCTTCAGGATTCAAGGTGATGGCTTTATTTTAGACATTAAGAAATTTCCATTCCCCTCTTCAAGTCCTTTGTCTTTGTGGAAAATTTCTCGTTTTATCCACTAATGCCTCAAGTGTGACTTGTCTTCCTACAGAGCGCCAACTCCCACCTTCCTTTGCCAGACAACTAAAGGACATTGAGCAAACGGTTGGGCTGCCAGTTACTCTCACCTGCCGGCTGCATGGCTCTGCACCCATCCAAGTGAGCTGGTATAGAGACGGGGTGCTTTTAAGAGATGACGAAAACCTGCAGATGTCATTTGCGGACAATGTGGCCACGTTAAAAATTTTGCAAACTGACTTGAGTCACTCTGGCCAGTATTCTTGCTCAGCCTCCAACCCACTTGGCACAGCATCCTCTACTGCTAGGCTGACAGCAAGAGGTTTGTTCCCTTGACAATCTCGCTCTTTATAACCCCTGATTTCTCATTTAATTGTGAAGACAAAAATATCCGACAGCCAAAAGAGGGTTCACATAGCCTTTTCTTCTCATCTTCTAGAACCTAAGAAATCACCCTTCTTTGATATCAAGCCAGTGTCAATAGATGTTATTGCTGGAGAAAGTGCAGATTTTGAGTGTCATGTTACTGGCGCTCAGCCAATGAGAATCACTTGGTCAAAAGATAACAAGGAGATCCGACCTGGGGGAAACTACACTATCACGTGTGTGGGTGACACTCCGCACCTGCGGATTCTTAAAGTGGGCAAGGGAGACTCGGGTCAGTACACTTGTCAAGCCACCAATGACGTGGGCAAAGACATGTGCTCCGCCCAGCTCAGTGTGAAAGGTATCGTTCACAGTATTCGCCACGATTGCTTGTTTTAAGTGCTTGTACTGTTGCCTTGCAAGTGTTGTCAGTTTCTCTTGAGGCTGCTGTTGTAACTCAGTGTTAGAGCCCCTGCCTTGCATGTGTGAAGCCCTGGGTTCAATCCCTCGGTAGTGCCAAAGATGGGGGGGGGGGGCGGTGTGGTTTTGCCTTGTCTGCCTTTGTTTTTGAAAAAACTGTCTTACTGTGTAGTCTGTGTAACTCATAGAAGTCCTCCTGTCTCAGCCTCCTGGGAGCTAGGATTTACAGGTGTGAGACACCATTTGCAGCTCTCTTGGGTTTTTGAATGTTTGAGTTAAACTAACAGTCATATTTGAATTGATGCCTGTGTGTTGGAGGAACAGCAAGCAAAGCCTTGCCTTCTCTTTCTACTGTTTCTTAAGTTAGTGATTTTTTCACTGAACTTTGTTGAATGTGATTTCAACTATTCACTCTCCCTTTTCATTTCTTGTTATGTAACATCCTGATTTATCTTTACAAAGTTTTGATCAAATGTCTAATTATATTAGCTAGGTATATTATATTAGCTAGGTATATTATATTAGCTGAGGTATATTTTACCTTGTATGTCCAGACTGCAATATATAAGCTAAATTCTCCAATAAATATTTTAAACTAATAGGAGAAAAGATAACTTACTTTACCATGAAATCATTGGAAAGTTAATTCTTAATAATAAGTCTGTTAAAATGTAAACTTTGGGGATCTTCAACTATCAGGATAAACTCTCTTAACACGTGGTTATGCGTTACTGACTATTTCCTTTGGTTTAATAGAACCTCCCAAGTTTGTTAAGAAGTTAGATCCTTCAAAAGTTGCGAAGCAGGGAGAATCCATCCAGCTGGAATGTAAGATAAGCGGCTCCCCGGAAATCAAAGTCGTGTGGTTCCGGAACGACAGCGAGCTTCACGAGAGCTGGAAATATAACATGTCCTTCGCTAATTCTGTGGCACTGCTTACCATCAATGAGGCCAGCGCCGAGGACAGTGGCGACTACATCTGTGAGGCCCACAATGGCGTCGGCGACGCCAGCTGCAGCACGGCCCTCAAAGTTAAAGGTTAGGCTCCTCTTCTGCTCCCTTCATTCTCCTCAGTGGATTCCTTATGGCCTCAAGGTCTCAGGCTGTTGGAACCTCCGGAAATGAGCTCAACCTGGACTTGAGCTTGAGGATTTCTGATGGTCAGATGAAATCCAGCAGTCCCCGGGAATTTGGAAAACCACTTCCTGTCTAACTTTTTGTAATCTCCAATATGTAGGAACCAAATTCAAAAGCTTACAGCTCTTCAAAGGACGTTTTATAAATTGTCCTGTGTGGGTATATGTTGTCATTCACTCCAGCTGGCCTCAGTGACCTTCTATTCATAGCTAATGTCTCTAGATTCTAGAAACTAGGTATGTAGATGCTAACACCATGTATTCTCTTTGGGAAGCAGTTGCTCTCATTGTCCATCCTCTTTTCTTCTGGTAGCACCTCCCGTTTTTACCCAGAAGCCTCCTCCAGTCGGAGCCCTGAAGGGCTCTGATGTGGTCCTCCAGTGTGAACTTTCGGGGACGCCCCCCTTCGAAGTGGTGTGGGTTAAGGATCGAAAGCAAGTTCGAAGCAGCAAGAAATTTAAAGTCACCTCCAAAAATGTCGACACGAGTCTTCATATCTTTAATCTTGAAGCCCCTGACGTAGGGGAGTATCACTGCAAAGCCACTAATGAAGTGGGAAGCGACACATGTGTTTGCACTGTCAAGTTCAAAGGTTTGTATACAGAGACGCACGCAAAAAACAAAAGTGTTTCTTCCTTCGATCTGTTCCTGCTCCACTAATTTATGTGGCTGATTCCTGTTTTGTTTGTTTGTTTGTTTGTTTCGTTTTGTTTTCACTTAACCCTGCCTTTCTTTCATCAGAACCACCACGGTTTGTGAAAAAGCTCAGTGATGCATCCACCCTCATTGGGGACCCTGTGGAGTTACAAGCCGTGGTAGAAGGTTTTCAGCCGATTTCTGTTGTCTGGCTGAAAGATAAGGGCGAAGTCATCAGGGAGAGCGAAAACATCAGGATTTCCTTTGTTGATAACATTGCAACTCTCCAATTGGGAAGTCCAGAAGCCTCGCATTCTGGAAAATATGTGTGCCAAATCAAAAATGATGCCGGGATGAGGGAGTGCTCCGCGGTCCTGACTGTACTAGGTCAGTAGCAAAGTAAAGCCTCAGAAAACAAAGAGAAGACAGTTGACCCATGACCATCCCTGAAGACGCGACTTTTACCCAACTGTCCACAGAGTGTAAGGCAAATTTGTTCTCAATGTGCTGTACTTCTCCTTCTAGAACCAGCCAGAATCGTGGAGAAGCCAGAACCCATGACTGTCACCACTGGGAATCCCTTCACCCTGGAGTGTGTAGTAGCTGGGACTCCAGAACTTTCAGCCAAGTGGTTCAAAGACGGTAGAGAACTTTCTGCAGGAGGCAGGCATCAGATCACGTTTGTTAGAAACCTGGCTTCCCTGAAGATCCCCTCTGCGGAGATGAATGACAAGGGCTTATATAGCTTCGAGGTGAAGAACAGTGTTGGCAAAAGCAGCTGCACTGTGTCCGTCCATGTCTCAGGTGAGTGCGGCGAGGCCGTGAGGAAGGTGGCCTCTCCAGCAGGGGTGGGAGTAGAAGAAAGCTCCCCTCTAAGCCGAAACTGTTCCCCGCTAGATCGCATTGTTCCACCTTCCTTCATCCGGAAGCTGAAGGACACCAGTGCCACCCTTGGCGCCTCTCTTGTTCTGGAGTGCCGGGTGTCGGGCTCGGCCCCAATTTCAGTCGGCTGGTTCCTGGATGGAAGCGAGATCGCCAGCAGTCCCAAATGCCAGCCCAGCTTTTCCGATAACGTCTGCACTTTGAAGCTGAGCTCACTGGAGCCCTCCGACACTGGCACCTACACCTGCGTGGCTGCCAATGTAGCCGGCCAGGATGAAAGCTCCGCAGTTCTGACTGTTCAAGGTCAGTGTTTGAGGATGCCCACTGCTTCTCACCTCTGTCCGGCCAGAGCTGCCTCTTCTTTGTTATTTTCCTTTTCTTGAAGTAACAACCACCTCTTTTCTCTTTGTCCCCCTTGCACCTGGGCTGTTTAGAACCCCCATCTTTTGAGCAAACCCCCGAATCTGTGGAAGTTTTGCCTGGAACGAGCCTGACGTTCACATGCGTCATTAGAGGCACCCCTCCCTTCAAGGTCAACTGGTTTAAGGGCAGCAGGGAGCTGGCGTCAGGGGAGGCATGCACCATTTCTTTGGAAGACTTTGTCACCCAGCTGGAGCTCCTGGAGGTGGAGCCGCTGCAGAGTGGGGACTATTCCTGCCTCGTGACCAATGACGCTGGCAGCGCTTCCTGTACCACGCACCTCTTCGTGAAAGGTTCGCCCTCTTCTCCAGTGCCCATTTAACCAAAAAAATCTTTCCAGTCTTCATTTGAAGGTGCAACCTCACCCTCATATTTCCTCCCTCTAGAACCAGCCACTTTCGTGAAAAGATTGGCTGACACCAGCGTCGAGACAGGCAGCCCCATCGTCCTGGAGGCTACTTACACAGGCACGCGCCCCATCTCCGTGAGCTGGATGAAAAACGAGTACCCTCTTTCACAGTCCCCCAACTGTGGCATTACCACGACAGACAAGTCTAGCATCCTGGAGATTCTTGAAAGCACAATAGAGGACTACGCGCAGTACGCGTGCCTGATAGAAAACGAAGCCGGGCAGGACATCTGTGAAGCTCTTGTGTCCGTCTTAGGTGTGTTGACAGTTAGTTCTTCCTCCTGTTGTCTCCTCCTGTGGAGCACTGTCTTTCAGTTGGCGCTAACCGATTGCTTGCCATCCTTTGTGCTTTAGAACCACCTTACTTTATTGAACCCCTGGAACATGTGGAAGCAGCCATCGGAGAGCCCACGACTCTGCAGTGTAAAGTGGATGGAACCCCTGAAATCAGAATCTCTTGGTATAAAGAACATACCAAACTACGATCAGCTCCTGCATATAAGATGCAATTCAAAAACAACCTGGCCTCCTTGGTCATCAACAAGGTGGACCACAGTGACGTGGGAGAGTACACGTGCAAGGCAGAAAACAGTGTGGGGGCAGTTGCTTCTTCCGCTGTGCTGGTTATCAAAGGTGATGATGGTTTTGCTTGATAAGCCTCGCTGTGTGTCGACAGTCATTTTATTAAGAACTTTCCATGGGTGGTCATATGCTCTTACAAATAAGGGTTGTCTTAAACTTCTTTCCAGAGCGTAAACTTCCGCCTTCCTTTGCAAGAAAACTGAAAGATGTTCACGAGACTCTCGGCTTCCCAGTTGCCTTTGAATGTCGAATCAATGGCTCGGAACCTCTTCAGGTGTCCTGGTACAAGGATGGCGTACTTTTGAAAGATGATTCTAACTTGCAGATGTCTTTTGTTCACCATGTTGCCACTCTTCAGATTCTGCAAACTGACCAGAGCCATGTAGGTCAGTATAACTGCTCAGCTTCTAACCCTCTCGGGACTGCTTCATCCAGTGCCAAGCTCCTTCTCTCAGGTGAGTTGAGTAGCTCCGCAGACTGTCCCCTTTATTACAACACAGCGTCACGTGCCTGGGTCACCAAAAGATTGGTGCCACTTGCTTCCCGTCCCTAACCTTGGAGCGTGGAAACTGACATCGCCATGTTGGTCTTCATTCTTTCCAGAACATGAAGTGCCTCCCTTCTTTGATTTAAAGCCTGTGTCAGTAGACCTTGCTCTTGGTGAAAGTGGTTCTTTTAAATGTCACGTCACCGGGACGGCACCGATCAAAATCACGTGGGCCAAAGATAACCGTGAGATTCGCCCTGGGGGCAACTACAAGATGACTCTAGTTGAAAATACTGCCACTCTGACCGTGCTCAAAGTAGCCAAAGGTGACGCTGGTCAGTATACCTGCTATGCGAGCAACGTTGCTGGAAAAGACTCGTGCTCTGCTCAACTTGGTGTACAAGGTACTCCTTAGAGTGAACTGCCAAGATCTCGTTCACTTTGTCTTGAAATGGGACGGGGGACATGCCTGGAGTATTAACTGTCATATTTAGTGTATATATATATATATATATATATTATACACATATATACAGTCTAGTAACTAGAAACTGTCAAATGAAGGCTAAGGGTACAAATGGACAGTACAGTACTTGCTTAGCACAAACAAGGACATGGTAGCTCCAAATCATAATACAGAAAGAGATGAAGAGAAGGAAGGAGATAAAGAAGAACGAGGGAGAGAAGAAGGAACAAGGGTCACAAGTGAGTCACAAATCTTATAAATGGGAAAATATCTTAAATTTTTTTGACATAGAAAGTTAGAAAAATATGAACTGGAAAACATATGTTCAAATTCTGCAAACAGACTATGGAGAAAATGAACAAAACTTTCCCTGGAATTATAAGAAAAAACCTAGTTTGGAAAAGTTATCAAAGGGCAAAAAAATTACTTCAAATTACCTATTTTCTGCAGTACTTAGTAAATTCATGGATCCATTACCCCCTGAAACATAGCACCACCCCAAACTATCAAGGACTTCAAGAGGGATCAGCTTGTCTGTGAGGCAGACTTCTTTTTCTCCATCAGCTCTGCTTAGTAGCGGAAGTCATGGGACTAGGTGTCACCCAGACTTGCCATCCGGCCCAGGAGCTTCCAGATTCTTGGCATCTTGTTTAGGGAATTGGAGACACACACAAATAGCAAAGTATCCAGGAGTTCAAAGGTCACACAGAAGTGCATGCTTTGGTACTCTGCAGGATAACGGTGGGCAGTGAGTGGGATTTGCTCAGGAGCCCCTGCCATGCCCAGGGCTTCTGACTGTGGGTCCAGGAAGAAGAAGAAGAAGAAGAAAGCTGGTTGCTGGGTCAGGGGTATGGATACTTTTGTTGTGATTGATAACCATCGGTTATGCAAGCTCCAATGCACTATGCATGTTTATTCCCAAGAAGCATCACCTTTTAATCATATGCGCGCCAGGTTTTAATCACACACATAAGCAGAAGATGATAAATAAAGGATCTCCCCTAAAAGTCCATTCTGAGGACGCAATTAGCCTTAGTGCACATACGCCCAAGGTTCGTGTAGGCTAAATTGACCCACTTCGTCTGGTTCCGGGTAGACTTGGCCGCAAAAGGAGGTTTGTGAAGACTAGCGAGGGAGTCAGATCAGTGTCCATGGCTGTGCTTGAAGAGGGAGAGCGTGCAGCTTGGTGCAGTTGGGGTCGAGTCGCTGAGCGCAGTGCTGGGGAAGCCGTTTATGTGGAGACGCCAGGCAGGGCTCCAGATTGCTCAGACACCCTTTTGGGTGCCTGCCTGATAGGGTGGAGAGACCTCAGCACCCGATGTTATGCGCAAATGCATTGTTTCAAATCGGCACACCCTTTTGCCTCCATACACTGCTGTCTCATCACCCGGGATGTTTTTAAGCTGCTCGAAGCAGCAGTTCATAAATACTTGGACATTTGCGTTAGTGTTCAAGGCCCTTTTGCACCGTGATACAAGTAAGCATTAGACTTCCTGAGCATGATTTCTCAGTCAGTGGGGAAAAAAACAAAATAAAACATTGTTCTTCAAAAGTAAATGATGGAAGGTGAAGGGATATCTCTGTTGAAGGCATGTGAGAGATGATTTACCTTAGAAGATTAAGACATATGATCCCTTTGCTGTAGCTATGTATGGCACATAATGAATATCTTTGGAGCCACCGCTTCCCACAGACTCAGGGGAACAATCATTCTCTTCCCCCAGCCTAGAAAGATGATTGTGTTTCTAGGAAGCGAGCTATTCAGTACAGAGAGTGGCCTGCTCCTTCTTCCGTTAGCCTCAATCAGGTTATAGGCTTTCACAAACATAAACTTATTTTAATTAGGGATTCTCTACTTTGGCTGACACGTCACTGCCCTCCCCTGAACTCACCAGTTGAACTTGTTCCTCTACGTAAAGCCCCTCTGACAGGTTTCTTGTTCCGCCCCGTCCTCTAATACACCTGTCTTCTCTGTTCCTCGCCTTGTGCTTTTCCTCTGGGTTCCTCAGAACCCCCCAGGTTCATTAAGAAGCTCGACCCCACACGGATCGTGAAGCAGGGGGAGTCCACGAGATATGAATGCAAAATAGGCGGCTCTCCAGAAATCAAGGTCTTGTGGTATAAGGATGAGGTCGAAATTCAAGAGAGCAGTAAGTTCAGAATGTCCTTTGAGGACTCGGTGGCGGTACTGGAAATGCACGGTCTCAGCGTGGAGGACAGCGGGGACTACACCTGTGAGGCCCGCAACGCTGCAGGGAGCACCAGCAGCAGCACCTCCCTGAAGGTCAAAGGTCAGACCTTGCTCCACCCCCACCCTGCGCCTCAGCCCCTCCCAGCATTGGTTTGGTTCTCCTCTCCCACGATGTTTTAAAATGTTCAAGGATAATAGATTAAAAAAAAAAAAAACAAAAAACAAAACAAAAAAAAAAAAAAAAAAACAATGGGAGAGGTGTTTCCTCCCTTTCTCCAATGGAGGAGAAAGCTAATTCTTACCCTTGTTTAGATATCAAGTCCATCCTAATGTTCTCCCATCTCCCATCCCACCCCAAATTCTAGAACCACCCGAGTTCCGCAAAAAGCCTTTTCCTGTTGAGACGCTTAGAGGAGCGGATGTTCACCTGGAGTGTGAGCTGCGGGGGACGCCTCCCTTTCAAGTTTCTTGGCACAAAGACAAGAGGGAACTCAGGAGCGGGAAGAAGTACAAGATCATGTCTGAGAATTTGCTCACAAGCATCCACATCCTGAACGTGGACACAGCAGACGTCGGGGAATATCAGTGCAAAGCCACAAACGACGTAGGGAGCGATGCCTGCGTCGGTTCTGTTACTCTGAAAGGTCAGAGTCCCTTCACTCTCTTCTGTGCACTGTTCTCCTTCTGGTGTTAATGCTATACCCCAATCCTGGCTGTTGTGTGGTGCTTTTCTCACCCCTAACAATCTCTTCTATCTAAATCCTTCCATGGTCTGTCTACAGCCTTTTTAAAAATATATGTATACATATTTTTAGAATATATACACATATATTAATATATATTAATTAACATTAATATATAATAAAATATATACATATATCTGTATATATATTTTTAAAATATATTGTGAAAACATCATGACCCTACATATATATTAATATATATTTTATATATCAAATGTTTTATTATATGTACCTATATATATTTGGGAAATATATATTTCATAATCATATATTTTATTACAAATATATATTTAGAAAAGGAAGTAGACAGAGTATGGAAGGATTTAGATATATGTATATATGTATATATCCATTTTTCTTACTATGTTTTTGCCAAACATCCCCCAAACTTAGTAATGGGTTTACCTTGGACTTTAGCAATGTGGATCAGACACTATTCAGCCTCCTTTTCTGCTTAATTCAGACTCTTGATACAGTGGCCCACTCCCACTTATTTACAAAATGAAATGGCACATTATCAGGAGGGAGATTTCTCACACTTATAACGTAAGGGAAATGCCGCCAGTCCATACATGTTGAAGCCCTGTCTCCCCCCTTGTTCTCCTCAGCACCACCTCGATTTGTGAAGAAGCTCAGCGACATCTCCACCATCATCGGTAAAGAAGTCCAGCTGCAGGCAACAGTTGAAGGCGCAGAGCCGATTTCAGTGGCGTGGTTCAAAGATAAAGGGGAAATCGTTAGAGAAAGTGACAACGTATGGATTTCTTACTCTGAAAACATTGCGACCCTACAGTTTTCCAGAGCAGAGCCAGCCAACGCTGGGAAATACACCTGCCAGGTCACAAATGATGCTGGGGCACAGGAGTGCTCCGGCACGCTCTCCGTTCTCGGTTAGTAACAGGGTGTCCCCGCGAACACGGGGCGTGCATGCTGGTCTGTGTTCCCTTCAGCTGTGTTTGCTCTTCTGTTTCACCTTAAACTACGGTGTGCTTTCCGTCGCTTTCAGAGCCTGCAGCAGTTGTGGAAAAGCCAGAGAACATTAAGGTCACCGCAGGAGACACCTGTACCTTGGAGTGCACCGTGTCTGGAACACCTGAACTCAGCACCAAGTGGTTTAAGGACGGAAGGGAGCTCTCGAGTGACAGCAAATACAAAATCAGCTTCTTCAACAAAGTGTCAGGCCTTAAGATCATCGGCGCGGCACCCGGGGACAGCGGGGTGTACAGCTTTGAAGTGCAAAATCCAGTCGGCAAAGACAGCTGCACCGTCTCTGTTCAAGTCTCAGGTTGGTTGCTGGGTCATTCGCACAGAGAACCCCGATGGCCCCACCCATTAAAGGCACTCCATCCTTCGCAATGTGACATGTGCCCTAAGTCACTGGGCACAGCAGGGTCAGAGGCAGCGGACTCGTACAAATAGAAGGAAACCATCCTCAAAGTTATGTCTGTTTCTCTGGGAAGAATCTCTAAAAGCATTGCAGAAATAAAACCTGTATCTGGACAGGGGGAGAAAGTGCTTTTCTAGAAAATTGGCCATGGAAGGACTCATTACAACAAAAAGGAGCAGAACCGCTAGGAAGTCAGCCTATATCTACTTATTCTCCTCTGGGCTTTACACTGCTCAATCCCACAGGCAATCCTTGGAGAACCTTTCAAAAGAGCCAGCCAGATCTAGGGATCGTCCATCAAAAGGTCAGTTCTCCCTCTCAATCATTTTTCTAACCCATGGTCCTTGCCTTGTTTGTCTTTGTTCTGTTCAGATCGAATTATCCCCCCTTCGTTCACAAGAAAACTGAAAGAGACAAACGGCCTGTCCGGCTCCTCCATTGTGATGGAGTGCAAGGTCCATGGGTCACCCCCGATCTCTGTCTCCTGGTTCCACGAAGGGAATGAGATCAGCAGTGGCCGAAAATACCAGACCACTCTGACAGACAACACATGTGCCCTCACCGTGAACATGCTGGAGGAATCGGACGCTGGCGACTACACATGCATAGCTACAAACGTGGCGGGCTCGGATGAATGCAGTGCTCCTCTGACTGTGAGAGGTCAGCCAGAGCACAGCCTTAGAAGCCCGAATTGCATGGGGGACTGAGACGTTGAAGTTGATAAACACTAATTCATTTGTTTCCAATTTGTGCTTTTTTTGTGTGTAGAGCCACCATCTTTTGTGCAGAAACCGGACTCCATGGACGTCTTGACAGGCGGTAATGTCACCTTCACAAGCATTGTAAAAGGAACACCTCCTTTCAGCGTCAGCTGGTTCAAAGGTAGCAGCGAGCTTGTGCCCGGGGCCAGGTGCAGCGTGTCCCTGCAGGACTCGGTGGCTGAACTGGAGCTCTTTGATGTGGATACTTCCCAGAGCGGGGAATACACTTGCATAGTTAGTAACGAGGCCGGCAAGGCTTCCTGTACAGCGCATCTCTTTGTGAAAGGTTTGTTTGCTATTCTGTTTACGCAGTTAAGCTGCGCGTAGCGGCCAGGTGTGCTGGGCCTGTTTGTGTCTGTACTTGATTTTGTTCCATCAATTTGTTCACGCCAGCCCCGGCCATATTTGTGAAGAGGCTCAATGACTACAGCATAGAGAAAGGCAAGCCCCTGATCCTAGAAGGGACCTTCTCTGGAACCCCTCCCATCTCTGTCACATGGAAGAAAAATGGCATAAATGTCACTGCTTCCCAACGGTGTAACATCACCACAACCGAAAAGTCAGCGATCCTAGAAATTCTGAGCAGTGCTGTCGAGGATTCGGGGCAGTATAACTGCTACATTGAAAACGCTTCTGGCAAAGACTCCTGTTCCGCCCAGATCCTGATACTAGGTGTGTTTGGGTTACACATTCATAGCCCCGTCTCCAGGGAGTGGTACTGACTTGTCCTTCATGGCTGCTTATCTCTTTTGCTGCAGAACCACCATATTTTGTCAAGCAGCTAGAGCCCGTGAAGGTGACGGTTGGCGATTCTGCCTCCTTACAATGCCAGCTTGCTGGAACTCCCGAAATCGGGGTCTCCTGGTACAAAGGAGACACAAAGCTGAGGCCCACTGCCACCTGCAAGATGCATTTTAAGAACAATGTGGCTACGCTGGTTTTCACCCAGGTTGACAGCAATGATGGTGGAGAATATATCTGCAGGGCTGAAAATAGCGTGGGAGAAGTTTCCTCATCAACTTTCCTGACCGTTCAGGGTGAGCATGATATTTTAAAAGCAAGTATGTCTATGCTTCTTTAAAAATATTCAAAATACCCAATGAGGGCCTTCTTTAGGGAAAAGCCAAAGTGCTATTTTTTTTTATTTATTTATTTTTTTTGGCTTAAGAAACTCCAGTTAGAGTTAACAACTCACCCTTTTCCTTGGGTGACTGATTATTTTAGTTTTTCTGGGGCTCTTCCTATAGAGCTCTCATTGGATGAAACTCACTGGCTAGGTGAGGCTGAGCTCAAACTCATGGACTGTCTTCCTGCCGCTGCCTCTGAGATGGTAGGTATGTACTGCCACATCCGGGTCCACTTTTTCTACATCCTGTGTATATAGGGAGATGACAGAATGTTCCGTTGGAAAGATCATGCTATCATTTGCTGCTATAAATCTTAAAGGTGTGTAGGTGACTTATATTTTTAAATTGCCTGTCTTACTCAGGTAGCCAGAAGGTGGCCTCATGAGCTGGAGGTTCTGCTGAGTGGTCAGGGAGAGACCTCTAGCTAGTCAACACTTTGTTGGTTTCTAAGTGCTTTGTTTTATACCTCCTACTTCATATTTTCTCCAAAAATTCACATGCTGTTTTTCAGCTCCAAGTTAATTTGAAAGCCCTTAGTACTCCTTCATATTTTTAAAGACTTTTTTTGTACATTTGCAGCTATGACTCAGTTTAAAATATCCAGCTGTGTTCATTGCTTTAATCCTGTCCCTACAGAGCAAAAACTTCCACCATCATTTTCTCGACAACTGAGAGATGTGCAAGAAACTGTGGGGCTGCCAGTGGTGTTTGAATGTGCCGTAAGAGGGTCAGAGCCCATCTCCGTGACTTGGCACAAAGATGGCAAGCCGTTGAAAGACAGCCCGAATGTACAAACATCATTTTTAGACAATGTCGCCACTCTGAACATCTTTAAGACAGACAGGAATCTCGCAGGACAGTACTCCTGCACAGCTACAAACCCCATTGGCTCTGCTTCTTCTAGCGCCAAACTCATCCTCACAGGTGTGTGGTTCCCTAGACCGAAAGTCTTGTAATCATATACAACATTTGAAAGGAAACATTGCTGTTTCTTCAGCAGGCATGGCCCCAAGTCTGGGTTCTGAAACCTTGTCCCTGTCATATCTCTGCAGAGGGGAAGAATCCACCCTTCTTCGACATCCCTCTGGCCCCCGTGGATGCTGTGGTGGGAGAAAGTGCTGACTTGGAATGCCACGTCACAGGCACACAGCCCATCAAGGTCAGCTGGGCCAAGGACAACAGAGAGCTCCGCAGTGGCGGGAACTACCAGATCAGTTACCTGGAGAACAGCGCGCACCTGACCATCGTCAAGGTGGACAAAGGAGACTCTGGACAGTACACCTGCTACGCCGTGAACGAAGTGGGGAAAGACTCCTGCACAGCCCAACTCAACATAAAAGGTACAGTTTGTCTTGCATGGGGTCCAAGAGAGAGCAGTCCTTTGAGAGGATAGCCCAGCAGCCTTAACAACGACAGGTTTCTTACGATGGGGAGATTTCTCAGAAGCGTCTGAAAACAAGTTAACATGAAAATGTTTATGAGAGCATAAGCTTGCATAAAGAAAAACTGAAGTCATTTAATCTGTATCTGCTAAAAGTTGACCTGTGCTCCTCAGCCCTAAGACTGAGTGTTCCTTCTTACAAATGTCTGGTTGTGTAAATGCCCATGAAATGTTTCCATCAGCTGTCCTGTCAGAGAGCAGCTGAGAACTGGCTGTGGGAAGAGGAGTCACAGAGGAACATACATGACTTGTCTGAGAGCCTCAAAGGGGTAACTTTACCTCTGCACCTGCTTCAGTTACCTTTTTCACTGCTTACAGAGCGCCTGATCCCACCGAGTTTCACGAAAAAGCTATCCGAGACAGTAGAAGAGACAGAGGGGAACTCGTTCAGACTGGAAGGGCGTGTGGCAGGTTCCCAGCCTATCACTGTTGCTTGGTACAAAAATAATGTAGAGATCCATCCGACTTCCAACTGTGAGATCATGTTCAAGAACAACGCACTGCTCCTGCAGGTCAAGAGAGCCAGCATGGCCGACGCAGGCTTGTATACCTGCAAGGCGACAAATGATGCGGGCTCTGCCCTGTGCACATCTTCCATTGTCATCAAAGGTGAGTTGTCTCCATCGCGCTGTACTGTCATGCTTTTCTTTGCACACTTCTGTGTGCGTTTCTTCTGAAATCTGGGTTCAGTGTCAAGCCATAAACAAGAATGTACATTAGTTAGTGAATTGCCATCATTACACAGGTGTTTGCTAAAAACGTATTCATAATTTTATTACGTGATTCCCTAAGGTAGATTTCACTTAAGAAATAGACTCAGATTTCTAAGTCATGTCCCCAAATTCCCTCAAGCATCTAGAATTCAAACCCATTTTTGGCAAGGGTATACAAGTGAGAGATATTTTGATGAAATGCATTTATTCTGAACATTTTAAAAAACTGTCATGACGTATTATAGTGACTTTGCTTACTCTCTGCTACAAGAAGAAACATTTGCTTTTGTTTGTGAAGAACAATTGTTTAATATGTATTACTCTTATCTTTTGGCCTAAAATTGAATAGTAATACCAGACAAAATGGTAAAGTTTAATTGAAAACCAGTATTTGGGTAGAAGAATATTACATACATATGTATATAATATAATATATAATAATATAGTATAAAAGATATACACAAAGCTCTTATTTTAAGAAAGGAAGCAGTCTACATCATTTCAGATCTTCCTTACATGATTTTCTAAACATAAAACATAAAAGTTTACAGACAGTCATAACTTATTTCACAAGGCAACTTTCTAGAAAAGCGTGTGATGGTCATCACAGGTGAGCTCCTGGCCACCTCAGAGTGGACCAATAACCCAATATCATTAATAGGTTTCTATTGTGAACAGCTGTTTTGGCTACAAACTCAAATTTTATTATTTATGTGAGAAAACTGAAATTTATCAATTTTCAGTACATGTACTAAAGTGAAAAATATCTTTCTAGTGGTGGTTTATTCTCCCCGTGGCTGTGCTGCTGGGTAGCTACCTTCTGTGGTGCTCTGAGGCTATTTTTCTGTAGAGGTTCACTGGATAGCAGGCACCAGAAGCAGTAATCAGGAATGCTGCCTTGTTTCATCTCCAGGCTTCAGGATCACTGACTCTCTAGAGCTATGATACAACTTTGTATCACACATGCGCATTTTGCCACGTAACTTGTAACTTTCCTTTGTTTCCAGTTGAACACTGAGCTTCAACTCTTAGTTTCTTGGGGATAAATCTGGATTTTTTTTTTTAATAGTAACTATAGCTGCCTTTAAAATCTAAAACTGAACATCAGAGAAAATCTCGTTAAGATTTGGGAACCTCCATAACCTTGATGGTGGCTCTCCTCCACAGGAATTAACAATCATCGCTGCTCTACGTGAGCAGAATTCCCCTTATGCCTTCAGGTTTTAGCGTTTGGTAAAAAATCCTGCCACCTGTAGTTTTAAAAGAATCAAAATCCTGCTACACTGCATAGACACTGATAGCAATACCAACAGAGCATTTGCGGAGCTTAGTCGGGACATGGATGCTGTGTTGCTTTGTGGACAGCTTGGCAGATGTCCTTCGCTTGGTTTTAAATCTTTACTCTTTTCAAAGCCAACAAATGTTAACAATTGCTCAAAAGATGGGTAAACTCTGGTGTACAATTCCAACCACTACTGTGTCTGCTGTCACCTGTTGGAGGGAGACTATTTTGTCCTTTTTGAATCTCTTTTACAAAGCATCATGTATCCTTCGCTTTATGTTCTCTGTCATCCTCATAAAGATGCCTTTTTATTTCCAGAGCCCAAGAAACCACCTGTGTTTGACCAGCACCTCACCCCGGTAACAGTCAGCGAAGGCGATTTTGTGCAGCTCAGCTGTCATGTGCAGGGATCGGAGCCCATTCGGATCCAGTGGTTGAAAGCCGGCAGAGAGATAAAGCCTTCCGAGAGATGCAGCTTCAGCTTTGCTAGCGGGACAGCTGTGCTGGAACTCAAGGAGACCGCTAAAGCAGATGCGGGAGATTACGTGTGTAAGGCTTCCAACGTGGCAGGAAGTGACACTTCCAAGTGCAAAGTGACCATTAAAGGTACAGACACCAAGAAAGTGTGACGCACATTAAGGCAGAAACTGTTCACAGTGGTCAGCTAAATAGAACTCTAATAAGAATGGAATTAGACATGTTAGACACATGAGTTACTTGTCATTTGTAATCTGGAGTCCCCACAGTGAAAGCATCCAGTGATCTAATGGAAACAATCTCAATACAAAGTATTTAAAGTTACCCAGGGTTCACCAGCCTACTTCTTGAAACTCTCCCAGCATATCCTCAAGGATAAGTCAGTGTAGATGCTATGCTGATGTGATATGGAATAGCTAGATGGCGTAGCCAAGAGGAAATCCATACAAAAAAAGTCAAACCTGTAACAGCCAGATTGGATGCTCTGACAGCTGTCACTGGAATATATGTCTACAAAACTGCTTTGTCACTTGTAACTCACAGCTAGTGAGTCTTGGAGTACACTCCAAAGCTCTGAACGTTTGTTTTACACCCCACAATACCTTTTACAACTCTCAAGTTTTTGCCCTAACAAAACGTGGAAATGTATGTTTCAGAAAAGCCAGCTGCGGCCCCAGCAGCCAAGAAAGCAGCGGTGGATGGGAAACTCTTTTTTGTATCGGAGCCTCAGAGTATCAGAGTAGTGGAAAGTAAGTGTGCAACCTTCTCCTGCCAGTTTCACTTCAGAGGCACCAACACTGCAAGACTGATTTCTGAATGAATTTGTTTTCATCCTCCCTTAGAAACCACTGCCACGTTCATTGCAAAAGTTGGAGGTGACCCAATCCCGAATGTTAAATGGACGAAAGGCAAGTGGAGACAGCTGAACCAAGGAGGCCGCATTCTGATCCACCAAAAGGGAGACGAAGCAAAGCTGGAGATTCGTGACACCACGAAAACCGACTCTGGGCTATACCGCTGTGTTGCCTTTAACAAGCATGGGGAAATCGAGAGCAACGTCAATCTACAGGTGGACGAAAGGAAGAAGCAGGAGAAGATTGAGGGCGACCTTCGCGCAATGCTGAAAAAGTAAGTCCTGTCAGGGTTGTGAAGGGGGCTTCTTACTCACAGAGGGCGTGGGCCGGCTACTGCAAGACTCAGAGCGCTGGAACCTGACATGGCTTATCAGTGAGTGACAAGCCAGTCCATCGTGTTTAAGTGGAATTTAAGTGATCTGTCGAGATTTGTTTCTGAATGATGATGGAAAACAAAAAGAGAGATAGATCAAAAAGCTTTTAAACAAAAGAAAGTAGCCAAATACTGTGTGTCCAAGTCTGAGAGGCTTGATTTCACAAAGTTTTTTTTTAATGCTCTAGTTTTTTAGATCATTTACTTTGAACACTTCCATAATCACCAATAATTTCAATATAATTTGTGTCTCACCATAATTGTTGAATTATCACTCACTTTTCCATAGTTCTTTTTCATGACGTGATATCTAAATAAGGTTTTGCTATTTCATATAACTATCATTAGTTGGGCTCCTGGTTATTAGATTAACAGGCATGTTTCTATATTCTTTCCTTTCTTCAACTCATTGATCAGATTTCAACACTGTATAACCATAGCCCAATGGTAATCCATTCCATCACCAAACTGACTTGTTTTTTATAGTTTTGGTCAACCCGATAAAAATTAGCATGTAAAACTTATTTTTTAATAAAGAATTTATTTTTATTTATAAATTTACAATATAGAATCATATATTTATTTCTTAATAAAAATATATTTCTTTATGAAGCACATTGAACCGCTGTACAGCGAGGGAAAACACTGAGACTGACAGTCTTTGAGTCCTGGCAGATGGTTCAAACTACTAAACAGAAGACACGTGGTTGATCTTAATTTCTCTTTTTAGGACTCCAGCCCTAAAGAAAGGCTCTGGGGAAGAAGAGGAAATTGACATCATGGAGCTTCTCAAAAATGTGGATCCTAAAGAATATGAGAAATACGCACGCATGTACGGAATCACTGATTTCCGGGGCCTCCTTCAGGCCTTTGAGCTGCTGAAGCAGAGTCAGCAAGAAGAGACTCACAGACTGGTACGGCACGGCCCTTTGCTGCAGCTGCCTCCTAAGAGAGAAAAAAATCGTATCTGAGTCATCCACCCTTTCATATCAGCAGAAAGCCTTCAATTCCCAGGACACTACATTTTCTAGGAAACAATTTACTATAACCTAGCTATAAACTTTCCTGTAACCTAACAAACATCAAGAATTGGAATCGGAAGGCTAGAAGAGATGGCTTGGTGGTTAAGGGCGTGGGCTGCTCTTCCAGGGGCCCTGGGTTCAATTCCCAGCGCCCACATGGCAGCTCACAACTGTCTCCACTCTGGTTCCAGGGACTCTGATGCCCTCTTCTGGCTGCTGCCAGCATCACACTTAGTGGCGTACATACATGCAGGCAGGCAAAACCCACATACACACCAAAGAAAAATACATCTTTAAAAAATACCGGTACACATAAATAAAAATAAATTAAAAAAAAAACACCAATACACATAAAAATTTTACAAGTTTAAAGAATGGAAGTCAGACATAGTTGTGTACCTGCTGATTGAAATCTTTGTTCCTAATGCATTATTTTTCCCCTCAGGAAATTGAGGAGCTGGAGAAGTCAGAAAGAGACGAAAAGGAATTTGAGGAACTTGTATCATTTATTCAGCAAAGGCTGACACAGACAGAGGTAAAGTGAATTATGTTAACAATGAAAATGTACAAAAAAAATTATTAGTGGGAATTATAAGGGAAGGAGTGGCCAACGCGGTGATTCTTTCTTCTCCCAGCCTGTCACCTTGATCAAGGATATTGAAAACCAGACAGTTCTGAAAGATAACGATGCCGTCTTTGAAATTGACATTAAGATTAATTATCCAGAAATCAAGCTCTCCTGGTACAAGGGCACTGAAAAGCTGGAGCCAAGTGACAAATACGAAATAAGAATTGACGGGGACCGGCACACACTCACAGTCAAAAACTGTCAGCTCAAAGATCAGGGCAACTACAGGCTCGTGTGCGGCCCCCACATTGCCAGCGCCAAGCTGACGGTGATCGGTGAGTTCCCAGGGCCTCGCGCGGTTGCTGCGAGCGCGCCTGCCTGGGATGCCCATGCCGAGCAACCTGTGTCCCTGTATCCACAGAGCCGGCTTGGGAGCGCCACCTCCAGGACGTCACTCTGAAAGAAGGCCAGACCTGCACCATGACCTGTCAGTTTTCCGTGCCAAACGTGAAATCCGAGTGGTTCCGAAACGGCAGACTCCTTAAACCCCAAGGCCGCGTGAAAACGGAAGTGGAGCACAAAGTCCACAAGCTGACCATCGCGGACGTCCGTGCCGAGGACCAGGGTCGGTACACCTGCAAGCACGAGGGCCTTGAAACGTCGGCAGAGCTCAGAATCGAAGGTGGGTGAGGAGCTGGGCTGAGCGCCGAGCCTCCTAGGCAGAGCCGGGCAGGCCCCTGCCCCCCCCCCCCCCCGCAGATCAATGATAGAGAGCTCACGCGCCCTCTTCCTCCCACACCCAGATCAAAAGGAAAATACTCAACCAAGCGTGCATTTCTGTTAGACAGAAATCAGGTTTTAATCTAGACTAACACATGATTTTTTTTTTTTTTTTATCGGTTGCTGCTTCTTAAAAAGCTTGATTTTATAATTCTCCTATCTATGGCTGTGGTTCCTAGAATAAACTCTTGGGAAAGGCAAGAAGTTGTAGATATATAAATTCGAAGCACTGTGATTTGGAATTGCTACCTTGAGGGACCTATTTTGACGTTCTAGGTATAAATCTTTATAGATAAAATTAACAACTTATGTGAAAAGTAATGGCTATTTTTAAAAAAGATTTATTTCATTTAAAAGTTGTGTTCTTTCTGAATCTCTGAGGTAAAATTTCTGACTTAGAGAGCAATAATACTTAATTTTTTTATTGTTAAGTTTTAGGTAATAACATTAAGCTATCCAAGAATTTTTTTTTTTTTACTGTATCTCATTATATGGTACCATTTTTATTGTTAAAACAAAATTCTATTAATCTTATTTTCAGGATCTCGGGTTTCTGAATTACTTTGCAATAAATATGAGTGCCTCGTCTTTTCAAAGCTCAAAGAAAGTTAAATGCCTTCACATTAGACTGAAGTGGAAAGTGCTAATTGCTTTTTAAATAAGTAAATGTTTTAAATATGTTCATGAGTGACAAAACTGGCCAGAATATCACTTTCTGCAAGGTGTACAGAGCCTCAGATTCCCAGGTGGCTTTGAGGGAGAGTCTGCCCGCTCTGGCCATCTCCTCAAAGCACCCTGCTGTCCCCGGGGCCTTGCTGCCTTCTTGTTTGCCTGTCTGTATTTGGAAAGTGGGTTTCTGAACTCTGGAGAGTCCTCTGTAACTTAGAATTGCAAATTTCCTGTTGAATTTGAAATCATTCCCCCAGGGAAATCTTTATAGAAGAGAAAATTCCAGATCCTAAATAACAAAAAATAATTTTCTCAAGGTAAGAAAGGGATCCTCAGAGGAATTCCCAGACCACGAGACTGCTTATGTGTTCTCATTGCGAACCTTCTATTTCATGAGCAGTTTTGAAATTTAATTTGACTTTGGGTTCAAATCTCCCTTTGGCATCTCCTTCATATGAATATTTTAAGGACTCCTGGGGATTTCTTTACAGTCTCCACTGTTAGTCCTGGGGGAATACCCTGGAGAATTGGAACACTTTGGCTGTTAATACAAGAATGTGTCACTATTGTTCTGCATATGGAGCTTCTATTATTTTCTATTATTTCATAACTGAATAAAAAATAGAAGCCGAACTTGGTAACACATACCTGTAGTCCTGGATACCTGGGAGGCTGGGGCGGGAAGTTGGCACATTCGAAGTCAGCCTGGGGGTCTTAGGTAGACTTTGCCTCAAAAAACATTAACTTGCTGGGGATGGTATAGCACTGTTTTGTGAAGCCACAGGTTCAACAGTAGTATCCCAAAAAACCAACCAAACTAACCAACTAATTTCACTGGGGGGACCTGGCGCACATGCATACCCTGTAATTCTGGCACTCGAAAGACCAAGGCCGTGGACCTGTTTGGGCCACACAGTGAAACCCCCGACTCAACCGCCCAAGAGCATTTAAGTATCCAAGAGAAGTCACAGCAGCAGAGATTCCTGTCTGTGCCAGCTGACTCTGGACCCTTTATATCTGAACAGCCGAGCCAATTCAGTTCACAAAGCGCATACAGAACATCGTGGTGAGCGAGCACCAGTCTGCCACTTTCGAGTGTGAGGTGTCCTTCGACGACGCCATTGTGACCTGGTACAAAGGACCCACAGAGCTGACAGAGAGCCAGAAATACAACTTCAGGAATGACGGCCGCTGCCACTACATGACCATCCACAACGTGACCCCGGATGACGAAGGTAGCCACACGGACGCTATCCCAGTGAACCTGTGGGATGGCCCTCGCCCCTGCCTGTCTTTGCCATCTCTCCCTTTAACTGCACTTCCAGTTAACTAACTAACTAATGATGGGCGTTGGGACACTAACGCGGGGTGATTGTCCTCCACAGGTGTCTACTCGGTGATCGCACGCCTGGAGCCCAGAGGAGAGGCGAGGAGCACAGCGGAGCTGTACTTAACCACGAAAGGTGAGCGCGGGCCACAGGAGGGCGTGTTACAGCCCCGGAAGCCAGCATCTTGCTCAGATGGTTCCTCCTATTAAAACGCCCTCTGTTTCCCTTGCAGAAATAAAACTGGAGATGAAGCCTCCTGGTGAGTTGTTACCGTCTTTTAATCGTTGCTCACAGTAAGGTCAGCGTGGCTTTAGGACAACGAAAGCCCAATGCAAATGCATGAAGTGACAGTTCCTCTTTCCAGTAGAATGTTACCCAGTAGCATGATTTCGAGCAAAACAGTGTTACACCGCGTGAGTTTAGGGGTGAACGTAGATAGCGGAGGGGCTGTCAGGAGCACACAAACAGTGCGACTACAGAATGAAGCAAGTTCCCGTGAGCACCGAACTGTGTGCCACGGGTGTTGCAAGGATGCCAATACCCTTGAGTCTGCGCGCCTGAAGCTGCCGTTGGGGGGACAGAGCGGTGGGCGCGTGTTATCAGCTCCCAGTCCTTATCACCACTTGTTACTTCCAGACATTCCCGATTCCAGAGTTCCAATCCCAACCATGCCCATCAGAGCCGTCCCACCTGAAGGTAAGACCCTAGCCCTGGCCGCTGGGCCTGAAATCCCACCTCATTGTCTCCACTGTTGGTTCGGAAACCAGAGCAAACAGGCAGCTACCGTGACGAGTAGATACTGGTGTCACTTGTTCAGTCACACCCCTGAATTAATAAACAGGACGCGGCCAGATGGCTCAGAAAGCAGGGAGTTAAAACATGAGGCTGATGTGTTTGTTTTTTCAGAAATCCCTCCTGCGGTTGCTCCCGGCATCCCTCTTCTGCTGCCATTACCTGAGGAGAAGAAGCCACCAGGAAAGCGTGTGGAAGGTATTACAGGACACCCAAACGGAGTGGTACAACCGCTTCGTGTGGCTTGAGCTCCCTCTTGTGGTCAAGACATTGAACTGACATCAAAATGTTATTCCCACTATGGGGTTTGAAATTCTGAGAATTAGCACATGAACTAAAATGGTATGCATTTTTAAAATATCGCAAGGGAACTACTTATATATTGATTAAAACTAAATATATTTCACATGTCTCTGACGACTATGCTTAACAACTAATAGTATAATAACGAAACCAGTTTGCGGGGCAGCTTATGGAAATACACCAAATTAGTTGAGGAGGAAACTGAAAACTGTGGTTTGTCTTCTCTTCAACTATACCTTCACCTACTCTTTGTAAGTCACTGCTTGCATAAAATATGGTTGAGAATATCTTTGACATGTCTTTGACGTGTTTGGCTGGGTCTTGTTGGCGGGGGTAGTTTTATTTTGTTCCCGTAAGAAACAGGTACCTAATAAAGAGATCTAACCTGGGCAGCATAGTTGTATCCAGCTCAGCAGGCAGAGACAGGGTCATTACCACAGCAGAGAGCCCATAAGACAAACTGGATGGGGCTGCATAGTAAGACCCCGTCTCAAAGGCAAAACAAAACAGACAAGCTCTTAAACAGACCAAGAAATTGACCATCTCAAATGCTAAATGCTTAAAGTCGTGAGGGTGCTGTTTACAACCCAGACAGCACGTTGCCCGAGACTCCTCAGGCTACAGAGTTGCTGCAGGAATTCTCTCAGCATAGCTTACAACATCTACTGGTCCAAACAATGTTTCACCGCAGCCTGATCACTAACACTAAAACAGTATCATCGGAATGCCATGTGAGACTCCTAATGCCTGCTGCAATTGATATTAAACACTTGAACCATTTTTCAGCCAATTCCAAAGAAACTCAATATTTTCCAACCAATTTTGCAACTAATATACTTTCAATAAAAGGGAGAAACATGTGTGTGAATTATATGAGCATACTTAAGTATATTTCATTTACTTGTGGTACGGAGAGGAATAATCAAAATCATAAGTTAGATCCCATCATGCTTCTGTGGTCAGAAGGAATAAATTCTGGTGTTTTTGTTTGTTTGTTTGTTTGTTTGTTTTTTAAATGGCTTGTTCTTTAAATGGAAATGTTAACATGGCTGCTGGTATTCGTTGCAAAACCTGAGAATTTAAATCAGATTTTTTTAAATCACAGGGTGTTTAATGTTTACAAATACTAGCAGCCAAAGGCCACACATGACTAAAAAGAACATGACTAAAATATACCCACCCTTCAGCAGCAGCTACAGGTCACACGTATGACATGGGCTGGACATTAATTCTACTCTTCCATTTGCTGTTCCTCTGACAAATTTGCTCTCTACACCCAAAGAAACACAAGAGAAGGCATAGCTTCTCCTCCTCCTCTTCTGCTAACCCTACCCCTCGTACGATCAATGGACATACAGAACTTCAGTATTAATTCTACCTTCCTCCCAAATCTCTCTTGTTCTTTTCACTTTTTACTGCAAGATTTTTCCTAAAGCAAGTATCTCACAATAAACTTTATCTTGTTCTCATCCACATCTGAAAAACAAAAATTGAAATTTCCTGAGAAGAATTCACTTATATCTGACTTTCTTTTCTTTCTTTCTTTTTTTTTTTTTTTTTTTTTTTAGTGACCAAAAAGGCTGTGAAGAAAGACACCAAAAAAGTTGTTGCAAAGCCCAAGGAAGAGGCACCACCACCACCAGGTATTATAATAAACTTTAAAAATCAAATAAAAAACGAATCAAGAGGTCGCTGTAAGGTTTTCATTGTGGATAAGTCCTTAGTGTGGGAGACAGGAAGTGCACGGGCTGGGGTCGGCAGGCGGGGATGTCCCCGAAGCTCTCTCATTCTGTTCCACGTCGCCTTCCTGTGTCCAGGCTGCCTCTGGCAACCAACGGCACAGAGGATGCTCACTGTCTACAGCGATGACTTGAAGGAGGCCTTCGCCTTCTAGTCCTGCTGCGGCCCTTGAGTAGGCCCTCCCAGCAGCTGTTGAGGGGTTAGCGCTACATGCATAGCCCAACTCAGGGTCCTTCTTGCGTTTCCTCATTTAACATTGGAATGAATCTTGGAAGGTTTATAGCTCTCACCCTCCTGATGGGGATGGAAAGCATAGCAGCCTCCCCAGGGGCACTCTCCGTCACAGGGACTCTCCCGGGTGGTCGTTGGGAAAACGTGGTGTTTAGTGAACTGTATAGTTAATAGTTAAAGAATTAAAGAAGCCAGCCTACGCTGGAATGGAACTCCAGCCTCTGTGTGTTTTACTATCCAGACCTGTCAGAGCCACTTGTGTCGGCTTGGTTTGGAAATGACGGGGGCTCTAGGATGCTCGTGGAGGGGATGCTACATGTCAGGGGTGCCCATGGTAGTGCTCCAGATTGGTAAACAGGAAATAATGCACAGTCTAAACATGAACGTGCACTTTGTGTTTTTTGAAGTCCCAGAAGTCGCCAAGAAGCCCCCACCTCCGACTCCCATGATTCCAGCAAAAGGTAAGTAAAAAGGAATTGTTAAGCAGTTTATAAGTTACTGCTGCATTTCTGTGTATTTCATTATTCTAGGCTTCCAGGTTATTGTAAACTCTTTCTGGAAACAATGGCTGTTTCCTAGTGTTTCCTCCCAGGGAAAGGAAGCCAGGAGGACGGTCCTACACCTCTGCAGCCACTGGGGGCAGCAGTGAGAGATGGAAAGGAAAGAGCCCTATCTAAAGTTCACAGTATAACTCACACAAATAATAAGGAAGGATTATAAGTAATGTTGATCTTAAAGATATTTTAAAATCTTGTATATAAAAATGAGGAATGGCTTTGATTACATAATTTTTCACTTGTCATTATTCAAGTGAATAGTGAGTCATAGTCAAAAGTGTAAAAAAAAAAAAAGTAGGTTCCAAGAGAAATGCCTTTGCAGAAAGAAAAATAAAGAAAGAATAACTAGAGAAACATTAACTCCAGATTTCAGAATTTATCAAGTCTTAAGTATTTCATGGGAAGTTAGAAGGAACCATCCAAACACACAGAATGATGGAAGGTAAAGCAACTTGAAGCTGTCCATTGAATCTATACTTTTGACCCTAGAAGAAAATTCTCAAATCAAGAGCAGAGAGCATCTTGATACTACCACATTGCCTAGTTGATAAACTAGAACCCGTTTTACTGGGGACACAAATCAAACCACAGGAGGCTTAATCGGTCTAATTCTATGGCATCTGAGCTGCTCGATATTGAATGAAGAAATTGAATAAAATTTTCCGATGGGTGTGATTAATATGATTTCCCCATCTCTCCTCCCCACCCTTTCTGTCTTTCAGCTTCTGAAATTATTGATGTGTCCTCTAAGGCTGAAGAGGTGAAAATTACCACCATCACCAGAAAGAAAGAGATTCATAAAGAAAAGGAGGCTGTCTACGAGAAAGAGCAAGCCGTCTACGAGAAGAGGGTTCTCATAGAGCCTTGGGAAGAGCCCTATGAGGAGCTGGAAACGGAGCCTTACACAGAGTATGAGGAGCCGTATTACGAAGAACCGGATGAAGACTACGAAGAGGTCCAGGTGGAGGCCAAAAAGGAAATCCATGAGGAATGGGAGGAAGACTTCGAAGAAGGCCAAGAGTACTACGAGAGGGAGGAGGGCTATGACGAAGGGGAGGAAGAGTGGGAAGAGACGTATGGAGAAAGAGAAGTGATCCAAGTCCAGAAGGAGGTCCATGAAGGTACACATCCACTGCGTGGCTTTTCCCCCTCTCCTCCTCGTTTTCCCTCGGCTCCTTATACTTTCCATGCCATTACCTGATTTACAAGGGGCCCAAAAGAGAAAGTGACCGCTCTGGTTCCTCCGAGGTTACGGATCTTTAATCACTCGATCTTTAGACTAGGCACGATCTTTAGTTGTGTTGATGTTCTCACATCACAGGTTGGACCATGTAACCCTAGCACAGACTCTGCCTCTTGTACGGCATCCACTGCCTTGCTACTTCATGCTGTTCTGAGACTGCGCTAGCGCCGTTAGTCACGGGCTCCCCACCATGACAAACTCCCCGCACAATAACAAGTTATCCTTAACTTCTTTTCGTTTGCAACAAGCACAACCTATCAGCATTGGCTGACCTAAGCTCTCCTGCTTCTCTTGTGCTTTTGTTAAAGAATTACACGAGAGGAAACTCCCAGCCAAAGTGCCTGAGAAGAAAGCACCACCTCCCAAAGGTATGTGCTTAAAGCGCTTAGATGCGCCGGAACGCTCACACCATTATTGTGGCTTGTCGGGCAAGGGTGTGTGATTCAAGAGCTAAATCCAATAGGCACAACTTCTCTGAGCTGTACTGTACCTATGAATTTTCTCTTAAGAATTTGTATCTACTTGATATAATTAAAATATAAAAGAGTGCTATGGTAAAATTAAAATAAATATAAACAATCCCAGAAACTTGTGCTTACAGTTGAAAACACCAAACCTGCCTGTCTCTAAAAACATCATGTATAGCTGTATACATACTTACCTACATATATGTGTATGTAAGGAGGATGAGAGAGAATTTTAACAGAAATTCTAAAAGTACTGCAATTTCTTTAAAATATTTGCAGTTGTAAAGAAGCCAGTAGTTGAAAAGATTGAAAAGACATCTCGAAGAATGGAGGAAGAAAGAGTTCAAGTCACCAAAGGTATAGCCAGCATTTAAAGACTTTTCTGGTAACACGTACATAAATCCTCTGCTCTCTGATATATGTTCACGTGTTATTTATATAGTTGCCCAAACTGACATTTTTTTAAATTTTGTGCTAAGAAGTATCCTTCACAATACAAATATATTTGTACATATTTTTTAAAGTACCTGAAGTTTCCAAGAAGATTGTTCCACAAAAACCTTCCCGGACTCCAGTGCAGGAAGAAATAATTGAAGTGAAAGGTATACATCTTTATTTTTAAGCTACAAGCTCCAATTACTGCAATCTGTGCATATGGCTATCTGAACATACATTGCTAAAGAATTCAGAAGCACCACGAATACTGCACATTTCATATAGTACACATTTTATGTTGGGTTATACCCATGTATAATTCAATAACTATTTTTGCTTTTAGTCTGGCGCAGAAATTACATTTTTTTTAATTTAAGGAAGGTTTTGTGTTTTATGAGTAATCTTCTAACTTTACCATACAGTATGTCGCATTGCATATAATATTTCCCATTCTCTAATTTATGTGAATTGATCCTAATCGATTTGGGAGAGTAGCACCCTTTTTGTGTGAAGAAGTTGTGTCTATTTGATTCTCATTTGTTAGTATTTTTGCTACAAGTCTGCATGGATCGTTTGTCCAGACAGATCAAAACATGACTTGTTTTCTTCTTGAAGCTGATTTCATTCTTCACCATACTAACCCCCTCAATCTGTGTCTAGAGATTTACATATGGTATGCCATCTGTGTTTCGTCTGATGTCCTGTCCTAGAAGAAATACTAACATGGCAATGCTCTTTTTAAAGTGCCAGCTGTGCACACAAAGAAGATGGTTATCTCTGAAGAAAAGATGTTCTTTGCTTCTCACACGGAAGAGGAGGTGACCGTCACAGGTATATGGCAGTTTTGAATTTGAGAGCTCAAGACAGAGTTGCAGGTGGCCCTCGTTTCCCTTTCTTGACTAAGATATGATGCTGTGGGAATTTCTGTCTCCTTGTATTTCTCTGTCATCTTTTTTACTTTTGTGTCTGTCACCTTTAATTATTTTTTGTTTTGGTACTCTTAGTAAATTATGGTTGCCGTCCACAATACGATCTGTCAGTAATTAAGATGTATATATTTTTTTAAAGTCCCTGAAGTGCAAAAGAAAACTGTCACTGAAGAGAAAGTTCATGTTGCAGTTTCCAAAAAGATTGAACCACCACCCAAAGGTATCAGCAATTCATTCCACTTTAAAATGTTTTCAGGCAAAAGTCACAGTAAATGTCTAACTACCCTGATACTAAGTATCAGAATTAGCCACACAGTGGCCAGTCCTAAATTCTGGGTGGGCAAGAACTCACCGGAGAGAGAAGAGAAAGACTTCGAGGAAGCACAGGAGTGAAACACAAGGCTCCCTTTCCTGTCTCCGGACACGTACAATTCAGTGACATTTTTATTTGGAGATAAAGTATGATGAAGCCCCCCTCACATCAGCTTACCAAAGGCTTTTCAAAATGTTAAAAACAAAACAAAACAACTTCTGTTAGGAGTTTAATATACCAGAAATATTAAAAACTAAGTTTTGTGAACTTATAAGTTAAGTAAATTGTATTGGAAATTCCTTAATACTCAGAGTGTACAGCTTCCACTTTTTCTGCATTTTACTATTCTCTGTGTCTCGGGGGTTGTTGGCACCTGCTGTTTGTGCAGCCAGTGTGAAACCTGATGGCGCCCTCCTTGCCAGCTCTTTCTAACTCAGAACTGTACAGCACCAGTTACACCAGGAGCCAGGGTGTCAGTCCTTACCCTACACTGAAAGCAAAAGATACAGGACCTCCTGGGCAGGGTAGTGTCCATCTTTAACCCCGGCACTCAGGAAGCAGAGACAGGCAATCTCTGTGAGTTTGAGGACAGCCTGGTCTACATACCAAGTTCCATGCCAGCTGGGGCTAAATAGTAAGACCCTATGTAGAAGGAAAGAAGGAAGGAAGGAAGGAAGGAAGGAAGGAAGGAAGGAAGGAAGGAA
>NW_026585895.1:8023162-8050016 GCF_907164565.1 Psammomys obesus
GAAGGAAGGAAGGAAGGAAGGAAGGAAGGAAGGAAGGAAGGAAGGAAAGGAAGGGGAAACTTTATTCTCTACACCAGGGTTACACCCTCTTTCCCTAGACAAATTTAAGATATGAAAACATTTAATATCACCTAATGCAATTGTTCTTATGCAACTGACTTTAAACAAAATGGGTTCTCCCATTGTTTCTGAGAACGTAGAAACTCATGCCATTAAGGTAATGAATACAGGTCTGGAGAGATGGCTCAGAGGTTAAGAGCACTGGCTGCTCTTTCAGAGGTCCTGAGTTCAATTCCCAGCAACCACAGGGTGGCTCACAAACATCTATAATGAGATCTGGTGCCCTCTTCTGTCCTGTAGGCATACATGCAGGCAGAACACTGTATTAATAAATAAATATGTCTTCAAAAAAAAAAAGATGATGAATACATTTGTCCCATTTCTACTTAGCCGTTCAGCCATGAATCTTGGATCCTAAACCATGATTTTGTTGCACCCAACTGGCATAAAGGGGGAATATCTACTCTTTACTTCTTTCTTATAAGAATATAAGCCTTATCAAGATGAGCAGCTTCTCAAACACAGTATACTTCTTTTTAAAGTCCCTGAACCACCTAAAAAGCCCATTCCAGAAGAAGTGGTCCCTGTTCCCGTTCCTAAGAAGGTGGAACCACCAGCACCCAAAGGTAGCACTTCTTGGGTTCTGTTTTCTTGGATCTTTTGTGTGTGTGTGGCCTGTGTGTTAACACAATGTTATCAGTTAAACAATCTCTCATGTATTTAATTCTCCATCTGTGGGTTTTATTGATTTGTGGTAACACATGTTAATAACTGTCTGAGATGCCAGCCCATCCTAAACAGGTGTTTGTCCCCTCGTGTCGTATGTGTGATGTTACCTGATATCGCTGTACTAAGCATTCCATTTTGCTACAAGTAGAGCGTACTAACTTACTTTTTAATTCTTAAGCTCTTAATGAGGCTTTGCACTTTCCTATGATCTTAAGTGTCTCAGAAGGACACGTAACATTCAACCCTGTTTCAACAATGTTATCTTTAAAGTTCCTGAGGCTCCCAAGAAACCTGTGCCAGAGGAGAAAAAGCCAGTTCCTCTTCCCAAGAAAGAGCCAGCAGCTCCTCCAAA
Source organism: Psammomys obesus (assembly GCF_907164565.1). Lineage (NCBI taxonomy): Eukaryota > Metazoa > Chordata > Mammalia > Rodentia > Muridae > Psammomys > Psammomys obesus. Next base: position 8,024,304 of record NW_026585895.1, read on the forward strand.
AGGTATCCAGGATTGCTGGTGGAGACGGCCACTGGCCCAGGGGCCAGCACAGTCTTCCTCTGTCCTACGTTGTCCTTGTCTCTTTGGCATGTTGCGTGTGTTTAAAACATGTGTCACTGCTGGGGACATACTCTTGTTATATATTATTTATTATTCTGAACATTCCTAAGGTAGTGTTCAAAAGTATTATTGAAAGAAGTAGCTATGTCAAACTGCTACCTTAAATTGTTGAGGAGAACTTGTGGAACATCTTTTACACATGTCTGTAGAAGCAAACATCTCTTGCACTCTCATACATGTGTCTTCTTCATTAAGACATTGTTGTGTGTCCATTATGAGGAGACTGAGGGAGGCTGTGCCACTTGGCAGAAATGATTGTCACCCAGATATAGATGAACCTAATGTGCTTGCGTGGCTTTTCTGCCTAAAAGCCCATGTCAGCGAGTTGTCAGTAAAGGAGGACAGATTTTTGACATCTTTCTTTCCCTCTATGTCTTGACGTTCATTAAATTGACTGTAAACATTTGGAAGTATATTCTAAATGACAGACTTTCTGATAGAAAAACACCTGCGTATACATGCACAATATTTTGTGACACAGAAGTCCCCAAATCCATTGGCACACTGCCCTACCGAGGGATCTGTTCCAGCGGGTACCTGCATCTTGAGTGTAGTTTGACCGGAAACAGAAACTCGGGATGTGTTCATCAGGGGAAAGTCACGTGGTGTGACTCTTCTGCAGAGCTATAGTTCAGAAAGGTCACAGAGCGTCATTATTCATCCTACTTTTAAAGCAATGTATCAAGAGATGTTTTTTTTCTATGCACTCTACCCATACGCTACATTATTGGTTTAATTCCTGACTTATCTGTTTATATCAGATCATACCAATGGGGGTGAAGTAAAATGCTGGCCTCGACCATGGCCAATACTCAGAACTCATGTACCTATGTTTAAAATAAAGTAAATAAAAAGCCATGGCAGAATACCTGTGTAATCCCAGAACTGAGAGAAAATTATCCTCCTTGGGGCTTACTAATCAGTGAGCCTAGCCTACTTGGCAAGGTCCAGGACAGTGAGGGACCCTATCTTAAAGGAAAACAGTGAGCACATAGCACACTTGAGAAATAACACACAAGGTTATTTCTATCCTCCCAAAACACAAACACACACACACACACACACACAAATCATACTAACATATAGGAATGAAGTCTATATTCGTTTCTGTTATATAATACATTTTAATCTTTTAAGTGCTTCCAAAACATTGTGTGTAAGTTACTACACCGTGAACTGAAAGCGGAATCTTTCTGCACTGTACTGACAGTCTATAACATTAATGCACTGTCTGTCGCTTTGGGGATGGGCCTGTGTCCGTTCACTGAGATGAAAAATGCCCGCACTGACCTGCTGCTTTCAAACTTTTAAGTCCCAGAGGCTCCAAAGAAACCTGCTCCTGAAGAGAAGATCCCTGTTCCTGTGACGAAGAAGGAAGCCCCTCCAGCTAAAGGTAGGCCTGTTTGCCTAGAAAACGAGCCCCCATTTTTATGTCTCGAGTGCAAAACATTTTGTGTTTATCTGTTAGCTAGTTTGTTGAATTCCACGTGGAGGTGTTATGGTCAGTGACAGCAACTGCAGTTTGCACTGTCTGTCTAGTCTGCCTGTCTAGTCTCTTTCCTAGTAGTTAGATGCTTGGTACTTTGAGGAATATAAACCCAGTTCTACAAATGTCTTTTTCAAGTTCCTGAAGTGCAGAAGAAAGTTGTCACAGAGGAAAAAATAACCATCATTACTCACAGGGAGGAGTCTCCACCCCCCGCAGGTACCCCTGCCGTCGCCGTAACACCATGTCTTTCCTCCAGGCTTCTTTAATTGCATGTCTTCCTTTGCCGGCCTGCGTGTTCTGTGTTTGTTTGCCTGTAAGACTTAAAAATACATATTCTTCTTCAAGTGCCAGAAATACCAAAGAAGAAAGTTCCGGAAGAAAGACGACCTGTTCCTCAGAAAGAGGAAGCCCCCCCACCAAAAGGTATCGTCAGGCCATCTTACAAAAGCTCTTTTACATTGTTGTGCTTCGAGGCAAGGATTTGTTGTGCGCTGTGTGGTGGGAGAGTGGCGCGGGTGGGCACGCTCTGTGCTGGGCTTCGGTTGGGAAGGTGTCAGAGGTCTAAATGTGCGTAATGTTTCTGAAGTGCCAGTGCCAGCGCCTAAGAAAGCTGTCCCTGAGGAGATTGCCCCAGCTCCCATCCCTAAGAAAGCTCCTCCCCGAGGTAGGGTTGGTCTCAATCTTCCTGCTGTGTTGGTCAAGTCTGTTCTCATACGGTCCCTCCTTGTGTGGCTTCTGAGAGACTTTCCTGTGCATGTCCTTGGGGTGTGTAATTCCTTTGTCCACTTTGCTGGTGAAAGTGGCATACTGCGACGCTTCCCCAAACTCTAGGGACAAGGGGAATTGGCCTAGTTCTTGATTTTTAAGTTTCAATGCTGATTCTTTCTTGAAGCTGAAGTTTCTAAGAAAACTGTTGTCGAAGAGAAAAGATTTGCTGCTGAAGAAAAACTATCGGTGGCCATTCCCCAGAGAGTGGAAGTCATGCGGCATGAAGGTACATCCATCGCCAGACAGGAGGAGAGTGGTGTCTGTGAGCTCTCTCGGAGGACTCTCTTCCTCAGGCTGTATATGTTTTCATCAGAGCCTCTTTGTTTTGTGTTGGTGTCAGACTACATCTGCCTGCTTAGCCTCCTGGAGCCATCTTTTGTGTTATCTTGATCTTGAATCATTCCTAGAAAACGAATAAGGTGTTGGAAAGGAAGTCATTTTGAATTTGGACACTCTGGGGCACAGTTCAAGTATTTCTTTCGGTCTTGGACTTCAGTCCCCTCTTGTCTTATGTCTCTCTACCTCTTGTAGTTAAGAAAGTACCATGCCCAATGCAGAGAGAAGAATCTTCGTCTGTCTGTAGTGAACACAAGGCCACTGGGTATATTCCGGCCCACTGAGTTTAAATCAACTCTTATCTTTTAACCCATCTACAGAGGAGGAATGGGCTTACTCTGAAGAGGAAGAAAGAGTGTCTGTTTCGGTGTACAGGGAAGAGGAAAGAGAGGAGGAGGAAGCAGAGATCACAGAATATGAAGGTAAATGAGTTGAGGGGTCTTTGCTACAAGACTGATAATGAAAGTCATCCAAAAGGAGTGGCACAAAGTCTCTCCTGGCTTTAGCATAGGTACCTTTTTAATCAAAACAAGATTCGAGAGCATTCATGACCTGGGAGGACACACCCGCTGAGGTTCTTTCCTATCTCTTTGGCTATCCAGAGGAAACTAGCCATAGAGGGCAGGCACCCTCATGACTACCTCCTTTGTGAGGCAGGACTCGGCTTCAGTGTGGGAGGCTGGTAGACACTTCCCCTTGGCTCTCTGGTATATACATGGTGTTGCTCAAACCACGTGTTCCACACACACAAACAGGAGTATCATCCTGTGCACATCCACATGTGTGCGCCCTTCCACACCTGACAGAAAAGTCCTGTTAAACATTATCCTTACAATGAGTGATCTAGCTTTATGTTTTTGATTTTTGTTTTAGTTTATTAATTTAAAAAGGCAAGTGACGATCCATTTAATAGACTGCCCAGTTCCTAATTCACTCTTACCCATTCTTTAAAAAGACCAGGGAAATATTTAACATGTTACCTTCCAGAAGTCAAAGGTGCATCCGTCAAAAACAATGAGCTCAAGGAGCTTTCCCTCTAGTCCACATACAGAAGAAACAAACCTGTAATATCTGTGGTCAGGCAGTCTCCTCCAGATGTTCCAACTCTTGATGCTTTTGACGGTTGAAAGAGTAAACTTCATTTTGTTGTGATTTCCTTTCAGTGAAACAGAGCACTACTAAGTTTCCTCCCGAAATCCCACCTCTAGCCAACACTATGTATCCAAAGGAACATTCCTAAGTAGGGACAAGTGTAGCTCTCTTCAAGGAAAATGGGTGTGTTCATTAGCAACATGGCTCCCTCAAGTACATTTCTGGCTCGAGTCTTCACACCCCATTTCTCTACTTGGAAGAAAACTCCACCTGAAATCCAGTGTTTACAAACGAGTAGAATGGTTTAGAATGCAAGAGGGTGGGCCTTGACTCCCAGACAAACCCACCCAGTCAGCTGCCTTTCCTGGGACAGGTCACAGTAGCGGGCACGGTCAGGACTCAGGGGGATTTGAAGACTCACTTCTTCCTAGAAATGGGCAGGGAATCAAACAAAACACGCACGTGGAACACCCGGGCTTGCATAATGGGACAATTCCAGTTTTGACACACTATGCTATCGGATCTTCTTTCAGTGTCCTAAACTGTCAGTGTGGACAGCAAGACACTCCGGGAAGCCTGTGTCTGCTCTCAGCTGAAAGCTGGGCGGGCCCTTGGGCTTCTCTTCACTTTGGGCAGCATGTGTGCCTTTAATTAGCCCTTTCTATGATACTTCTATAATGAACTTCATACACACAGGCTCAAAAGATCACGTGGCGTCTCTTGTCTCTTCCACCATAGCTACCCTACAGAACTGGGGCATTGGGGGCATGAACTGTCTTGCCCTTAAGTCTAGGTTTCCGCCTTTCTGCCTTCAAACCTGGATTGTTAGGGTTTTTGTTTGTGTGTCTGTGTGTGTGTGTTTGTTTGTTTGTTTGTGTTTGAAACCTACCATCAAATCCTGTGCCCCTGTTCCTTTAGTCACGGGCACTGCTCCTGTCATGCTCATGTCCTATCATCCCTGTGAACCTGAGCCTCATTGTCTTCAAGGCACCCTTTAGACGATTGAAACCAATACTCTTTATCAGGGTGTTTGCTCTGATCCAAATAGCCCTTGAGCATCTTAAAGGGAAACAAAAGGATTCAGGGATTCAGCAAATGCTAACATTTGGCAATGCTGATTACTCTTTTGAAATGATAAATTATAGTTAGAATAAAAATGGAAAAAAGTATACAATTATTCTTTGAAATTAATGTCCTTAAAGTGATGGAAGAGCCCGAGGAGTATGTCGTGGAAGAGAAGATGCACTTTATCTCTAAGAAGGTGGAAGTTGAACCTGCCAAAGGTACACCAGCTCTTAAATATTTTATCCCTCTATTGCTAGTCTCGTTCTTTATGCTCTTATATCTAATTTACCATCCACATTGCAGACATTAATGAATAGCATAACTAAAAAAAGGTCCCTTGTGTATTTATTTTCAAAATCTGTACATTTTCTACAAGTGTATCTTATAATCTTTTCAAGTGCCAGAGAAGCGTGAAAAGAAAATTATACCAAAACCAAAAGTTCCGGCTAAGATTGAGGAGCCACCACCTGCTAAAGGTACGGTTCCTGTCACAGAAGCGTGAGTCTGTCTGCCTGGATGTGTGTGTCCGTGCTTCTGTCCCTCCGTGCATCACTGAGGTCTTCTCAGGATTTGTGTATAAACACCTTGTCAGTACAGTCGCTGATGTTGGCGTGTGTCTGATCTTTCCAAAGAGGGTTTTGTGGTCCCCAAATAATGATACTTCCTAACAGAGTGCAAACTAATATTCTTAATATTTCCAAAGTTCCTGAACCACCGAAGAAAATTGTACCAGAGAAGAAAGTTCCTGCGCCAGCTGCTAAGAAAGAAAAGGTGCCACCAGCCAAAGGTATTCTGGGGTTCACTTTACTCTCAGGTATCACCTCACTCCCTGTCTTGATACTGAATCAATGCATTCTTCAGCTCTTTAGCGCATTGTGTAAGTTTGGCGCTCTTTGCACCATGTTTGACCTCATTCCTTGATGTTTTCAAAGCACCCGAAGAGCCAAAGAAACCAGTTCCAGAAAGGAGAGTTCCTGCAGAAGTGGTTGAGATAGAAGAACCTCTCCCAACCAAAGGTAAACAACATCCCCTAAGGAAAAAAATGAAAACATAGAGTCTTTTCTTCCTTTCTTCCTCTGGCTACCATCCACTGGGTCGTAATTTTTCTACGTAGATTGTTAGTTGGTGTCTGTTTGTGATGGTGACATGTTAAGGCTTTGTGTAGTATTACTTATTTATAGTGGTGTTTAGTTGTGTGTGCCTTATGAATTCTTCTATTCTAAAATCACAGTACTTTCTGGCTAGTATATATGTGTGTGCATGAATATGAGTGTGAGTGTGAGTGTGTGTGTGTGTATATATGTATATGTATATATGTTTGTTTGTATGCAGTCCACTCTAAATGTTATAGAATGCTAATCCTAAAATTATCTTGCAAGTGACCGAGAGGCACATGAAAGTTACCCAGGAAGAAAAAATTCTTGTGGCTGTAACTAAACAGGAAGAGCCTCCAAGAGCGAGAGGTATGCCAGCTTTTCCGTATGTCACTGTTCCTTGTCTCGCTCTCTTTAAGCACACAGCTTATGAGGCACAGAGGGAAGGGTAGACCTTGTCTTGCTTCAAAGCATTGTAGGATGTCTGACGTCCAGGCAGTGTCTGGTCTTTTATGTTTGTGTTGCTACTACCTGGCTTGTACTTCTTGTGGTCTGAATGAAGAAAAACGATTCTTTAAACAATTTTCTAAAGTGAAATCTGTCTTTAAAGTGCCAGAGGAGCCTAAGAAAGTTGTCCCTGAAGAAAAATTTCCCAAACTCAAACCTCGAAGAGAGGCGGAGCCACCAGCTAAAGGTACAGAATGATTTTTTAAAGGGCTTAGAAATAAGCTCGCAGACACTGACCTAGGTGCGGTGGAACCGGCTTCCTTGGGGAAGGTGATCTAATCGCATGCTGAAAGTGAAAGGAGGAAGCTGTTCCATGTCACTGCAAGGCCAAGCACGCTGGTTCCACAGAGCACCTTTTTTCTACTCCACCCCAGATATGCTCAGTTCCCATTAAAACGTATCCGTCGTTTCGTGTGTCTGTCTGGTCCACATTAAACTCATCTGTCTTGATGTTTGTCATAAGCGATAATCTTTGGTGAAAGGTTTGATTTCTTTAAATCCGTAATATTCTTCATTGTCCCAGAGGAATGGGGATGGAGGGATTAGGATTACAGTGAAGATACTGTTTGTGCAAGCCACGTTTCTTTCTAAGGTTGAACTTAGTTTTATAGTCATTGTTGTAGCTTGGCTTTCTTAATTCTCTCACAAATCCCACCTGATTATTCAGCCATTTCTGAAACATTAAATAGCCTGGGAAAAAAGTATCCTCGGGTGTAGGCTTTCAGGTCTATTGAATTTTCTTTTTCTTTTTTCTTTTTTTCTTTTTCTTTTGCAATTTTACAGTGCAAGTTTACAGGAGCATCATGTTTGGTTTTGTTCTTGGATTTGTGTGTGTGTGTGTGTGTGTGTGTGTGTGTGTGTGTGTGTACAAAAGTTCTCTTAACACAGTTTCTTCCAGATTCTTGCAATTTATTTATTTTTAATAATTACTCTCTTAAAGTGATCGAAGTCAGGAAAAGAGCTGTTAAGGAAGAAAAGGTATCCATTGAAGTTCCAAAGAGAGAACCGCGACCCACTAAAGGTACATTGCACTTTGATTCATCATACAAAACATAAAGCCATGTGTGTCCTTGTCTGCCGGTGGCTAGTTTAACCCTCGCTTCCTGCTGACCTGAGTTAAGCACTTGAACCCTTGACATCCTAATTAGCCAGTGTGCATTTTGTGATACTCTTACCATCAAAAGATGATCAACGAAAAAAATAAAAATAAAAAAAAGATAGTCCACATCACCCGTAGCCAGTGTGGGAGACAGTCATAAAGGAATGAAATCAAAACTCGTTGTCACTAAATGGGCCCCAAATAAAATGCTGCCTCGTGTCGGAATTATTCTAGAAGTAACTGTAACGGAAGAGAAGAAATGGGCTTATACCCGAGAAGAGGAGACCATCTCCGAGCACCGGGAGGAGGAGTATGAGGATTATGAAGACTATGAGGAGTATAAAGAATATGAGGAGTACGAGCCCACAGAAGAATACGACCAATATGACGAATACGCAGAGCGCGAACAGTATGAGGAACGTGAAGAGCATGAAGAATATGTCCCAGGTATGACAAAACTGCAGACCGCATTTCGACTCAGAGAGCCCGTTAGGACAAGACGACAATCGAGGCAAAAGACCTCGGTGTCATTTAGTAAATTTAGTGTTTTCAATCACTTCTGGAGGGGAAAAGAGCTCTAGAAACCTTAAGGTTGTCACTGGGGCTCACTACCCCGGGGCTCCCAGCATCGAACATTTGACGCTGCTTTTCCAGAGAGAGAAAGCGATTTTTAGCCTCATGAAGATTATGTGCATGCTCATGTGGCTCTGACTCTGGACACCGTCTCTACTGTAAAATAAATGATAACTACACACCAGTAAACCCCGGCTAGAAATCTGAAGTGAATCTATATCCGTTCACTCCTTCAGGTTTTTGTTGGTTTCTTTGAGAAGGGTCTGCATGGTTTCACTGAGGCCCTTAAAACACCAGTGTCCAAGACAGAAAACTTTGAGTCACATGTTGCCTCTCTGAAACTGAGAAGAGCATTTCTGAGCATCTTGTGGCCTAATGACATAAGCTTGCCCGGGGTCCTCAGAACCTACCCTACATGGACATCTAACTCTTATTCTAGAGATTGTGGTTGCATTGTGAGCATAGACGATCAATTATTTTAATGAGGTAGTTTGACTTGTGCCCTACATGCTAACATTAATCACTTTGTATATGCTTTTAAAGAACCCAAGAAGCCTATTCCAGCAAAACCCACCCAAGAGCCAGTGCCTGCCAAACCCAAGGCCCCCCCACCAAAAGGTAGAGTAAGAAAATTACCAGTTACAAGAACCTTTTGTTTTCTCTCGTCTGTCCCGCTCTGGATTTGTGTTGAAGTGGATGTGTCTTAATTGTGTGTTTGGGACTGTTGTGTTATAGGATATATTTCTTAACATTTTATCCTTGCCCTGGAGAGTCTAGTTCAGGTCTGTAAACCTCTTACTGTTGGTCTTTTCAAGTGCTGAAGAAAGCTGTCCCTGAAGAAAAACCACCTCTTCTCATTCAAAAGAAACTCAAACCTCTACCACCCAAAGGTACATGATAGAGCAGTAATTGTCCCAAACCGGAGTGTCACCTCTTCTGTAACCATGTCAACCGTGACTCCCACCATGTCTGCCACCCCATTGTTACTGAGTACACTGTCTGGTTTCCTTCCCACGTGCCAAGTCTTTGTGCATTGTGACTGTTTGTTCTATGATATTCATGGGACCCACTGTGATATTCTTCCCTAATTAATATCTTTAAAGCTCCCGAAGAACCAAAGAAAGTTGTGGAAGAAAAAATACAAATTTCAATTACCAAACGGGAAAAGCAGCAGGTGACTGAGCCAGCTGCCAAAGGTATAACCACCTCCTCCCAGGATGTCACGTTTTGCCTGACCCCTTCACTACCTGTCTCCAGCGTTAGCTCTAACATTACTTCAAAACATTTCTGCAGCTTTGTGTATACAATGGCTGGGCATTGCCCCCTGACTGTGGGATTGTCAAATGGAAATTTTTTTGTTTGAATGTAGTGACCATTTAGCATATTCCTAATATAAATTGATGTAATAGTATGCTGTTGTCCACTGAAAATTGGTAACTATTTATTCTAACATCAGCTTGAAGAACTTTTTAAAAAGCTAATTCAACACCCAGGGTTTTCTTATTTTATCTTAAGCAACTTCTTTGCAGTTTTAGCAAGCATGTTGGTGTAGAAGAGAGTTTGGACTTTTTAGGGTGTCTCTCTATGCAGAAGCATATGAGAAAACCACGGTTTCCAGCTTAGCTCTGCTATTGCAAACTTGGCTGAATATTTCCCATTTGCTGCAGTCCTTCTATGGGTTTACTTTGCTGTGAGATTCAGAAGCCTTCCCATGGAAAACAAAATTTTCTCACAGAGAAAGTTGTATATTCTATTAGAGACATCTACAAAATTATCTATTTAAAGTACAAGAAAGCTAGACATGGTTAGATGGCCTGTTCCTGACTCTAAAATTCCCCATACTTAATATTTCAAGTGCCTATGAAGCCCAAGAGAGTTGTCCCAGAGGCAAAAGTACCTGCCCCTAAAGCAGAAGTGCCGGCACCTCGCAGAGGTACTCCCCATTGCTTGTGTTGCTCATCTTCTTTGTTGTTGAATTCATGCTCAGCTCCGTGTATAAAGTTCATGTTGTGGGAAATGTGAAACCTATTCTCTTTTTTTGTTGTAAGTTTGTCTGTGCTCATAAAATGTCTTCATTTCACTGAGGAATTGGAAAATCTCCAATTTAAAGATAATCTCTTTAAAGTGCCAGGAGTGCCTAAAAAGCGAGAAGTGGAGGAGGTTGTTTCCTTCAAAGAGGAGGTGGAAACCCACGGAGAAGAGTACATTGTAGAGGAAGAGGAGGAGCTTGTCCGTGAAGAATACGTCCACGAAGAGGAATACGTCCATGAAGAGGAATACGTCCACGAAGAGGAATATGTCCACGAAGAAGAATACGTCCATGAAGAAGAATATGTCCACGAAGAAGAATATGTCCACGAAGAGGAAGAATACGTTCGTGAAGAGGAAGAGGTCATCGCTCAGGAAGCAGTGGTGCCAGTCAAAGGTAGATGATGGCTCCTGCACACAGAAAGGAAGCAGCAGCTCCGAGTTTGGGTGTCTGGCTTGGTCAAATTCAGGGGGTTGTTGGCACAGATGCCTAAGACCTTTTTAGATGCTGAAATGTGATGCCTGTGTGTACTTTTCATGGTTTATGTCTTCTACAATGTTTTCAAATCATATTGCTATCTTTAAAGTGCCTGAGGTACCCAAGAAACCTGTTCCAGAAGAGAAAAAACCTGTTCCTGTTCCTAAAAAGAAGGAATTGCCGCCAGCAAAAGGTATACAGCACTCATACAATACTCCTGACGTAGAAGACTTGGTCTGCCTTCAGATGGCTAGTTCTCTTCTGGCTACAGTCTGTGTGTGCTGCTGTGTGCTGCTAGAACATTAGATGTGCTTTCTGTGGGTGTTGTTCCTCGGGGTCAGAACCTAACTATAAACAATGTCTTTAAAGCGCCTGAGATTCCCAAGAAGCCAGAGGAAAAAGTTCCTGTGCCTATTCCTAAAAAGGAGAAGGCCCCACCCACCAAAGGTACTTGTCTCCCGGCAACCATTGGCTCATAGAGTGTAAGCTGGCGAGCCATAGTCCTCCCTGCCCCCGGCAGTGTTATTAACATTAACAGTGGAATGAGAACCACTCAGGTGGTCGCAGACGCCGGTTGCCGTCTGTCTATCTCCGAATGCGGCCACTGAAGCATGCCTCTGATTAATACTCACGTCTTCTTCCTTGGAGAATTCTTAGTGAACAATAAATTGACACTGTCAAAGTGGCCAAAACCAATTACCAAGCTTTTCGTGCTGTCCTCGTCTTCGTTCCTTGTTTACTTGGTGGCGTTTATTGTAACTCTCCTGATGTCTAGCACCCTGTTTGTGGCTATTATTAGATTCTGTCTTACAGTGAAATTGTCGACACATTTGTGACAACTCAATTGTCCCTAAATTACTAGAATCCTCTGGGATGGGGAAAACTGACAGTGACCTTATTTACTATTTTTTAAGTTCCAGAAGTGCCCAAGAAGCCTGTACCAGAAGAAAAGGCACCAGCACCTGTTCCCAAAAAGGTGGAAACACCTCCAGCCAAAGGTATATAACCTTGCAGGGGCACACAGTTTAATTCAGATTTCTATGAGAAGAAAATAGACAATTGGATCAAGAAAATGTTCTTTATGTACTCCACTTTAATATCGTCTTCTTTACAAAAACAGATTCTGTTGTTTTTTAAAATGAAATGCTGCCTTGGGGTTTCCTCACTCTGATTTTATTGCCTTATCATAGTTTTCCAGACTATGCTTGGACTTGGTGTTTTACATGTTGTATAAAACTTTTCCTAAATTATTTCTTTAAAGTGCCAGAAGTGCCCAAGAAACCTGTGCCTGAGAAGAAGGTGCCAGTTCCCGCTCCCAAGAAAGCAGAGGCTCCACCTGCAAAAGGTATTTCATCATTTATTCATAAGGGGCGGGGGGAGGGATCTCACATTAGTGCTCACCCAGATGGAAATGTCCCCATGCTAACTACACAGCCGTGAAAACGTTTTGTTAAAAATGTCGTCCATATTGTGTGATCCTTCATCATATCTATGGCTGTTAAAAAAAAACAACCAACCAAACATTGAAGGACACGTTCTTAAAGACAAATGATATCTTTAAGTGCCAGAGGTGCCCAAGAAGCTCATTCCAGAAGAAAAGAAACCAACACCTGTTCTGAAAAAAATGGAAGCTCCACCCCCCAAAGGTACATTGATCTCAGGCAGAACCAGGGCAGGAAGGGGATGTCACGGGTGCTATATGCGCTCACTAGTTATGCTTGCTTGATTCTGAGTGCGTTGGTGGTAATTGTGATCAAAGAATAGTTGCCTTTCATGTTGTCTGGCTATCGTGAATATTTCACACAAACGTAGAATTTTTATAAATTGAATAAAATATCTTTAAAGTGCCAAAGAAACGGGAAGTAGTCTCAGTTCCTGTGGCTCTTCCTCAAGAAGAAGAAGCTCCATTTGAGGAAGTCATTGTTCCTGAAGAGGAACTGCCACCTGAGGAAGAAGTTGTTCTACCTGAGGAGGAGGAAGTTCCACCTGAGGAAGAAGAAGTTCCTGTAGAGGAAGAAGCTCTTCCTGAGGAAGAGGAAGTTCCACCTGAGGAAGAGGAAGCTCTTCCAGAAATTAAACCTAAGGTGCCACGGCCTGCACCAGGTACAGCAGTTCTCGGAATCAAGACCTCTTTATGTTGGCTTCTGCCTTCCTATCTTTTTATTCGTCTCTTACGTTACATGATACTTTACTATGTCGTCAGCAAAGCCTTGTCTTATCAAAGGCATGTCCTCACCACCTACCACACTGCTTTCTGTGTCTGTCCACTGTAAGTCATCCACATGTCTTCAAATCCTTTTCAGTGTTTGATTGTTTGTGGTCCTGTCCTCAGGTACATTTTGTTATAGATGTGACATTATACATGGTTCTTAATGTCTTTAAATGAAATGTTTTTAAGTGCCAGAGAAAACTGCACCTGAGAAGAAAGTCTCAGTTCCTGTGCCTAAAAAAGTGGAGCCTCCACCACCTCCCAAAGGTACACTTCCGGAGTAACAGAAAGCTGATGGCTTTATCAGATGGGCATCAGAAAAAAAAAAATACATGTATAAAAGGGACAGCCAAATTTTACTTCTGAAGCTCATCAGGACACTCAGCCATTTCTTTCTGTTAGATGCTTTTCATGCAGTGTTTTGGGTTTTTGTTGTTGTTGTTGTTGTTGTTGTTGTTGTTGCATAAATGGTTAAAGCCAGTATTATCATAAAACTACTACAAAATGTCTGATCAACTGGCCATAATCTTATTAAATCATGTAATGTTTCATGTAGATTCTCTGAACATCTAAATTACCTATGGAAAATTTTTTTACCTAAAAATACATAAATCTTATCCTTCACTCATTTGTTATAAGTGCATTTGTGACTCCAGTGTGAAAAGAAAAAAAATGATACAATCATCAAAACAATGAGTAATAGATTATATCTTTCAAAGAGCATATAGGTAAATGGAAGCATAACAAGTTTTGATTTAACCTGGAGTTTGAACTTTGCTGTTCTGCTCTGAGAGCCCAGTAGCCTATCTGAGCCTTGGTTTGCTCCTTCATAAAATAGTGATGCTAACAAATCTCAGTAGGTTCTAATACTATTGTGAAGATAAAAGATAAGGTATCTCATTACATCACTGAATGAAGAGAATCAATATTTAACGTCACAGATAAGGTCATGGTACAGTATCTAAGAGGTATATTCATACCTTAAAGTATAATAATATTTTCCAAAAAAAAGCCATGATGGTGACATTTTAAATACATATAATATTTCTACCAGTTATTAGCCTAGTTATTAATGAAATTTAAGTCAGTGAAAAGAAAGCATCTGGCCTCAGAAAAACAGCCATTTGCTGATCCCTTACCCTGCAAATCCCAGTCAAATGTGGTTGGGCTATGGCCCACATCCCCTCCCTCTTCTGAGTAAATGTTGCATGGTGGTCTTCCTGTGTGTGTAGACTTCTTGCTTTCTCTCTTGCTCTGCAAAATACATTCTTACCATGAAATGATGTCTTTAAAGTGCCTGAGATCAAGAAGAAAGTTCCAGAGAAGAAAATAGTTGTTCCCAAGAAAGAGGAGGCTCCTCCCACCAAAGGTACATTGTCTTTAATGTCTTGCATCCCAAGCACTTAAGACATATTCCTTCCTTAACCCATCAAGTCCACATGCCCTGTTCCATATTTGGGAGTGTAACTTCTTTATTGTTGTGCACATTGTCCTTGTGTTTGTGAGACTGAAATTTCAAAATATCTTTAAAGTTCCTGTGGTTCCTAAGAAACCTGAACCAGAAAAGAAGGTGCCTCCCCCTGGCCTTAAGAAAGCCGTGGCTCCTCCTGCCAAAGGTACATGATATTGGCTGCGCCATTGTTGACCTGAAAGGGTCATCTTCCTAGGATGTTCAGCATACAGGCTTGCATTGTCTGGTCAGTCGCTGATGTTTGTCACTGCGCCTCTGTTGTACCCATGCTGGTGTTCTGTTCGTTTTCCACTTGGTGTGGGTGCTTTGTTGTTGTTGTTGTTGTTTGCCTTGTTTCTCTTCTGTATGTTATTTCTGAAAATTAAAATGATAGATGTTATATATCTTTAAAAGAGCCAGAAGTGACCAAGTACTTGTTCCTCTTCCTGAAAAAAAGAAGTGACTTGTGCTACAAAGCATACTCTTGTGATATACGCACAGCATCTTCATTTGCTCCTTAACTAACTGGGACATGTCAGTGTTGTGTCTTCTATATGCTGTGCTATTTACTCTTGGGTTGAGGATGTGAAGTTTGGTCTTTAAGTATTCTTTCTTGGCTCCTGAGTTTTAAGGGCCTAAAGCAATCAATGTCTTTTAAGTTCCTGAGGTACCTAAGAAGGTGGAGGAAAGACGGATCATCCCCCCTAAAGAAGAGGAAGTGCCGCCAGCTGAAGGTAGATGAGTTCCCTAAGTCATCCTTGTCTTATCACTGTCTCACATGTAAAGGAGATTATGTATATTTCACTCTAGAAATCAATAGACTGTCTAGCTCTGATAGGAAGTACTTGCCTAGAAGGAACTGGGCAGGCCAATTCATTCTGTTCGACTCTCACTCTTGCATGTTTAGCCTGTGTGTGACATAGTTAATGAAAAACTGAAATGGACCCACTAACCTCTTTATTCTTGTTTCACTCACCAATTCTGTGAAATCAATGTTTTGTCTTCTATATGTGAATGCCGTGGGGAATTTCTCACCCGATGCCTTTATAAGTCATGGTAGAATAAGCTCTTCCCATAATTATCTCAGACAAACCTGAGCAACTAGTGCAGAAAATCTGGCGTTAATTCCTAAATTCTTGCTTGGCTCCAAAAATCTTTCCACCTTCACTAAAATAATAATAATTCCAACTAAGTTCTCTGGGGTCCCTTCCAGTTCCAACATTGGAAAGAACCTAACATTTTAAAGACTCTGCAGAATTTTTTTTCCAGATTAGTGATGCTCAGGAGCATTTAGAAGGCTGAGTGGTCTTTCAAGATGATATAATTTTGAATCTAACATATTTAACATTCAAAGGATTTTTTAAAAATAATTTACAAAATAATCTGTTTCAAGTGTATGAGGAAGCTGAAGAACCCACTCCTGAAGAGATCCCAGAAGAAACACCTAGCATAGAGGAGGAGGAGGTGGTAGTGGAGGAAGAAGAGGAGGAGGTGGTGGTGCTCCCTAAAGGTACAGCCACGCTCATAGGTTGGACATTCCAAAACCTTGGTGCTTCAAGTCTCAGAGCTGTCTAAACCTAGTCATCAGCCATATACTTTTCTTGTGTCACTCCTGGTAGCGGAAGCTTTGTGGCCCTTTCCTTTTTCCTAACATTTCTCCTTCATCTTCAGTCTAACTATAAATGTTATTACACCTGAATCCTTCCTCCTCGATTACAAGCCTCAATTTTGCTTTCAGTTTAAATGCTGGAGAATGATCTATTTGGGTGGTGAAAGCTTTCGCTTCTGAGAGTAATTCTTAAACCATTTATCCCTGAAGACTTTGAGGTCCTTGCAGAGTTGCTAATCATGTTCGTTCTTGGAATTTCTAAAAGTCCTGATGTTTGGGTGCTACTATCATTTAGGTTGCTAATATATTCTTAAAATAAATCAATGTTTTATGTTGTTTTGTTTGTATTTTGATAATTGGGTGTTGTTTTGTTCATTGCTCGTGATTTTTTTTCAATATGTCTATAAAATGTCTTTTAAGCACCTGAAGTGGTTAAGAAAGCAGTGCCTGCCGCACCCACTCCTGTCCCCAAGAAAGTGGAGCCGCCTCCCACAAAAGGTATAGCAAACCTGGTGAATTCCTTAACCCCACAGTGATTTTCTTTCTAGAAAGTGCTGTGCCATCTTTCACTTCTTCCTTAAAGTAACTACCTCAGCAAACTGACAGATGACAATTAAAAATATCATTTATTCCATTTCCTTAGACAGCCTACAGTATCACTGGGCAAATAACGTGTCCATGTGTGTACACTATGTGGATTGTCTTACAAGTCTCTTGCTTTAAATAGCTCAATGTTTTGATGCCTTATCACTTCTCTATATTTAAGAAATAAGTGATCTTTCTACCCTCATTTTATTCCTCGGCTCTATTTTATTATATAACTAAATTTTTACTATGCTTTACAATTGTTTTCACTGCATACACTATTTTATACAAATAAAAATGTTCTGATGGTTGGATAATAGCTTTAAAGATCCTCATGCCCTTTTTTACCATAATTAACCTGGGATTTCAAGGTTATAAAATTTCACTTTCTTGTTGCTTCTTAGTTCAATTAATGCTCCAGACAGCATCTTCAGAAACTATGGTATAATGCCACGACTCCATCAGTCTCCTCACCTATAAAACCATGCCCAACAGTTCCTGAGGTCTAGGTCAGGGTCCAAATACTGTAGGATGATAACAGGTCAAAAAACAATTCTTCATCAAATTAAAAATAGTAAAATTAGGCCCACTGTTGGTCACATCTGCTGCTTCTAAAATAGCAAAGTTTCTTTGTGAGCGTATGTTGGCTTCTAAGGATATAGACAGCACAAGGGAGTGTCTGGGAATGTATCCTCACTACCTGTAAAACAGCTGTGTCCAACAGTACCAATTGACTCCCTAGAGGCATCGAGGATGTTGCTTGTTTCTGATGTTTCTGTTCGCGTTGTTATCGAGCACTGTCATCTGACTAAGCCACCTAATGTCTTTAAAGTGCCAAAGAAAATTCCTGAGGAAAAGGTTCCTGTTCCTGTCCCGAAAAAAGAGGCTCCACCAGCCAAAGGTACACTTTCTCTTTTAAACCCAAACTCCTTTAACCATTCTTCATTAAGCTGTGTATGTTTTGTGTCCATGTGTCTTATTTTTGATGTCCAATGTCCAAGCCTACTCTTGGTGGTTATAAACATTAAAACTATATCTTTAAAGTGCCTGAAGTACCAAAGAAAGTTCCAGAAAAGAAAGTTCCAGAAAAGAAAGTTCCAGAAAAGGAAGTTCCAGAAAAGAAAGTCCCCGTGCCCAAAAAGGAAGTTGTTCCCCCTGCTAAAGGTATCTTGGGAAAGTTCTTTCATCTTCTAGTCCTTTCATGGACGTCTTCTTTTAGTCGTTTTTCTTACATTTTGAATTGACATCTGTTTCATCTTATGGTTAAAAAAAAAAAAAAAAAACAATTCTCTTAAAGTAGATGCTCTTTCAGGGAAAGCTGTTTTTGAAGAAAAAATATCAGTTTCTTACCAGCAAGAGGAAATAGTCCAAGAAAGAAGAGAGTTAGAACTTGTGGAAGCAGAGGTAGAAGAGGCTTTCGAGGAGGAAGAGTTCCACGAGGTGCAGGAATACTTCGAGGAGGAAGAATTCCACGAGGTGCAGGAGTTCATCAGAGTAGAAGGACGCAGGTTCCAGGAGGAGCACAAAGCCGAACAAATTCACAGAGTCATTGAGTTTTTAGAGGCTGAAGAAGTGGAAGTTTACGAGAAACCCAAAATCCCACCTAAAAAAGGTATAGGGGACCCTGAGATATTACAGTTTGTTATATCTTGCTCTTACCAACTTTGTTTTCAAAGTACCCTGCAGGTTCAGGGCAGGACATTAGCCCCACGAGCCACTTTAAGCCCAAGTTTAAGTTGTTTAATTCAGAAAGCGACATGGTGTAAATACTAACCGCACAGAGTTGTTAATGAACAGACACGAGAATTTGTGATACTGACTTAGCCCCAGGCTCCATATATCGCTGCATGACCTTGTGGATTCTTGTTACAGTCCAGCAAGAACTACAAGATTAGCAGGAGTACCAGTATAACAAGTGTTTCTCATTCAGTGACATACTTGGCAATTTACTGAGGAATTTATATTCTCAGCAAAGCAAACATTGCTCTGTTCATATTTGAGTCGCCTACGCACTAATCAATAATTACATATTGAAAGTGTTTGCCATTTTACGGTTATCTTCATCAGAGAAAGAGTGAAGTAAATGAAGCATTGGTCATGGTACTCAAATTGTAGTAAATTCGAAGGACTAGATGCAGTGTACATACATAGTCTATAGGACTATCACAGGTCATGCTTAAATGAATGCATAAAATAACGGAATATGTATGTTTCACATGGCAATGTATTGTATAAATAACAAAATCATGGTTTTCATGAAGCAAACACAGTCTAAATTCAAAAAATATAAGCCCTTTTAGGAGCGCTCTTTGTACAATTTTAATATATTAGTGCTTCATGGTATTTTATGAGTCTATTCTAAACAAAACACTAATATTTTTGAAGGACCTGAGGTATCTGAGAAAGTCATTCCTCCAAAAAAGCCAGCCACTAAAGTCGTTCCTCGAAAAGAGCCCCCAGCTAAAGGTATTTTATGGCAAAACGATACTCATAACTGTGTTCCTTGGTTGTTTCGCAAGTCTGTGTTCGACTTGGTGTTTTATTTTGTGTTTTGTGTTAGGGGAATGTCAAAATAATTAATATCTTTAGAGCGGCCAAAAGCAGGTCTGCAAACACAGATGTCACTGGTATTAGCCTAAAATGGCCAAACCCAAACTCCTACAGACCAAAGTGTGTACTTGGGCCGTTGATTGTATGATCACCGATACCCTTATTGATAGACTTGTTGCCCTGTTCATTGTTGGTAGATAGTATTAAGCTGCTCGGTAGAAATATTTGGTAGTGCCTCTCCTTTATGCATTTTCAACAGCCTCTTTAACGCATACTTTGAGGTTATATCTTTAAAGCCAATGAGTATATACAAAAGCTACCACAGAAGAAGCCATTGCAATTATCCTGCTAAAAGAAGCAGGAAGAGCTCCAGGTCGAGGTGTCCATTGTCCATGTCAAGTTTTTGTTGGTCTGACTTGGAGAGGTCCGTGGACTTTTGTGGTCATGTTTGTTGTCATAGTCGCTGCTGTAAGTGCCGTCTTGCATGTGTTAAAGCAATGTCTCTGTTTTATAATACGACGCTATTCTGCTTTCATTACCCATCTCTTACATTCTGCCTGCTAAGATCTTTCTGAGTGTTTAAAAGTAAAGGAAATTATCCCTGCTGTCTTTAAAGTACCTGAGGTGACCAAGAAAACGGTGGTTGAAGAAAAAGTTCGTGTTCCTGAAGAACCCAAGGCTCCACCACCTAAAGGTACCTGGGCCTGCTCATTCCCATCAGCAGTAAATCCTTCTGAATCACTTTCTACAAAGGAGAGAGGGCCGCTCTCTTCTCAGGACCACAAGATGGCTGCAAATGACAGAAATTGACATTTATATTTTATCCTGCAGTCCTGCCTTTTTTGACTTTCCTCTAGCTTCACAAGCCTAGCAGTCTTTCTTATGTTGGCCATCTTATTATGCAGTAATGAGCATTGCTCCCTCGGCTTTTCTTCCCTATGGAGTTGCCACTGAAATCTCTGTCTTATGGCACTAGAAACAAGTTCTAAATATCAACAGAAAATGCTCTAATATGAATCAACAAGGCAGTTGAGAGACATAGAATGCATTCACTAACATTTTGGATCCCCTTTTACTCTTGATATTTTATGCCTAATTGTGACATTCTTGGAAGTAAGACAAATACGTATCTTTAAAGCACCTGAAGTGCCTAAGAAGATCGCTCCAGAAGAAAAAGTCCGTGAAGCTGTTCCTAAAAAGCCTGAAGTTCCACCACCCAAAGGTACACAGTCATGCTCCCCTCAGTGGGAAATGACCTGCTGGTTGTGTTTTTATTGTGTAGAGTAGACAAGAATCCCATCAAATCCTTGTGGTTTAACTTTATATTCTTAATAGCCTATATCTGTACTAGTAGTAATTAATTAGTATACTAATATCTTTAAAGTTCCTGAGGTGCCTAAGAAAATTATTGAAGAAGAAAAATTACCCATTGTTCTTCCTGAAGACACAGAGATATACAGTGAGTGCGAGGAAGCTGATGGTTCTTGTTTCCCCTGTTCTGAATCCACCGTGTCTGTCTACATGGTATTAAAATGCAAATATACTAATATCTTTATGAAATCCATGCATGCTAAAAATGTTGGTTAAAGTGAAGTCATCTGAACATCCATTAGCCTTAAAGAAGTTACTTATCTTCATCAATTTAAAAACTAAGTTGTCCTAAGCTTATAAAATTATCCAATCTTAGAAAAGTCATTTGTCTCATTAAATTATCTGCTGTTACAAACATCTCTTCACTTTGAAGCAATTTACATTTATTAGACCATGAAGTAACTCACTTTGACTCCATAATAATATTGTAATTAGAGTTTTCAAAATCAAAATGTCCCAACGTTGTTGTTTTTACTCTTCACAGTAATAATTACCCAAATGATCATAAATTTAAAAGACCACTAACTCCCCAAAAGAATTAGCAATACTTTTTTTCTTCCCTGAAAAATTATAAAATAAATCAAATAGTAGGATAACCTAAATAGTGCAATCCTCTGAGAAGACTCAGTATTTTAAATGGTGAAGATGCTGACACTCAACATGATCTAGTGGTTTGGGATTAACACATAGGCTTACCCCCTCCTACCTGTTCTGTCCTCAATACTGGTTATTGTAATCAGACAAGGTTCCTTTCTAAAAGCTGGAGAAGCCGTATCTTGTCTTCATATGCTTCACCACTTTCGTTCTCCTGTTAGCATCTTCCACTGAGCTGTACTTTCCTCTCTTTTCTTTCTGGCTTCTGATCTCAAAGTTGTTTCCACATTTATATCACACTATAAAGCTATAAATTAAATTTGATATTAAAATATAATAAGTGTGTGTTTAGAAATGCAAAAGATAACATGATTACAGCATGTCAAATACAGAAGGTGGATTTTTCATACTTAACTCAACATCACCCTATTTTTAATCCACACAATAAAATGACACCAAGATGACTTTACCAATAACTTCCCTAAGATAAAATTAGGGAAAAAATTATATGGTACCCGTGTGGTAAATTCCTCCATTTTGTTAGCATGATCATGAACAATTTCTGAGCATCCTTCATATTAAGACTGGGAATGAGGCCTGTTCCTGCTTGTCACTAATTTGTGTCCATGTTCCACTGTGAGTTTGGGCGATGAATGTGTACTGCGTGTCATGTATTTCTTAATACTGGGCTGCATCTGTCTTGAAACACCTGTAGTTACACACGCACTAATATCTTTAAAGTTTATGAAGCATCTGAAGAAACAGTCATAGAAGAAGAGCACGCGGCTCATCCTCAGAAGGCAAGATTCAAAGTGGCAAAAGGTACCTGACACCACTGACTCCATCTCGGTGGAATTGACTTGGGGGCTCTCTCTAGAATTGTAATCTTTTTAACATTCATAATACAATTGTACTCGTATCTTTTAAGCGCCTGCACCACCTCAGACAGTGGTTACAGAAGAGAAAACATATGTGACCATTCGTAAAAAGAGGGAAACCCTGGCACTCAAAGGTATATTTCAACCTCTTCAGAACACAGATGGTTATCTTTAACTTTACGATCCCCAAACTGCATGGTGTCTAATTCACTGGGCTGTTGTTGCTGTTTACGATTTCTAAGTGTAAACCTAATAATATCTTTAAAGAGTCTGAAACAACCCGGGAAGTGTCTCCAGAGCTGAAGTCGTATGAAGCTGCTCCTGAAATTCCTGAACCTCCCCGGGCTGAAGGTACAAACTCTTGTCACAAGACTGCAAATAAGAAAACCTTTCATCTTGCGTTTGTCAAATGTCCGGTGTTTTATATGTCGTCCCCCACTTTTAAAATACTAATATCTTTAAAGTATCTGAGATATTGCCAAGACTGGGAACTGTCTATGACTTGCTGCAAACAAGTCAAGACCCATCCATACAGAGACTCTTAGAAAGAAAATAAACATTCTAACATAAAGTCTGTCTACTTACCCAGATATCTTTGTGCATCATGTCATTGTTTTTGCTTCTCAATTATATTTTTTAAAAACTAATATCTTTAAAGACCTTGAAATCATCAAAGATGTGCTTCCAGAGAAACAACCTCCTACAACCAAAAGAAGAAAAACTCTGCTTCCAACAGGTACAGGCCAGGAGAACATCAAGTTTCTTATCTCAGCTGTGTTGTGGCTAACATGCGTGAGCATACTAATCTCTTCAAAAGCCCAGTGATTGCCAAAGAAATGGATCCCCAAAGAACATGCTCAAAGTAACTGACTGTGGACAGTGAACCATTCAGAAACAAACCTTAAACTCACTCATAAAATAACTTACAGAACTTACAGGACATGAAATAACTATAAGAACTGTAGAGGAAATATGCAATGTTTGATGTTCAGATATGACTCAGATAGGTTCTTTAATAGAAAAATGGCTATTACTAAATAAATAAATGCCAGACCAGCTGAAAACAATCGAAATGAAAGCTTTATCATGTATATAACTCTACAGCTTGATTGAACTGGCTTAACTCCTGCACCTCTAAAGCAGGAACTGATGACATCAGTTAACAAAGGTTCTGTCACACGACAGTAATTCAGCCTTCCATAGTGTTAAAAGTCCAGTGTATCTCATCAAACATGCTATTGTCAGAATTGCTTTCCTACTAAGCTTGTGGCCCAAAAAAACCATGAATATACAACTGACTTCAAGACTTGAATGTCATAGGATTAGCTTCATATAAAAATCATGACTTGATGTGGTGTTGATTTACCTGTAATGTCACCCTAGAGCCAAGGCCAAGTAACCCCAGTGGCCTGGCCTATATTTTTCAAATCCATTTTTTTTACTCTAAATATTTTTAGATAAATCAAAAATTTGGATGTTTCAAAAGCTCTCAGGATCACAACCTTTTCATGTTATACATGGTAGTCTATAATTTTTAAAATATCCAAATAATTTGCCTTTTTTTTTCTCTCTCTGGAATCTTTTGTTTGTCCTCTCTCAAAGTCCTTTTAGGGTAGGTGCTAGGGAGCTGAAGTGGAAAACAGAAGGAATGAGACTTGGCTCCTCTCCTCAGGAGTCCATACTCCCCAAATCCTTGCAGGATCCCAGTAACAACAGAAATCACTGTGGTTCACTTTATGGGATTAATGCCTCTGCTGACCCTTTTAACCTCTGACTCTAATACTAATATCTTCAAAGCACCAGAAGCTGTAGAAGAAACACCTCCTGAAGTGAGCACCTTTGAAGATATTCCTGTAGAGCCAGAAATGCCACCGATCCAAGGTACACGTTCGTCACCGAACAGACAGGAAAAAAGAAATCACCTGCCTTCAGCTCTCAAAGCTGTTTTACCTAATACTCTGCCTAACATCTATATGTAAATATACTAATATCTTTATGTTAGTCACCCCGCGTTCCAATATGTTCCATCTAGAAAGCATTCTGCCAAAACAAAAATCCTGCCACAAGCATTCACCCAATAGAGACCTGTCTCAATTTCCATGGGGAATTCCAGGATGCCCCTTACCCCACACTAATGCCGAAATCTGTGGGCACCCAAGCTCCTTACATAAAGTCAGATAAAACCAGATCAAATTTGCATATAGCCAGAGTTACATTAGCATTTCAAGCATCTTCAGATCACTTACACCCTACTAGAATGTGGACAGTGTATAGTCTCATTGTGTGCTGTTTGGGAACCAGTGACAAAGTAGCGATGTAAGCACTGAGTGCACATAGCTTTTATATCTGTGGTTGAATGCAGGAGGCAGAAAGATGGCTGTTATTTATGATGACTGTGGGAGAAATGCAAGCTCTCCCGTTCTCAAGGATCCCATAAATGCCTGCATATTAGTTTATTGGTGGATGAGGGGGAGTAGGGAAAGGAAGAGAAGCAATTTCTGGAAAGCTACGTCACTGTGGCTACTGTGTCCATTAATCATTTTAACTCTGAAACGTGAAATACTAATATCTTTTAAGAACCTGAAGCTCCCCCTGAAGTTGATGATTCAAAGAGAACCCCTTCAAAGCCCAGAGGAGCTCCCTCAGTTACAGGTACAAGCTGCTGAGCCTGCAGTAGTTTTTGAACATATTTTCCTCACCCTGGTGACTTTCATAACACTAAATGTAAAACCAACAATTTCTTGAAGTGCTGGATACTTACGAAGAAGCCACCCTTGAAAAGAAAACACTTCGGATTTCTCGCAAAAAGCCTGCGCTTCCTTCAGAAGAAGGTACATCTTCCTGGAAGTGTGAAAGGGCAGGAAATGTCTGCTGCTGTCTACATGTATTTTCTGTTTGTACTGATTCTTTCAGCTCCTAAATGTCAAAATATTAATATCTTTAAAGTTCCCGAGGCTCCCAGAGATGCCGTGGCCAAAAAGAAAGTGCATCCTCCCCAAGTGCCAGAAGTTGTACCTGTCAAAGGTACATGCTTGACTGTCCCCCACGAGAGGGCAGAGGGGGAGGACAGGAAGCCTTGAGACTCCTGTGGTGTGTAAATGTAGCTTCCCTACGTGTGTGCTGCTTTGACTCAGTGTGAATTTACTAATATCCTCAAAGACCTGAATTTCCTAAGGAAGTGGCCCCTGCCAAAAGAAGTCACTAATGCAAAGCCCAAGGTGATACCATCACAGGTATCTGTTAACCCCGGTGAGGTTCAAGAGATAAAAATGAAAGTTCATTTGGGCTTAAATACTGTTCCCGTGTCTAATGATTTTCGTACTTTCTACCTGTAAAACATACTAATCTCTTTAAAGTGCCTGGGACTCCTATAGAGGTTGTCTCTGAAAGGAAAGTGCTATGGAACCGCTGGACTAGCCAGAAGCCTCACTTGACTCAGCTCCTCACACAGAGGCTTCATAAGACATGTGTCTTCTGCTCTTGAAAATACTTCATTCTATTGGTCTTCATAACCCTTAGTTATAATATTCCTGATCTCTTTGAAGTGCCTGAGGAGCCCAAAGAGGTCATCCCTGAAAAGAAAGTGTCTGTGGTGCCTCCTAAAAAGCCCACAGCCCCACCTGTCACAGGTACTTGTTCCTGGCCTGAGGTGTCACCATAGCTAACTCTTGTTCTCAGTCCTCCTTGTCAGAAATCCTAACATAGTCTCACTAATCTCTTTAAGTGCCAGAGGCACCTGAAGAGGCCCTCCCTGAAGAGACGGTGTCCCCGGTGCCCCCTAAAAAGCCAGCACCCCCGCCTGCCAAAGGTATTCCTCA
>NW_026585895.1:8050026-8056665 GCF_907164565.1 Psammomys obesus
TCTCTTTCAAGTGCCAGAGGCACCCAAGGAAGTGGTCCCTGAGAAGAAAGTGCCAGTAGCA
Organism: Psammomys obesus; assembly: GCF_907164565.1. Lineage (NCBI taxonomy): Eukaryota > Metazoa > Chordata > Mammalia > Rodentia > Muridae > Psammomys > Psammomys obesus. Next base: position 8,050,088 of record NW_026585895.1, read on the forward strand.
CCTAAGAAAAGGCCAGAAGCCCCTCCACCTGCTGAAGGTAGTCACCCCTGTGTCACTGAGCTTGGTGGTGGCCATTTGTGTTCACTCTGTCTAACCATGAGAATACTAATATCTTTAAAGTGCCTGAGGTGCCAAAGGCAGCTGTTCCCCAAAAGAAGATACCTGAAGCCATTCCCCCCAAAGCTGAAAGCCCTCCCCCTGAAGGTAATAATGAAAGCATTCGAATGGTTATCTTTACAAAGATGAGATGTCAGTGTGAGGTGAAAAATCTTTTTTGCTAAATGTGTCCTACGTGTCAGTCAAGTGTGTCACTAACAAGGGCTACTGTCTTTAAAGTGTATGAGGAACCTGCAGAGGAGATTGCCCCAGAAGAACCTCCGGAGGAGGCTGTGGAAGAGCCAATGCTGGCTCCACCTCCAAAAGGTACTTGGCAAGCCTACTGGAGTGTCTCCAACTTGTCTTTGCCCTCTGGTCCTCACCGTGTGAGGTTGGGCTCTTTCTTGTCGTTGCTGCTTCTAAAGCATAAACTCTCCCACCTGTAGTGGCAGCACCACCTAAGAAGCCTGTCCCTGAGAAGAAAGTGCCCCCCGCTGTTGCCAAGAAACCTGAACCCCCACCAGCAGTGAAAGGTATTCTCGCTGCTGCTGACTTCCTGTAGTCTGCTTCCTGTCTCTGAAATGTCATATTCCAATCCTGTTCTTAATGATCATTGAAACTACTAATATCTTTTAAAGTACCTGAGGTGCCCAAGGAAGCTGTCCCTGAAAAGAAAGTGCCTCCTGCGGTTCCCAAAAAGCCAGAAGCGCCGCCTGCTAAAGGTACAGGCTGAGGTGGATTACTGGATGGAGTCAGGAATGGTCTCCGGTTCTTAAACAGTGATCTGTTTTGTCAGAGAATGGCGGGTGGCCAGTGCCGGGTTGTTCATAATGTTAAAATACTAATATCTTTAAAGTGCCAGAAGTTCCGAAAGAAGTTGTCCCAGAAAAGAAAGTGGCTGTCCCCAAAAAGCCAGAAGTCTCACCTGCCAAAGGTACATGTCAGTCAGTAATCAGACTCTTCAGAAAGGTCCTCCATCTTGGTCCCCAGTGTCCTTCAATATCATACTCTGTGTTTGTCAGTCTTCTCGTAGTCATAGCTATGAGAGTGTTTCTGGGAATTTTGAGTTCACAGAATATTTTTCAAACCTTGCCACTTTGAAAAGAAAAAGGTGAATGCCTTTGCTCACCTCGCTGAAGGTTTTTACTATCATTTTGTAATAGCCCTCAATTTGCTCCACTCTAGATGAAGATTCCAAGACAGATACTGACCTTGCCAATTTTCTTCTTGGATCTACCTGTCCCTGGGTTATTTGAGTAAAATGTGACATTGGAATGACATAAATGTCTTGTACTTCTCAACTACCCCAAAGTAAAACTAACTAATATCTTTAAAGTGCCAGAAGTGCCAAAGAAACCTGTCATTGAAGAGAAACCAGCCATTCCTGTTCCCAAGAAAGTGGAATCGCCTCCCCCAGAAGGTACATATGAGGCCACTGATAAGCCTGCCATTTGTGACTTTATAATTCAGGCTTTACTTATCTTCTTTTCTTGACCCTCTCACTCTCTCTCTATCCCTTGGTTATGTCCTATTCTTATTCTTATTATCTAAATTAGCTCTGACCTCAAATCTCCAGTCAGTAATGGCTCCACAGGTCGCAGGTCACCATCACTGTGGTCTGTAGGCAGCAGAGCTTCTCTGATGTACACCAGAAATAAGATGGAAACGTTAATGGGTGTGAATGGCATTTAAAATCAGGAGCTTTTCCAAGCATTCAGCTTAGTATACAAAGAAGTCAGGCAACTGGGATAGATTTCCTCTTAATTGAAATTCAAAGCAAGGGAGAAATCAAGATTGCTTGTTTGGGTATTTTGTGCATCTTAGAATTTTGCCTCACATACTGAAATGACTAATATCTTTAAAGTGTATGAAGAACCTGAAGAAGTGGTTGCTGAGGAGGAGGAGCCAGTCCCTGTGGTCGAAGAGGAAGAATACGAAGCTCCGCCTCTGCCTGCACCAGGTATCAGTAAGGGCCTGCTGCATAGACAGGAACGTGCAGTCACTACACACCAAAAGGCAATATCCATCCTCTACCTTCTTGTGTGAAATTTGCCGCATGGAATGTGACTGGCAAAACCAAAACAAACAAAAAACACATTTTCACTTATAAAACTTACAGAGTGTTAAACTCTACCTACCTATCAAAATTTAAACTCTACCTACATACCCAAATGTATGTTTTTTTTTAATGGGTTTATCACTTGATTTGTGCTTGCAAATACCTGATTCTAAAGCAATCCCTGTTCTTCAAGTGCCTGAGGAGCCAAAGAAGGCGGTCCCAGAGAAGAAATTTCCTGTCATCAAAAAACCAGAAGCTCCACCTCCTAAAGGTATTTATGTTAAAGCAAATGTTTACATTACTTCTGTGCTGTCTAAAATCCACACAGTTTCTTTGTTGTGTGTTAACGCTGCTCTTCGTCTATTGGCTGTCATTTATATGTTATGAAAGTTTTACAGACTTATAGAGCTAATGTGAATATCTTATACCTTTATATTAAATGCTACTAATATCTTTAAAGTACCTGAGGTGCCCAAGAAAGTTGTGCCAGTGAAGAAGGTTCCAGTGGTGAAGAAGCCGGAACCACCAGAAGCTGAAGGTATTCACATCAGCACCTGACATTTCACTCTTCAAAGTGGAGTTAAAAGCAGAATGCAATGAGCGCCCTCCTGCTTATGACAACTAGGGACAAAATGGCCCTCATTATTCCCATTCATTCTAACACTACTCCACTAATTAGGGATATTTTTACTCTCAAAATATTCTCAAATTGTCTCTCTAAAACAAAACTAATATCTTCAAAGTCCCTGAGGTACCGAAGAAACTTGTTCCTGTCAAGAAAGAACCTGTGCCTGTTGCCAAAAAGCCAGAAGTCCTGCCAGAAAAAGGTATCTACCAGGAAGAACTGTACTTCTCCAACTCCTAAGCATTTGATAACAATTCTTGGAGCAAAAAAAGACAGAACTTATGTAAACGAGGATTTCATAGAGAAAAGGGGGAAGTGATTATCGCAAAGCGAGCAAAACAAGATAGAGAAACTGACCTGTTTGTTGGTATAGTCTGTGGTTACCGGGGGTAGAAAAGGCATCAACCACTCATTTCACCACATTTGGTTGAATATTACTATCAAGAAGATACTTTTTTTTTTTTTTTTTACAACATGTAAAACATGCTCCCATCTTCTAGCAACTTAAATATAGTAGGAGAACAGAGAGACTGGTCAGCTTTGTGGATAGGTGGTAATAACATCCCAAACAATACAGTGACAGCAACACAGACCAAGCCAAGATTCAAGTAGACGCACCATAGAATGCTTTAAGGAAGAAGCAGTTTTTATTTTGATAGATTTTTTTTTTTTTTACATACAGAAATTAAGAAAAGGGGGAAATATTGAAAGGTCCAAAAGCATAACGGTCTAAAAGTTCAGGAACTCTGATAAAACTGAAATTTGGGTGTGGATTTGTAGAGCATCTTGAAAGATAACACTAGATATAGAGGGTTATTTTCCAGGAGTAAGAATTTTTTTTTTCATTCTGTAGGCATCTACAGCAGGAAGCTTCAAGGGTTTTGAATGATAGAAATGATTGGATTTGGACTATAGAAAGATAACTGCCCATTAAACTAAAAAAACAGGATTATTGTAGGAGTTGAAGTTAAGTGTCCACAAGACTAACTGATTGGGTTCCAGGCTGTTGTTAGAAAGAAATAGTAAATGTATTCCTACTTTTTCAGGTATGGAAGTTAGAAATATGCATCAGGAGCTCAGGGCCAAGGTTACCAATGGCAATCCTGAGGTCATTTTGCATTTAAAAAGAGTTGCATTTGCAGGACTGGTTACCCAGACAAGATAAAGCAATTATTTTCTCGTGAGGAGAAAATTATTTCTAGTGAGGAACATGCACATGTGAAATTATAAGGTGATGGAAGTAAACAAGGCTGGGAGTACACCCTAAGAGAGCACCTTCTAAGCTGGAGAAGGCCTCAGCTCTCTACGCGCTTCTCTGCCAGCCCTTGAAGACTCTTGTTCATCTTCTGAGTTCTTAATGATAAAGAAAACTAATGTCTTTCAAGTGCCTGAAGCACCCAAGACAATTATCCCAGAAAAGAAAGAGCCCGAAGCACCCAAGACAATTATCCCAGAAAAGAAAGAGCCTGTTCCTGTGCCCGAAGAGCCCGAAGCACCACCTGTCCCAGGTACTCGCTGCTCTTTACATCTTGGGCAGATGCCACCGGCTTCGCCACTTTGCCTTAGTTATTGGTGGATCTTATATATGTATCTGTTGTCTGTCACGTGTGTTGACTGTTGGTGTCTTGAGAGAGCCGAATAATGCACGGCAGGTGTGACTTAGCAGCTGCAGGGTTCTATTCTGAACACAGCCTAATGCACTCTACTGTTTTTAAGTTGAAGAGGCTCCTGAGGAGACGATCTATGAAGAGAGAGCAACCATTACCATTGGTAGAAAAGAGACGCCCCCTGTTGAAGGTATACACATACATAAACATCTGTCTTTGACCTCCTGGAAACTTCTCAGTGATGTAGTGGCACTTGAGGAGGACATCCCTGCTTACATTAAATACAGGAGCGTCCCTCATGTGTTTGTCTACCTTTTTTTTTTTTCAAACAGATGTGCTTCTTTTGAATTAGAATCTTTCATTTTCTTAGTCTCAGTGATAATTAGTGACTCTGAAAGGTACAATTTACTGATGCAGAGTTGGAATAATTATAGTGGATTCCCAAGTGATTTCTAGTAGTGAGTTTCAAGTCAGCTCATCAACATAGTAGTAGGCTGGTCATTCATAGAAGGTTCAAGTGTTAAAAAAAATTAACATCTGGAGATGGATGTGGCTCAGTGGGAAGAATGTTTTCCTGCCCTAAGTAAACCCCTCGGCTTGGTCAGGCATTTAATCCCAGCTCTCAAAAGGTGGATGCAGGTGAATCTGTTAGTTTGAGGTCAGCCTGGTCTCTATAGTAAGACCTCATCTTAAAAAAAAAGAAAAGGAAAGAAAGAAAAAGAGAAAAAAAGAAAGAAAGAAAGAAAGGGAAAGGAAAGGAGAAAGCAAAGAGAAAGGAAAGGAAAGGAAGGAAACGAAAGGAAAGAAAAGAAAGAAAAAGGAAGGAGATAGACACTGATCTCAATGCTCAATACACAAACAGAAAAAGAAAATGGAAATCTCCCCTTTTTACCAGCAACCACCTTTCATGGCTTCTATGTTTTTTGTTCTGTGACTCTTTGCATGTATGTTAAACTTTTATGTGTCTGTGTGAACACCTTTATGTTACAATCTTACACTCTTCGTTGACATTCTTTAAAGAACGGGAAATTGAAAAGTTTATTCAACCTGAAGAACCCGAACCTGAACCACAGCCAGAAGAAACCCCAGTACAAGGTAGCCAGTTAGATGCTCTTAACTCTTCATCATCTTCTTCATCTCGATCTGTGTATGTTTGTGTTGCCCTGTGTGTGTGGTAGGTCCTGCCATCTGTGTGTAAGATGCATCTTTAAGTGTGCATCTGTGCTGTCGCCCTGTGCTTGCGCTGTTTGTTCATCTGGATGCTCCTTTCGTTTAATTCCTTTGTTACCTACGTCATCCCTTGTGTGCACAATGTTGATATTTTATGTTTTATGTTAAAATCGTTTTTGCTTCATACGTATATAAATTTCTACCACATCTACTGTTTATACACATTCTATTTAACATTTGCTTGTACTAACATGCCTGTAATACTCTTTCAAGAACCTGAGCCTGAAAAGAAGGTGATTGAGAAACCAAAACTCAAACCAAGGCCCCCAGCACCTGCTCCTTCTCCACCTAAGGAAGATGTGAAGGAGAAAATATTCCAACTTAAAGGTACAAAATGCTGCTTCCAGTGCCTTGTTAAACTGCGCCAAATGTCTGTGGAAATGTTGCTTTCCTGAAATGCACTGCTGGGCTGGAGAGATGACTCAGCCGGTAAAGTCTAGGCTCACATCCAAAACTATAAGAAATGCATTGCTGCTGGAAGTGCTTATGTTCAGACATGGCCATGCTGTGAAAGTTGCAGAGGGATGTGTGTTTCCTCTGCCCCAAGGCTCCTGGGTTGTGCTCTGCTGCCATGCCTGCTGCCCCAAATGTCAGAGATCAGTGAGCTGCAGACGTGGCCTCTGAATACATGGGTTACCCAACTAACTTTCCGTGTGGGATGGGGAGGAGGTCTTTTTACTTCAAAACCCGATTGCCCTGCATATCCTGCTGCAAGCATGTGAAATGTCTAAGAGGTCTTTGGAACATATTTTTAACATTGCAGTCATTAAACTTATGAAGTCAAAACTTTGTTCTTAAATAACTGCATGATCTTTTAAATATAAGTAGCATAGTTGTGGTGTCCAATAGCTGGTGTGTGTCCATTTGCCATGGGGGAAAAAAAAACTCATCACTGCTGCCTTTCCACCTTTTATTGTGTGTGTGTGTGTGTGTGTGTGTGTGTGTGTGTGTGTGTGTGTGT
>NW_026585895.1:8056675-8185828 GCF_907164565.1 Psammomys obesus
TGTGTGTGTGTGTGTGTGTGTGTGTGTGTGTGTGTGTGTGTGTGTGTATTTAGCCTAATAAAAAACCCAGTTGTGGTCTATATGGTTCTTCGTGTAGCTAGAAAGTGTGGTTCTTAATATATTTTGTATCCAACACCTCTTTTTCAAAGCTCCTTTATTTCTGTGGTTTTTTTCCTTCGAATTGATATAGTATTATTTATTATTTTGACTCTCATAGGCACTTTTCTGATCATGTTTTATATGATAAGTGTACATGCAATGTTTTTTGTTTGGTTGGCTTTTTATCTTGTTTGCAAGGCTGTTTCCTAATCTAAAGTATTCAGGTATAATCTTACATAGGAATACTCTCATTCATGTTTATATGTGCATCAAGCAAGACTCTTCTCCAGTTACTTTTGGTGATGTTTGCCCTGAGCAAACCTTGGGTTTTAGATGACCAAATCTGTATGTGACCCATCTACTGATTGCTGTATTGTGGGGACACATATTTGAATACAGTTCTCTTGATGTAAAAATGTCCTCTTGTGAAGAACAGAAATTGTCGTCTTTCCTGACTGGTCGTTAGATACAACCCAGCCATGGAACAAGCTGTACTTTGTTCTCTGGCTTCCAGGCTTCTTTCTGATGGTTCTTTGGTGGCTGTTCTTGGCTGTTACTAACGCTTTCTGGTTATAAGAGATGCTTGGTTTTGATTCTTGTGGTTTTAAAAAAAAATAGTCATTTGCTTCAGATTACGTGCAAAAACAATAATATATGCTTTGAAATTCTTTAAAGCTGTGTCAAAGAAGAAAGTCCCTGAAAAGCCCGAGGTTGTGGAAAAAGTGGAACCAGCACCACTGAAAGGTATCTCTCAGGCCAGTCACTGCCCATCTGACTCCATGCTCTTTGTATTGCCACAGAATGCTCTTCCAACCCCATCTTCTTTTTCATGATGAAAGCAGTAGAATAGTTCCATTCATTTCTCATACTTTTGTGGCTCTTGTTGTCCTAGCTCATGAGTGTTGGGTGCTTCCTATGTCTTCCATCAATTTCATACATCATGAGGATGCATTTTGCTTATTCCATATGTCTCCTCGCGTTTGTAAAGCTAAATGATACCAGACTTCGCTAGTTAGGTGAAATTGGTAACAGGAGGCATTTTAGGTCAAAATGCTGAACAGTAGTAAGCTTTGGGGACAACAGCATTTTAACCTGTGTGAAAAGCACTGCAGACCATGTCATCATAGCCTCTTGACACACTATTGGACAATCCCTAGGGATTTCTATTACCTCTGACTCCCCTGCCACTTCCTTCTCACCAAAGTGAGACCTTCTTCCAGGTGCACAGAGTTTGAAGGAAATCCCATTATCACTGCAGGTTATTTTCCAAGGTGATTTCTCCTTGGATAGTCCTTTCCCTATCTAATTTACCCACAATGACAAGTAAGTTCATATAAGTCTAGAAAAAAAAAACAATTAAAACTAAACCATGTCTCTTAGAAGTTTAGTGAATATCAGCGTCCCATCAGAATGATCAACACATCCTGACCCAGAAATCAAATCTGTTCTTGACTGTGCTGGACTTCTAGAATGATCACCTATAAAAGCATACATTTCCTGATTTGTAAAATGGAGCTTCTAAATAATTTTGGTCAATTAAATTATCAAATTATTAAATTTATAAATTATTAAAGATTAAATTAGTCTGTAGTAACACATGGTTTCTTTAGGAGCAATAGTAATGACAGTGTATGAGTTTCAAACATCAACATCTAAAAAATAAACTAAAAAAACAGTATGAAAAACAAACTCTTTATATACATTGTATATGGAAAGAAATGGCTATTTTTTGTTTCATCTTACATTATTATATAGGTTCAATCAATAAAAGTAGTTCTGTATTAAAAAACACTGATAGCTCAGAAATAGTAATAAAGATCAGCATAATTTAATCATACTTAAAATTTTTAATGTTCAGCTGAAAGTTTTACTTCAAGAAGTTGGCATTATCAAACAGGATTATTCCAAATGAAACATGCATTTGACCCTTTCGTGCTTACCTCTTTGAAGTAAAATTTAAGCAAGGTGATCTTTATCACGTTAAAAAAAAAATCGATGAACTACTTAAGCGCACCAAACAGGAAGTTTTATAGAACTATCTAAGAAACTCAAATTTATTGTGATTGAACAAAACTGGACATCCAAAGTCCTATCTTTAAAGTGGTTCGGCAGTCATTGATTCTGTTTTGCTTTCGTCTTTGTATCTAAATCCATGCAGTAGAGCAGGATTAAAGTATGCTATACAACACAGCACCCTCCCTATACTTGGTGTTCACTGTGGAAACAAGAAGACCCATGTAATCCCTTGCTCATTTAAGTTCAGAAAGACTGTCTTATCGTGAAAAATGTAGCTTCGAACACCAGCTTTGAAATTCTATAATTTCTGTTTCATTTAAAAAAAAAAAAAAAGAGAAAAAGTAACCTTTGTTTAGAAAGTGAAATACGGTCTTTCTTCAGCATCAAGGTCCACAGCACATTCTTTGGTTTTCTGTTCCCATCAATGGAGAAGATGAAGCAGGGGCAGTGGCCTGCGTCATGCTGTGTGTGTCAGTCGGGGCAACACCAGCGTGGACATGGGCAAGTAAAACAGGCACAGACTGAAGCAAGGATGCTGTGGAGAACCCTTGCCTTTTGATGAAAGAGCTGTAAAGCCATTACAAAGCAACAGATTCTATACTCACTAAAGTAGATTTACAATCCATGTGATTGAACTCTCAGAAAATTCGATAGATGTTTGTAGAACAAAGAACTCCAAGTCTATCACATGCTTTTAAATCCTGTAAATGTGTGTGCAACAGAATTGATTCCTTGACACACTCTAGGTTTGAGTAGAGTCATTTTTTTTTTGTTGAAATCCATTTTTATATGAATCCTTACCAAATTTGAAATCATATCCTTTTAAGTGCCGACAGCTGAAAAGAAAGTTCGCAAATTACTTCCTGAACCTAAGCCTCAGCCAAAGGAGGAGGTGGTGCTGAAAAGCGGTATAGTACTTCTCTACCGGATGTCGGTTTTCAACAGCGTGAAAAATGGACTCACCTGAAAGCTCACAAAATACTTCTGCCCCTTGATATTATTTTAGTTAGATTCTCCAACAAAATTTGGATGCAGTTCCATTAAAATTAAAGGTTAACATTTTTGAATCTTTTTAAAGAGAAGGTAGATATTTTGTGAGCATTCATAGTATTTTAAAATTTATAATGTTAACAGATACAACTAAACTGATAATATTCTAACAACAGTGACCTTTGGGTGTCATTTTTCATAACCAAATTGTGAAATAAAATATACTCAACTTTTAAAATACTGTATACACAACTGCTTCAACCTAAAAGTATTTAACTTCAGTATGACACAAGATCACAACCAATAACACTTTTTATAAAACTAAACATCTTTCATACTAAATATGAAAAAATAGATGCCAGATACTCATGAAAAATAAAATTCTAACAGTTATTGATGTCTAAACTACATTATTGCACTTAATTACATTTCTGCACTTAAACTTTTTTGTTTAGTTGTCAATAAATTATTAGAATTTATTGCTATTCAAGTAATTTTTTTCTTAATTTGAGCTGGGGTGGTTTTTTTGTTTTGTTTTTTGTTTTTTGGTTTGTTTTTTTTTTTTTTTTTTTTTTTTTTTTTTTTTTTTTTTTTTTTTTTGCCTCACAGTTGTCTCTGGGCATAGTATCTAGAGAGATATGAAGAGCTCTAAGTCTGATATGAATTAACATAAATTTTGTTTGGGGGATTATGGGAAATAAAAGCATTTTTCACATTTATGCTTGATCTCCCACTGTGCTCGCCTGCATGCCTTCCATTGTCCTTGCTGTGTCCATTATCTGTGTTCATCAAACTTACTCAGCATCTTCATTCGCTCATCTTGGTTTACATATAAACCTTTTTGTCTTTTAAGTTCTAAGAAAGAGACCTGAAGAAGAAGAACCTAAAGTAGAACCTAAAAAAGTAGAAAAAGTTAAAAAACCAGAAGGTAGGAATCATTTTCCTAAGTGGCAATTTATGAAAGTCTCCTTCAACAAAGGGGACACTTAACAAAAGGTTTATTTTGTAAATATACATGAAGTTTAACATAAACATAGCTTCATATTTCATCTGTCTGTAATGTATGTGTTCCATTGTCTGCTTTCTGTTTCACTATTTTTTAGTAATTCCCAAATACAAACATTTTGTGGCCTTTTAGCTAGGGACAAGAATAGTATCTGTTCTTATCAGTGTTAATAATTCCCAGATCCATTTTCCCACATATAATAATAATAATGCTTATTATTATTATTACTTTGCTTGTAAGCTCTCTCCATGGGAACGGCTGGAGCCATGTAATTGCCAATGAATAAATTCAGAACAGTGTTAACAGTGCTTCCTAAATCTGAGAGCGCTTAAGGAGATTGACCATTTGTCTCTCACAAAAGAGAATGATTACTAAGACTTTGGTATAACCGCTTTAAAACGGAAGAGGTACCAGATGTTGAAACCAAGTAATGAAAGAGTACAAAAATAAATAAATAAACAAAAGCACAATCATGAGAAGAAAATAGAAACAAATCTATAACATGATCTGTGTGAGAGCTATCACTAGAATTTTTAGGAAGTGATTTTTTTTAATGCAAGTTTTCAGGTAATGTGCTTTTAGAATTAACACTAGACAATGACCTTCTTTCCTTGAAGAGCCACAACCACCTCCAAAAGCTGTTGAAGCTGAAGTTCCTCCAGAGCCTAAACCAAAGGAAAGGAAAGTTCCAGAACCAAGCAAAGGTATGCTTCTCCTGACACATGCTCCATTGTCTGTGAAGATGCATCCACATAGCATCACAACGTCATGATACTGACATCGTGACCAGGCATCACGAGCATCCTGAGTTCTTCACCATCCCTGTGCAACCTGCTAATAATCGCCTCCTTGTTAAATAAGTTACAAGGGATGAGTAATGAGCTGAGAAACAACTTCCAGTCCAACCAAATTCTTGCTATATGTTTTTTAGTGTTCTGTTGAACATCAGAAAAATTTAGATCAAGTTCTTGAGTTGAAAACTCTATAAATCTTAATATCCTCATGTATATTAAATTTGCTTCGACATAGTTTTGACCTTGTGAAAAACTTACAAAGCTTTGTGATAATCTATTTCTGTGAATTTTTTCAGTTCCTGAAATTAAGCCAGCAATACCTCTCCCTGGACCTGAACCAAAGCCAAAGCCCGAGCCAGGTAAGCAAGCTTACCCTCAAGGTGCATGTTTCTTTAAACCCCACATACACCACATGTAGCAAATGAAAAAAAAAAAATTTATTTTCTAAGATGTACATAAATAAAAACACGAAAATCGTTGTGCTTCAGATGATTTCTGATATCTCAATGTGCTTACTGAGTGCTTCTGAGATGGTGCTCTCAGAAAAACTAGCTATTTGAAGATTTCAGCACTGTATCCTGGGGGGCAAACAGGCCACCGAATGTGGTTCTCATGGGCAGTGACAAGTGGAGGCGTTAAAACAGTGGGCATATTCTCTCCACAGAGGTGAAGACCATCAAAGCGCCGCCCATCGAGCCTGCGCCCACGCCCATCGCCGCCCCCGTGACAGTGCCTGTGGTTGGAAAGAAAGCAGGTATGAACCCGTGGTTCTTTTTGCTAACTTGTGTGGGTGTCTTCACACTGGGGTGAGGCTCGAGCCTCCACCTACTACGTCACCCGGGAGACACACACTGTTTTCACAGTGTGCCGGGCAGTCCTGCAAGGCGTCATTTCTCTCATACTCTGTCAAGATCAGCTGAAGGATGTTTGGTGGTGATGGAACTTAAAGAGGCACAGAACACAAACAGGAATCCCGTGAAACAATTCATACTCGTGCCCTGTAGCAGCATTTCTCACCTTAAAAATATGCCGAGTATTGAAATGATGCAAGTTTAACAAATAAATACTGATCGTTTCACAGCTTTGTGATTATATTTAACGGAACTAAGTTCAAACTTAAGATACTTACCGCTGAGTAGGTTGTCACCCAGGTGATAATTTTAAAACCAGAACTAACTGGTTGCATGATTACCATCATACACATCCAAAATGGTTGACCTCCGACAAGTTGCTGAGTCATTTTAAATTTCATTTTAAATTACCTACAATTACTTGGACTTTGATTGTGTTTGATGGGGAAAATATAGGCTATTCTTTTCAATATATTTTAATTACTAATATTTATGCTGTGTCTTATCACCAGAACTTATGATTTGATCATTATTCAGAAAAAAGTAATGACTCTCCATGGGCTAATTTCCTTAGTGTTCTCTGGGTTTATTAGTTACTCAATTTCTATACTAAAGATAATGTTAAAAGGCTTTTAGTAATTTCAGTTTCTTTGGTTCATATAACCAACACATAAAATACCATGTAAAGTACTTTGTATAACTAAGCAAGGGCAAAACCCTTTCTCTTCGATCAGTAGTAAGCCTTCCAGATTCGAAAAGAGAATGACGACACTGTCGACTTGTTTGGTTTTCATTAATTATAATTATTGAACTCAAGGCCAGGCTACCAGGTCCTCCACCAGTCATCTTGACCCCAACCCCTAAAAACAAAGATTTTTTTTTTTCAAGACAGGGTTTCTCTCTGTAGCCTTGGCTATCCCAGGCACACTCTGTAGATCAGGCTGGCCTCAAACTCTCAGAGATCTGCCTGCCTCTGCCTTCCCGAGTTCTGGGAAGGAAGAAGAACTTTTTAATCCTAAATTTGTTGGCAACTTAGCCTAGTTATGTTGATTTCACAATGTGCCTTCTTGGAAATGCCAGTGTGTCCTCCCTGAAAGCCGTGGAAATGAAGCCAGGTTCGCTTTATGTGTTAGTGTTTGTAACAAGGAACGTGGCTCATCCCGGGTGGTTTACTGATAAGTATAAATATTGCACAAATGCCAAACTTTTTCATTTCAGAAGCCAAACCTAAGGATGAAGCAGCCAAGCCAAAAGGTCCCATCAAAGGTGAGTTTCATGTCCCTCAGCCCTGTGGTAACATTTTACCTTACAAATTCCCAGACTTTACCCCCCAAGGAGAAATGTTTTCAAGTTTTATAATAATCTTTATTTCTGACATTGATAGTAGTATTATTCAAGTAGATATTATAAAAAAAACTTTACCGTGATGAATTTATGTCTTGATTTTTCATTCATACATACATATATATTCATAACAAGTAAACTAACTGTACATTAAGCTGGATGTTTTACACGAAGGACTGAAACTTGAGAAGATGAAGTGTTCTGTTATTTCTTGGGCCTTTTCATCTTCATGTCTGACTTTGCAAATGTCAACCCTTTATTTCCCTGTTCCTGTCTCCTCATCACTTTACATGTACTTTGATGTGTATGGAGATGCCCAGTTAACCTTCCGCTTTGCTGTGAATTAGGTGTAGCCAAGAAGACGCCTTCACCGATAGAAGCTGAAAGGAAAAAGCTCAGACCAGGAAGCGGTGGAGAGAAACCCCCCGATGAAGCCCCATTCACCTACCAGCTGAAGGCTGTGCCTCTGAAGTTCGTGAAAGAAATCAAAGACATCGTCTTGACAGAGGCAGAGTCGGTGGGCTCCTCTGCCATCTTTGAGTGTTTGGTCTCTCCATCCACCGCCATCACAACCTGGATGAAGGACGGCAGCAACATCCGGGAGAGCCCAAAGCACAGGTTCATCGCGGACGGCAAAGACAGGAAGCTGCACATCATTGACGTTCAGCTTTCTGACGCTGGCGAATACACGTGCGTGCTGCGCTTGGGAAATAAAGAGAAGACCTCCACAGCCAAGCTCATCGTAGAAGGTAACTTGCGCTTCTGCCTGTGAAAGAGGCCTCCTCGGGGCAACACTCACTGGGCTTTCAAACAAAACCTCTGGGTTCCGTGTCATGGAAATCTTTAAACTTGGTTGAAATTCTCCGCAGAGCTACCCGTGCGATTCGTGAAGACGCTGGAGGAGGAGGTCACGGTGGTCAAGGGGCAGCCGCTCTACCTGAGCTGTGAGCTGAACAAGGAACGAGACGTGGTCTGGAGGAAGGATGGAAAGATCGTGGTGGAGAAGCCTGGCAGGATCGTGCCGGGGGTCATCGGCTTGATGCGGGCCCTGACCATCAACGACGCAGACGACACCGATGCCGGGACCTACACCGTAACGGTGGAGAATGCCAACAACCTGGAATGTTCTTCCTGCGTAAAAGTGGTCGGTGAGTGCATGGGAGGCAGAGCTCAGAGGGTTGCTCCAGCCCAAGAATTTGGGACCAGTTGTAGGCGACAAAGTGAGACTTGCATCTAATATATATATATAGTATACATACCATAAGGGAGTTCTTTGCTAGAAAATTGTTACTCTTATACTAAGCAAACAGAGAGACTGTTTCCCAATGTCTGACTACCAGAAGTCTCACTGATACCTTTTTTGAAAAGGAGGAATATCAGCATGTCATGGGCAAACTGCACCCAGTTTCAGCAATTTTTCATATTTCTGAAATTCCCCAAAGAACTCATTTATTCCCTCTCCCTTTGTCTCCAACAGAAATCATCCGGGAGTGGCTGGTGAAACCTATCCGAGACCAGCATGTGAAGCCCAAGGGGACGGCTGTTTTCACCTGTGACATAGCCAAGGACACACCAAACATTAAGTGGTTCAAAGGATATGATGAGATCCCCATGGAGCCAAACGACAAGACGGAGATACTGAAAGAGGGAAACCGTCTCATTCTCAAGGTTAAGAACGCCATGCCGGAGGACATTGACGAGTACGCAGTGGAGATTGAAGGGAAAAGATACCCGGCAAAGCTGACGCTCGGAGGTACGAGAATCTTACCTGTTACTCGTGAAGATAATCCTCATGTGCGCATGAAGCAAAATAGCACACCACAAATACAGAAATTAACTAGTAGATGAGGCTGTACCCAGACACACAGAGGAAGCGCTGGGTAGACTCAGTAGTTTTGTTTGTTTTTTTAAAGAGTGATCGTAGGGTATTGGGGGGGTGAGTGGGTAAGAGAAGAACTGAAGGGGGGATGGGGTGGATTTGATCAAAACACATTATGTTTTGATGCAGAGCGTGAGGTTGAGCTACTGAAGCCGATAGAGGACGTCACGGTGTATGAGAAGGAGAGCGCCAGCTTCGACGCCGAGATCTCCGAGGAAGACATTCCTGGGGAATGGAAGCTGAAGGGAGAGCTCCTGAGGCCCTCGCCTGTGAGTGCCGCTGCCACCTCCAAGTCTGGGCTCGGGCTTCCTTTAAGAACCCCCGGGTCCCCAGCTCTCAGGGGAGGGAGGCTGTCTA
Source organism: Psammomys obesus (assembly GCF_907164565.1). Lineage (NCBI taxonomy): Eukaryota > Metazoa > Chordata > Mammalia > Rodentia > Muridae > Psammomys > Psammomys obesus. Next base: position 8,066,012 of record NW_026585895.1, read on the forward strand.
ACGCGGTCTGTGTGGACAGCTTGGGTAAAATCTGGCAAACTCCGCTAATGCCAGTGCTGTGCCCGGGCGTTCACTCGGGTGCTGTGTGACGCTCCACAGACACCTGGATCAGACGCCTTCTCCAGGGTGCTCATCCCGGGCACGTGCTCACCAAAGCTGCCTGTTTGTTTCAGACCTGCGAAATCAAAGCTGAGGGCGGCAAACGCTTCTTAACCCTGCACAAAGTGAAGCTGGACCAGGCTGGCGAAGTCCTCTACCAGGCGTGCAACGCGGTCACAACGGCCATTCTGACGGTCAAAGGTACGGGGCTTCGGAGCTCAGGGAGGGGCTGAGGCCCCTTCCCCTCCCTCTGCCTCGGAGACCTCTCAGTTCTCCCCCTTACCTACCGCTTGTTTTCAGAAATCGAGCTTGACTTTGCGGTACCCCTGAAGGATGTGACTGTCCCGGAGAAGCGACAGGCCCGGTTTGAGTGTGTCCTCACCAGAGAGGCCAACGTCATCTGGTCTAAAGGGCCCGACATCATCAAGGCATCCGACAAGTTCGACATCATCGCCGACGGAAAGAAACACATGCTCGTCATCAACGATTCTCAGTTCGATGACGAAGGCATCTACACTGCCGAGGTAGAGGGCAAGAAGACGTCGGCACAGCTGTTTGTGACAGGTAATCGCCAGTTGATGAGCCCTCAGGGCTGTCTCCAGCTCCATCTTCTGAGTGATGTAAAGAAAGGATGCCAAGTTCTGAGAGCTAGCTAGCAATTAGTGGCGAGTGTCAGAACTGCTTTACTTTCATGGGGTCACCGAAGACACGTGCACACACACCCCAAAGCACCCTCCCCTCCCTTCCCCCCAAAAAAACCCCTACAACTTTTTAAATGAACAAAAAGAACCAAGCAATGCCTCCCGAGGTAGCCGCCGAGCAGTACAGAGCAGGATCTTTCGGGGGGGACCCGTGTTCCTGAGCCTGTCACCTGTTTGCCCTGTAGGCATAAGACTGAAGTTCATATCACCTCTGGAAGACCAAACAGTGAAGGAGGGGGAGACGGCGACCTTTGTCTGTGAGCTGTCCCACGAGAAAATGCACGTGGTCTGGTTCAAGAACGACGTCAAGCTGCACACAACCAGGACGGTGCTCATGTCCTCCGAGGGGAAGACCTACAAGCTGGAGATGAGAGAGGTGACCCTGGATGACATCTCCCAGATCAAAGCCCAAGTGAAGAACCTCAGCTCCACCGCCAATCTGAAGGTCTTGGGTAAGTGGGCCCAGCTTCCCACGGGCGGCGGCTGCCTGTGTGTACCCCCAGGGCGCTCCGTGGGCCCCGGGGTGAGGGGGCCCAGCTTCCCACGGGCGGCGGCTGCCTGTGTGTACCCCCAGGGCGCTCTGTGGGCCCACTTTCTCACACTTTTCTCACGGTGTGCTGGGCGTCTCTGCAGAGGCCGACCCCTACTTCACCGTGAAGCTGCACGACAAGACCGGCGTGGAGAAGGACGAGATCATCCTCAAGTGCGAAGTGAGCAAGGACGTGCCGGTGAGGTGGTTCAAAGACGGCGAGGAGATCGTGCCCTCGCCCAAGCATTCCGTCAAGACCGACGGCCTGCGCCGCATCTTGAAGATCAAGAAGGCGGAGCTCAAAGACAAGGGCGAATACGTGTGCGACTGCGGCACCGACACCACCAAGGCCAACGTCACAGTGGAGGGTGAGCGGCCCCGCGTGCGAGTCTTCCCGTCTCGGAGCCGGCCGTGTGTCTGGCTCGGCCTCGCTCACGGAGTGTTGTGTGCTTTCAGCTCGTCTCATCAAGGTGGAGAAACCTCTGTACGGCGTGGAGGTGTTCGTGGGCGAAACGGCACGCTTTGAAATCGAGCTGTCCGAGCCGGACGTGCACGGCCAGTGGAAGTTAAAGGGGGAGCCCTTGACCGCGTCTCCTGTGAGTGACGGCGGGAGAGGAGGGGGCTGCTCGTTCCTAAAATGCAGTTCCTGGGTGACCAGCAGGAAGGCCCAGGTATGTAAATACTGTGTGTGCTCGCTCCTCGCAGGACTGTGAAATCATCGAGGACGGGAAGAAGCACGTCTTGGTTCTTTACAACTGTCAGCTGGATATGACGGGGGAGATTTCCTTCCAGGCCGCCAACGCCAAATCGGCAGCCAACCTGAAAGTGAAAGGTATGCTGGACACCAGGGCGCCTTTGAGTGTGTTCTGTGCAAAGTCCTTTCCTAAGGTCCAGAGCTGCCCGGAAGGGGGGAGGGGGAGGGGGAAAGCAAGCATGCTCTGATGTGGCCGGCCCCGCCTCTCTTCCAGAATTGCCGCTCATTTTCATCACACCTCTCAGCGACGTCAAAGTCTTTGAGAAAGACGAGGCTAAATTTGAATGCGAAGTGTCCAGGGAGCCGAAAACGTTCCGCTGGCTGAAAGGCACCCAGGAGCTGGCGGGGGATGACAGGTTTGAGCTCATCAAGGACGGTACCAGGCATGCGCTGGTCATCAAGTCCGCCGCCTTCGAGGATGAAGCCAAGTACATGTTCGAGGCGGAGGACAAGCGCACGAGCGCCAAGCTGATCATCGAAGGTGAAGCAGGACTGCCGTCATAGGCTGCCTGCGGGGCGGCATGTTTGTGCGTTTAATTTTACACGTTAAAGTGATGGAAATCATGAGCTGGGCTTCCTTTGACAGGCATCCGGCTCAAATTCCTAACCCCTCTGAAGGATGTGACCGCCAAAGAGAGGGAAGACGCTGTGTTCACCGTGGAGCTCTCCCATGACAACATCCCAGTGAGCTGGTTCAAGAACGACCAGCGCCTGCACACCAGCAAGCGTGTCTCCATGCACGACGAAGGGAAAACGCACTCCATCACGTTCAAAGACCTGTCTATCGACGACACCTCCCAGATCAGGGTGGAGGCCATGGGGATAAGCTCAGAAGCCAAGCTCACCGTCCTGGGTAGGTTCACCTCTTTATTAAAACGGGATCACGTTCTCAATTCAGCAGAGAGCTGTGGAGAGAGAGAGAGAGAGAGAGAGAGAGAGAAAGTGTGTGTGTGTGTGTGTGTGTGTGTGTGTGTGTGTGTGTGTGTGTGTGATAAGAAATAGTCTTCAGAGTGTAATGCTGCGTGGAAATGTGCCGGAGAAACCTTCACGTGCATGGTCTAGTGTCTTTCCGAGATACAGTTGCCCAAAACTAAAGGGAAGTGATGTGACCATTGTCATCACCTTAGGCCCACAGAACAGCCAAAACCAGACCAGAACTGGCTTGGCGTGTAAAATACCAGTGCATGAATGCTTTCCCCTTCCTTTATCACAATTATTTCAGAGTAGTGGGCTCTGGGTTTCTACAGAGCGAGGCTCGAAGAATTTAGCAAGTCTCATATTCTCCCGGTCCTTCCTAGAAGAAAATCCATAATACATAGACACACTCTCATGGCAAACTACAGGTAGATTAGGGGAGAGGACACAAATCTGAAGCTTAAACACCTAATAGAAGCGGATAAGAACTTGAGAAATGGGACAAATGGCAAAGGGACACGCACGACACCCCAACTGAATGGTGTCATTTGAGTTATTGCTGCTTTTTAACAGTAAACGGACTGCAGATGAGTTTGAATCACTAAGTCCTGTGCACTGACTCTCTTTCTAGCATTTAGAAATGGGGGATGCTAAATGAGGAGCAGTTTGGTACCATGCTAAAGCATACCGGGAACTCCCTGAGACACCATTAACCCCCACCCACGGGTCCCCAGCTCTCAGCTCTAAGACGCTTCTCCATTTGCCTTTACCTGCAGAGGGAGACCCCTATTTCACGGGGAAGCTTCAGGATTACACAGGCGTGGAAAAGGACGAGGTGGTTCTTCAGTGTGAGATCAGCAAAGCAGATGCACCCGTGAAGTGGTTTAAGGACGGGAAGGAAATAAAGCCGTCTAAAAACGCAGTTATTAAGGCTGACGGCAGGAAGCGAATGCTGATCCTCAAAAAAGCCTTGAAATCTGATATTGGCCAGTATACCTGTGACTGTGGGACAGACCAGACTTCCGGAAAGCTCGATATTGAAGGTGAGGAAATTTCCACGGGCCTAGATGCCACGGGAGTCATTTCTGCCAGAGACTAATGGCACACGCTGACCCTTCATCCTTCCAGATCGGGAAATTAAGCTGGTGAGGCCCCTCTACAGCGTCGAGGTGATGGAGACTGAGACAGCGCGCTTTGAAACCGAAATCTCCGAGGACGACATCCATGCCAACTGGAAGCTCAAGGGAGAGGCGCTGCTCCAAACACCTGTACGGCTATTTCTGAGCCTGTCAGCACTTAAGAGGGATAGCGTGAAGTGCAAAAGGACAGGCGAAAAGTCAGAGTGCATGCAGGGCATTTTAAACATGGTGTCAGGTTCTGTGGGGGACCTGTAGCGAGAGAGAGATGTCTCCATCTATGAATGGACTCAGAAGGTCACTTCTGCATCGATTCTTGTCCACCAGAAGAGCATATGTAGTCTATAATGCTTCTAGTTCAGAATCACAGAGCTGGGAGGGATAGTTTTCCTGATAGTTCACGGGAGCTGTATTTCACACATAAAGCGTGTGTGTCACCATTCATTTGTAGCATCCATAAATTATATTATTCTGTACCTATGAAAAAAAGGTCTCAAAATTATAATTGTGACACATTTCTTTCTTCTCTGGCTCAGGAATGTGAGATTAAAGAAGAAGGCAAGATCCATGTTCTTATCTTACACAACTGTCAACTGGATCAGACCGGTGGCGTAGATTTCCAAGCTGCCAATGTCAAAACCAGCGCCCACCTCCGAGTTAAGCGTAAGTATTATGTATTTTTGATAAAAAAAACAGTAACTCCATATTTTCATAAAAAAATGAATACACATGAGATTAATTGGTATTGGAAAATACTATTCTTGTATAAAAACTGACTTTCTTGTATTTACTTTTTGACCTCCTGATATAAAAGTCCTTCAGACTCTGAAATCTTGATCTTTTCAGTCACTTGGTCATTTGAACAACAATAACAAATTGAGCAAGTCAGCTTTTCCTGCTCTGGCAGTCCTTTTGTTCAAAATAGATAAACACACAGTAAGAACTGAGAATTAAAACTTCTTTAAAAAAAGGAAACCATTTCGATAGCTTGGATGACCATCTAAACTGTAGCCCCATGGAGAAGACCTATGCTGTGTGAGCATTTTCAACCGAGGAAGGGAGGCAGAAAAGTTAGGTGCCCATTTTTGGAAGGTGCAAAGTGGTTGATGGACACGGACAGGCTGTGGGGCCAAGGACCCCTTGCCTCTCCCAATCAGAGCCTTAGTTATTTTGGAGGTCACATATCTTCTGTAGCAAGAGGAACTTGACGCCTGGCAGAGAGACAGATGCAGCGCAGATTTCCTGCTGACCTTGTAGATCCTGAAGAAGGGGCTCCTACAAATACCAGCCATTTGGCTGTCCGCTCTCCCCTTCTCAGCACCACGGGGCCACGTACACTGGGGAGTTAGAGCAGCAGCTCATCCCGCGGCTCTGCCCTTCTTGGAGAAAACAACCATGGAAATGAAGAACTAAATCTATTTATTCTTGGGGAATTACAGAATGAGTAATACAAGGCGTTTTCTTTCCTCACACAAAGCGCGGGTAATTGGTCTTCTGAGGCCTCTAAAGGATGTCACAGTGACCGCAGGGGAAACAGCCACCTTCGACTGCGAGCTCTCTTATGAGGATATCCCAGTGGAATGGTACCTCAAAGGGAAGAAACTGGAGCCTAACGAAAAGGTAAAAAGCGACACACGGATTGTTGGTTTGCCTTTCCCTTGGGGTCACTTTCATTGTCTTTTGCTTTGTTCTTCCTAATGTTCCCTACACAGCCTCTAACTTGATTTCTGCTGAAACTGTAAGGTATAGTTTTCAAACTTACATTAGGTTTAACCTGATGATAGTTTTTACTGAATAGAATTAACAATTTTAAATATAATCAGATTGTGGTTTTTCTGGAAAGGGGAGACAGATGCTAATTAGCCATCAAGGCGAACCTGGGTTCTTGGCAGCAGCGCTCTACCATAGAGTCTGAACTCAGACATGTCCTGTGCTGAATTCAGACTCCTCCCGCACTATCTAGACTTCTACATAGGCGGACTAAGAGGAGATGGAACTCCATTTCAGGCAGTTGATAGAGTCGTAGAGATAACTTCTGAGCAAATTTTCCCTTCTAGCATTTCTCCAAGGCTATTTTTAACACTCAAGTGCTTTGAGCTGTGCAAATTGTGGAATGTAAGAGGACTATTTAAAGTGCAGCTGATGGAACAGGGGAGAAAGAACAGTGCTGCGACCCCCATGTGTAAATGAGTAAACTTTTGAGAAGTTTAGGTAAACCACCTTAGCTTTTACTAACATTCCTGAGGCTTGGTGCTCAACCCAAAAGTGAAAGCTGAGCCATTTTATTCAGATAGAGCCAAAATGCAATTTCCCTAAATTGACCTATGTATTCTGTACCCTTGGGATTCTATCTGGATCAGGAAATTAAACTTATGTGACCCTGTACAGTCAGGTGATACTCAAATTAGCTTGCTAATTCGTCATGCATTTTGAATTCTTAAAATAAAACAGAAAAATACAGGATATTTCATTGTTTTGTGGCTTTTGCACTGCCCAATATTCCAGAAAAAAATACTGACTATATGTAAAACTTCTATACAAATGAAATTTTGAAGGCTCAACAACAACAACAACAACAACAAAAATCATGGGAGGGGTATTTAGTTTCACAAAGAGGCTGAAGTCTTAGAGGACATTCCCTTCAAGTAGATGTTTGAAAACAGATTTTAAAACTTAGCCTTCCCCCAAATTGGCTAACTCGGAACTCAGAAACAGTTGTGTGGTTGGTAAGGACCATGACCTTTGGTTTCCACTGCTCCCAATTAGAAAGGGCAGCAGGACATCTGAGCTGGCGTGAGAATTAATGTACACACCAGAAGCCTTCCCTCACAGCAGAGTCTCGCCAAGACTGCACTGGGCGCTGGGCTCACCGCATCTGTTTTCCTATTCAGTGTAGTATGGCTTATTTGGGGGTCTTTTACTAGAAAAGATGATTCTCCATTTTAATATAAAAACTACTATTTTGACTTAGTATGTAAGATAGCTAAAAATCTTACATTTGTTTCCCCCTAAGGGGAAAATCTATTAACATCATCACTTTTTTTCCTAGGGCTAGAAAGGGTAGAGCCCCTGGGGCCAGAGGGTGTGTCCTCAGCACAGGAATGTTAATCCGTCTCTGTAGCCTCCCAAAATAGTGGTCCATCTATGAACTTGATCTTGTCTCCCTTAAATGGCTCTTTTCATTAAGGAATTTGAGTATGAACAGAACTGCAAAGTATTATGTTCACTTACTACATTTTATAGGTTTTGTTTAAATTCAGTCCATTAGCACAAACTTGTTCTTGTCAGTTTAATTCAGTTGAGTTTTTTGTTTGGTTTTTGGTTTTTGGTTTTTTTGTTTGTTTGTTTGCTTGTTGGTTTGTTTTTTGTAAAATCTTTAACCTCTATACCAACAGTCAAATAGACAAAACAGCATATAGACATGGGGAACTTGAGGATAGCATTTTAGAAATAAACTATAATTTTCTTCCACTTTTGATTTTTTATTCCTTTTGGCCACGTAAAGACTGCTAAATTCTCAGTGGCCTTTAGTAATTTTGTATTTAAATTTTAACAGCTTGGTAGTGACTTCTGTGTTCCACCAGTAGGCCCGCTATAAATTAGTATTTTAATGGATAATTATTAGTACTATCATTACATGTTCTACCAAAAATATTTAGCATTCATTTTGTTGATTTGTTTTATCTATTGTATTTCCTTCTTTGTTTGCTTTTTGACTACATTGACTATACTCTATGCAAGCCATTTATTGAAAGCCTGTTATATTCTGGGCAACCATATCAGTGACAGAGTCTGTATTCTATAGATGTCTTCAGAATAATTCAGGTGCCAAATCAATGCAGTAAGAGATATTATATATTTGTGCATGTGTTAGAAACTGAAGTTCTCTTTAAATAGTCATAAGTCAAATTCAAAATTCAAAGTCCGACATTTTTTTGAAGTCCCATGCAGACCCCACCTTGTTAGGTAAGTAGCAGCTGTGTACCTAGGATAACTCTAGGCTACTGTGTCCTAGCTGTGTCTCATTCTTTGCTGCGGTCTTAGCTGTTCTCAGTGCTAAGACAGTATGAATAACCGTGCCACGTTCTTGTTTGAGGAAGAAGTTCTTTTCAGTGAAGCTGTATTCCTGATTCTTTCTTTTACCACTAGCAAAATAAATAGAAATTGTTTCACCAGAAAACAGGCCACATAATTCTAAAGTGTCTAAATGGATCCTTAAGCAGTATAAGACCACTCTCGAGGACAGAGCAGAGCTTTCGAGGATTCTTAGATTCTAGAACTAGACATACCCTACTCATCTCATTACTTCCAGAATGATTCGACCTATAACAGCATCAATGGTATCTGATTTTCCCATTACTGATGCTCAAACACAGGAAAAGGGAAGAATCAACATCGAAGAAATTTGACAGCAAAATTGTACAAATTTTTTTAATCATGGATCACATTCATTTGCAAAATAAATTCAATTGCTAAAATAAATGGGAGGAAGAGTTTTAGTTTGCATTTACATGATAATCATCTTCGCTTTAGAGCATACAATTTAAAAATAAAATCTTTCAGTTTACAGTGGCCAATCATTTTCTTCTTTCATTTTTAGCCTTTCTAAATTCTTCCTGCACACAAACTCTGAAGCAAAACAGAAATGCATACATATTTATAATTGCACATATTTTTTCCAAGATCAGAAATATATACAGAAATTGGTCTGTGCAAATTCAACATAAAAGGTCACCTCCTACTTTCATAATGAAAACCTAAAATGTTCCTAAAAGTTTTGATACTATTGGTTGAAGTCACTTAAAATGTGTGTGTTGTGTGTGTGTGTGTGTGTGTGTGTGTGTGTGTATGCGCACGCACATGCGCGTGCTACATATGTGATTATAAAACAATGTGGGTAACTCTCTGACATAGTTTACCTAGCTGGATTGAGGAGCCTGCATTCCAGGTGGCGGTTTCATTTATTCTTCACTTGCACTTCTTTAAAACGCAACTAGGTGGTGACCCGTTCAGAAGGGAGGGTCCACACACTCACCCTGAGGGATGTGAAGCTAGAAGATGCTGGCGAAGTCCAACTAACAGCGAAGGATTTCAAAACCCAGGCCAACCTCTTTGTGAAAGGTAAGTAGAAAGCGTATTCCTAAACACACAGATAATAAAGAGAACCATGGCTAGTGCAACCTCTTAATTGTTCTTGTGCAAGAGTACCACAGATCATTAAAACAGAGCATCCAAAAGTCCAATTTTATATTTTGGCATCACAAAATATAGGTTGTGTTTTGTTTTTATTTTTATTTTTTTGTTTTCCTCTCCTGATATTGGTGCAGAGGTGGTGCATGCTTTTAATCCCAGCAGAGACAGGTGGACCTCTAAGTTCAAGGCCAGCCTGGTCTACAAAGTGAGTTCCAGGAAAACCAGGACTACACAGAAAAACCCTGTCTCAGAAAAAAAAAAAAAATCAAAACTAACATGTTTTTTACATACTCTTTCTGTCTCTGTCTTATTAAGTATATATTTTTTACTAGTTCCAAAAACAACTGGTGAAATACTTACTATCAACTCATTTTTTGAATCAGTGTTGGCCATTATTTCCTTTAAGTTTCATAACTATTTTATAATTATTTTTCTGGTAAGACTAACACTCAAGAGGCAGACGACTGTCACAAGTTTGAAACCAGCCTGGTCTACATAGTGGCTTTCCAGGATAGCCAGGGAGAGGGGGGAAAGCATAGAAAGGTCTTTTTTTTTTTTTCCTGCATGTATAAATAATGATAAAGCATCATTATTAAAGAAAAACATCTAAATGAAAAAAATAGCTTCACAAACAAGCAAACTTAGAACAAAAGCAGCCCTGGCAATGCCAGAGGGAATTAGAGAAGGCACTGGAGCTCTTGGAGAAGGGAAGCAGCTAATAAGTATGATTCTTTCAGAACCCCCAGTTGAGTTCACTAAGCCTCTTGAGGACCAGACGGTCGAAGAGGAGGCCACTGCCATACTGGAATGTGAAGTATCCAGAGAAAATGCTAAGGTGAAATGGTTCAAAAATGGGACAGAAATCCTCAAGAGCAAGAAGTATGAAGTCGTCGCTGACGGCAGGGTCAGAAAGCTCATTATTCACGGTTGTACCCCAGAGGATATCAAAACATACACTTGCGATGCTAAGGATTTTAAGACCTCCTGTAACCTGAATGTTGTTCGTAAGTATTCCTCCACAGGACTTAGCATTTGCAACTCTTTGCAGGCGCCACCCCCAACAAAAAAAAAAAAAAAAAACAATACACTTTATGCATGCCCTTCTTGGCTTAATCATAATATTTAATAACTCAGAGAATGGATGCTGACCTAACCCGATACTTCACACGTTTCTTTACAAACATCCTTGTGCTCTGCCTGGCCTTGGAAAAGACACCAACCACTTTTCACACTATACCACTGTGCTCTTTGTCTGTGTGTGGCTACGCCCGCTGTATGAATATCCTGCTAGAGATGAATACACACTGAGTCACCAAGAGAAGCACAGAACCCCGATTCCATGGAAGGAAGATAAGGTCCAGGCCTGGAGAATGAGAATGAAAGTTATTTGAATAGGAACACACTTGAAAACAACTGTGATACCATAACTCCCAGTCACGTGATTCAGTCTGAGCCTGAGGATGGAGGAGAAGCTGAGCGAGGCCCAGGTTCTCTGTGTCGTGGATCCTCTGAATGGAGGACTTGATTGTTTTACTGTTGCTTCTTCCCCTGGTGGGGAGATAACCCCTCCTCTCATATGCCTCCTGCTAGCTAGCTCATTTGCTGTGTTTATTCATTTGTCCAACCAAACATTTTTCGTGGCACATATTTGTACAGTGTTTGTTTAGTATGTCGCTTCTCATCGGCCAACAACTAAAACCTAGTGGCTTTGATGGTGCTTCCAGCTGCCTGTGCTATGTCACTCTTCCTCTGCTTTGGTTCCTCTACCTTGTCTTACTTCAGAGTAGCCCCTTGGGGCGGGGGGTTCTTCCCCTTGCCATCTACTTCCTCTTGGAGAAGGCTCAGCCATGGTGGCTTGTCTTCCAAACTACCAAATAGCCTTGGTCTGAGAACATCCATGATCAAGAAGGGTCAACTTGGAAAGGCCTCTTAAGGAGCTCTGGAAGATGGAAGGGTGAGGAGGCAGCTTCTCCATCCTGCACAGCAGCAGATAGATTTCCGGAGAGGCGTGAGCCAACATCAGCACCAGGCAGAACAGTGTTTGTCACACTAATACCTGTCTGACCTGCATGTGAAATCTTTAGAGCTGAGTTAAAAATGAAAAGCCGGACATGCGCGATTACAATTAGACTCATGCCTTGTAGCCATACGCAAAGCTGATTGCAGTACTTCAGACTCTTTTGTCTTTGAATTCTACTGGGTTCACAATGATGTTTCTTTGTGTACTAATGTTTCCTTTGGCAAATATACTTCAACTGTGGTATAGTCCCAAAAGAAAGAAGGTATTTCCTTCAGTAATCATTCAAAAGAACTGAGGTGGGTCTCAGTTTGAAAGAACTAAGTTGGCAGCACAGTAAGATAGTTTGTGTGAACTGAAGAGGTCAAGAGCAAAGCATCATTCTCAGTGGAAGCTTCAAGTGAATTTAAAGTCAGTCACAAACTATTAAGACTGAAGTGTGGTGCGTGCCTTTGATCCCAGCACTCGGGAAGCAGAGGCAGGCAGATCTCTTAAGTTCGAGGCCAGCCTGATCCACAGAGTGAGTTCTAGGCCAGCCAGGGCTACTCAGAGAAACACTTTTTCTCAATGTGTGCCAGAGAAATATCAGGACAAATTTGCAGATGCCTCGATAGAATTTCAATGCCATCCGTTCTCTTACAGCTCCTCATGTTGAATTCTTAAGACCACTCACGGACCTTCAAGTTAAAGAAAAAGAAACAGCTCGGTTTGAGTGTGAAATTTCCAAGGAAAATGCCAAGGTCTGTGGGCACATAAGTGTTATCTATGATTATCAAGTCACTTTGTTTACTTTGGGCCATAATGGAAGGAAAGAAGAAAATAGATAAGCCTTTTCTCTGACTTCTGTTTAGATTAAAGACTAATTTAACATGAAAGATGAACTTGATTTAATTGTCTCCTTGGTGTCACTCAATTACTTTCACATGAAATACCCTAGACTTATAAAATATTTATTATTTTGAGCCATATGGAAATACTGTTTTCTTAGAACAAAAAAATTACATAGCAGTAATTCCATGTCTCAACTAAGCATTTCATGAACTACTAATATTCCCAAACAGATTTTCAGTCTGTTTCTACAATAGTGGAACTGGTTTGTGTGATATCTTAGGCTTCATAAGAATCAAAACTTGCACAATCCCATTTTTTCATAAATGCTAATATCATAGCAGGTCAACAGTACTTAGTAACTTTGTTCTTGTTTTCTTAGTTTTAATTATGTTTTCTGTCTTTATACATACCATAATATTTATGGTACTCTTTTATATATACTATCTTGTCTTATGGTTGATTTTTAAAAGAACCCTCAGGATTCTAGTTCATGTTAGGGATGCCATGTGAAGGACCAACATGGAAACTTACTTTAAAAATTATTTGTCTTAAAATATAGGTTCAGTGGTTTAAAGATGGTGCTGAAATTAAGAAGGGCAAAAAGTACGATATCATTTCTAAGGGAGCAGTACGCATTCTTGTTGTCAACAAATGTCTGCTGAATGATGAAGCAGAATATTCCTGTGAAGTGAGGACAGCACGAACTTCCGGCATGCTGACAGTCCTAGGTGAGCATCAAGACTTTCTTCGCCTAAGTGCATGTAGGGTCAGGAAAACCAACTTCTGGTTTTACTGACTTTGTCTGCATTCTTTTCTGCAGAGGAAGAGGCTGTCTTCACAAAAAATCTTGCCAACCTTGAAGTGAGTGAAGGAGACACCATCAAACTGGTATGCGAAGTCTCCAAGCCTGGGGCAGAAGTGATTTGGTACAAAGGGGACGAGGAGATCATTGAAACAGGAAGATTTGAAATACTTACTGATGGAAGGAAGAGAATCCTGGTCATTCAGAACGCGCAGCTCGAGGACGCTGGCAGCTACAACTGCCGACTCCCCAGTTCTCGAACGGACAGCAAAGTCAAAGTTCACGGTATGAAAATCTCCACAAAGGGTACTTTATTTCTTGTCGCTCATTCTTGCCATACTTAGGGTATGAATGCCTGTGTTTTTCATGTCTTCCAACTTCTTCTTTCCAGAACTTGCTGCTGAATTCATCTCAAAGCCACAGAACCTTGAAATTCTTGAAGGAGAAAAGGCTGAGTTTGTCTGCACCATCTCAAAGGAGAGCTTCGAAGTTCAGTGGAAGAGAGACGATCAGACGCTGGAATCCGGAGATAAATATGACGTCATTGCTGATGGCAAAAAGAGAGTCCTGGTTGTGAAGGATGCCACACTTCAAGACATGGGCACCTACGTAGTCATGGTTGGGGCTGCCAGAGCTGCGGCTCACCTGACAGTCATTGGTAAGTGTGCCGTTGCCTCAGCGGATTGGTAGGTTTGTACTTTTGGTCCTTCATCATCCACAAAGTCTTATTGATCCTCTGCAGAGAAACTCAAGATCATAGTTCCGCTTAAGGACACCAAGGTAAAGGAACAACAAGAGGTTGTCTTCAACTGCGAAGTCAATACTGAAGGTGCCAAAGCCAAATGGTTCCGAAATGATGAAGCCATATTTGACAGTTCAAAGTATATCATTCTCCAAAAAGACCTGGTTTACACCCTCAGAATCAGAGATGCGCGGTTAGATGACCAAGCCAACTACAGCGTGTCTTTGACCAACCACAGAGGTGAAAATGTTAAAAGCGCAGCCAATCTAATAGTAGAAGGTACGTGACTTGAATGGTACTAGAGAATTTTTTTCCCAACAATTTGTATTATGCAAACGACTAAATTCAGCATCCTTGTTCTCTATTACCACAGAGGAAGATCTTAGGATTATTGAACCCCTGAAAGATATTGAAACAATGGAGAAGAAATCAGTCACATTCTGGTGCAAGGTGAATCGTCTCAATGTGACACTGAAGTGGACCAAAAACGGAGAAGAAGTGGCTTTCGACAACCGTATATCATACCGAATTGACAAGTACAAGCACTCTCTAATCATCAAGGACTGTGGCTTTCCAGACGAAGGCGAATACATCGTCACTGCTGGACAGGACCAGTCTGTGGCGGAGCTGCTCATCATAGAAGCCCCGACAGAGTTCGTGGAACACCTGGAAGACCAGACGGTCACAGAGTTTGACGACGCTGTCTTCTCCTGCCAGCTCTCCAGAGAGAAAGCAAACGTGAAATGGTACAGAAACGGAAGAGAAATCAAGGAAGGCAAAAAGTATGCAAAAGGCGTCTGCTGTTCTGTGTGCGGTTTGACACTCTAGTGCTAGTGCTGCAGGCTAACTACTCATTCATTCTCCTCTTTAGGTACAAATTTGAAAAAGACGGGAGCATACACAGGCTCATCATCAAAGACTGCAGGCTGGAGGATGAGTGTGAATATGCTTGTGGTGTAGAGGACAGGAAGTCCCGGGCAAGACTGTTTGTAGAAGGTGTGTACTGCTTGCAAGGATAATTCTAGCTGAAATGACTTTTTTTTTACTTTACTATGCTGATAAAAATACAAGCATGTCTGTTTTTATTTTTATGTTTTCTTTCCAGAAATCCCTGTTGAGATTATCAGGCCTCCTCAAGACATTCTGGAAGCACCTGGAGCAGATGTTATCTTTTTGGCTGAGCTCAACAAAGATAAAGTGGAGGTCCAATGGCTGAGAAATAACATGATTGTTGTCCAGGGTGACAAGCACCAGATGATGAGTGAAGGGAAGATTCACAGACTACAGATTTGTGATATTAAGCCACGCGACCAGGGTGAATACAGATTTATTGCCAAAGATAAAGAAGCCAGGGCTAAACTTGAGTTAGCTGGTAAGTCACTTCCTTTTGCTTCGCAGTGTCCTCATGATACCACAGATCTGATATAGATCTCAGATTTTACAATTATAGCAAAGTACTCCTTGTGAAAGCCCACGGTTTGAGTTCCTTTTCTCGTGTTAGCCATTGTGCTTTCCCCTGCTACAAAGAGGAAGTTGACAGCATTCATCTTTACATCCCTGGCACATGGCAGCTGCTCATGCATCCAGAGAGCTGACAACAGCCCCTCGCTACCGCTGTGCACCTCCTGTGAACTCTTTAGATAGCTTCTCACCCTGGCCTGACACACCTGCACGGGCTGCTCTGAAAGCCCACTGGTGTCTCTCGTACACAAGAAAAGCTGGCGGGTTTATCCTGAACTAAGTGTGCCGTACTGTACCCAAACATATTTTATGAAAATAGTTTCAACAACAGAAGCAAAACCTGTTTCACTGTATTCTAGGTCCTCTGTTCCTGCTTATATAATTAGGAGTTATAGAATGAAGACGGGGTGTTACTGATTGTATGCTGTCTTCAACCTTCTCTTTCTAAAGGAGGATAGTTTGGAGTCAGGTGAAATTATAACGCTTACAATAGTATTCACTGCTATAAAATTACTGTGGCGTACTTCCAAGGCTATGACAATGTTTGTTAGCAAATATATCGTTTTAAAAAAACAGTGTCACGGTGTAACTACAGTATGTAATTCAAACGTGTGCGTGTTTTCTCCTTCTCACCAGCTGCACCTAAAATCAAGACGGCTGACCAAGATCTGGTGGTTGACGCTGGCCAGCCTCTGACCATGGTGGTGCCCTATGATGCCTACCCCAAAGCAGAAGCTGAGTGGTTTAAAGAGAATGAACCTCTGTCCACAAAAACTGTTGATACCACAGCCGAGCAGACCTCATTCAGAATCGTAGAAGCCAAGAAAGAAGACAAGGGGAGGTATAAAATCGTGCTTCAGAACAAGCACGGGAAAGCAGAAGGCTTCATCAACTTACAAGTTATCGGTAAGCCGCCAATTACCCAAGCGAGACTGGCCCAGCCCAGCACAAAGGCATCACTAAAAGTCTGTGATCTGTACATTGCAGATGTCCCCGGGCCGGTTCGGAACTTGGAAGTGACGGAAACATTCGACGGTGAGGTCAGCCTCGCGTGGGAAGAGCCGTTAACGGATGGTGGAAGCAAGATCATAGGTTATGTCGTCGAAAGGCGTGACATCAAGAGGAAGACCTGGGTTCTGGTCACCGACCGAGCAGACAGCTGTGAGTTCACGGTCACTGGCCTCCAGAAAGGAGGAGTGGAGTACCTGTTCCGCGTGAGTGCGCGCAACAGAGTTGGCACTGGAGAACCAGTAGAAACCGACAGTCCTGTGGAAGCCAGGAGTAAATACGGTAAGAAGCGTGTAATTCAACTGCCAACCAGCTTAGCTCTATGTTTATCCCCAACACACCACGATCTCACATGTTCTTCTTCTGTGGTGATGTCCAGATGTCCCAGGCCCGCCTTTGAATGTAGCCATCACGGATGTGAATCGGTTTGGCGTCTCACTGACTTGGGAGCCGCCAGAGTATGACGGAGGTGCGGAAGTCACAAACTATGTGATTGAACTGAGGGACAAGACTTCCATCAGGTGGGACACCGCCATGACCGTGAGAGCTGAAGACCTGTCGGCCACTGTCACTGATGTGGTGGAAGGACAGGAGTACAGTTTCCGTGTCAGAGCCCAGAACCGAATCGGAGTCGGGAAACCCAGTGCAGCCACACCCTTCGTCAAAGTGGCTGATCCAATCGGTACGTTCATTTAACAAGGAAAAGGACATAAACGCCACATTCAACCAAAGAACTGAATCTATTGATTCAAGTAATTCTAATTTAATCAAAGATTAAAAAAAATAAAATAAAAATTTAGAACAAAACTGTAAACGCCAAGGCTGTGCCCACATAGCCCACAAACTTGTTCTGATGAGGCTGCGATTATCACTCCATGTCTTAATAAAATTGTATTGTCCCAAATCTTTGTGCCATTCTAGAGAGACCAAGTCCTCCTGTGAACCTAAGTGCCTCAGATCAGACACAATCATCCGTTCAGCTCACGTGGGAGCCCCCGCTGAAAGACGGAGGCAGCCCCATATTGGGCTACATAATTGAAAAATGCGAGGAAGGAAAAGATAATTGGATTCGCTGCAATATGAAACCTGTGCCTGAGCTGACTTACAAGGTGAGGCGTTTGCTGGTAAAAAAAACTGTCATGTACGTGTGTGTGTATGTATGTAGATTTGTAGATTTAAGTGGATATGCTGTTAACAAGTATTACCTTGTAATTTTAGGTCACTGGATTGAAGAAAGGAAACAAATATTTATATCGAGTATCTGCAGAAAACGCAGCTGGTGTTTCAGACCCATCTGAGATCCTTGGTCCTCTCACTGCTGATGATGCCTTTGGTAAATAGATACTTCACTTCTTAGATTAGGGAATAGCATAGACCTTCTCGGGTATACGAGGGGCATGAATATAATGCTCGAAATTTACTGTTTTTTCTTTCTTGGTAGTTGAACCAACAATGGATTTAAGTGCATTTAAAGATGGTCTGGAAGTCATAGTCCCCAATCCCATCAAGATCCTGGTTCCAAGCACAGGCTATCCAAGACCGAAAGCAACCTGGACATTTGGAGACCAAGTACTTGAAGAGGGGGAGCGTGTGAAAATTAAGACCATATCGGCCTACGCCGAACTTGTCATTTCTCCAAGTGAACGGACTGACAAGGGCATTTACACCCTCACATTAGAAAATCCTGTGAAGTCGATTTCTGGAGAAATTGATGTCAATGTAATCGGTAAGGAATTAAGTTCTTGCTCTCTAATGTGGCCTGGCTGTATCAACAGCTGTACTAATAGGCTCAGGTCATATCAACTTTCATTGCCCTTTTATTTTATTAGCTCCCCCAAGCGCACCCAAAGAGCTGAAATACAGTGATGTAACAAAGGATTCCGTACATTTGACTTGGGAACCTCCAGATGATGATGGAGGAAGTCCACTAACCGGATATGTTGTTGAAAAGAGAGATATGAGCCGGAAAACATGGACTAAAGTGAGTGCTACATTGCAAGGCAGCCATTTTAGAAGGAGTGGAGTTGATCCCAGGAGGCAGTTGGGAGGCCGTACAGATGAGCTGCATGCCACACATTATTTTACCCTTGTCTCATGAAAAAGTATCCCAAACCTTTTAGTTAAATAATTCTAATGCTTCATTTATCCAGGCTTTGGTTTAATTGTCCCTTTTTTTTTCTAGTTAGGCTTATTTAACACATAAAAGAAAGCTTACCTACATACTTTTATCTAATGAGTACCCAAAGTGCACATGTTGAGCTATAAGCCATTTCAAAGGAACTATTTATTGCCCTAGTCATCATGTTTTGTTTTGTTTTTTTCATTGTGCTGGATTCACCTTAGTTGACCTGGTCTGCCATTGTTTTCTGCATTTATGTGGTTATTATTAAACACACACGCACACACACACACACACACACACACACACACACACACATATATATATATATATATATATATATATATATATATATATATATAATTTTCCCAAACTTAAAAATAAAAATAAAAATGTTTTGACTTGAGGAAATACTTGGAAAAATAGTCAATGAACTATTTCTTTATTTCTTTATCCCAGGTTATGGACTTTGTGACTGATTTAGAATTCACAGTTCCTGATCTTGTCCAAGGAAAGGAATATCTGTTCAAAGTCTGTGCTCGAAACAAGTGTGGCCCTGGTGCTCCTGCGTATATTGATGAACCTGTGAATATGTCCGCGCCTGCAAGTAAGTGCATGCCCTGTGGGCTTGTGCCTGGTCTGAGTTCTGCGCTCTTGACTTCAGACCCAGAGCAGAAGCTTGGGGAAAGCACTGGTTGATAGCTTGGAGGTAACTGGAGAGCAGCCTGTTAGGAGACCCCTCATGGTAGGGGTTCCCTTTCAGATGAGGCACAGACCACACCCAAACACCTGTTTCCACCGGGAGGCCCATTTTTTAAGCAGGGAAGAAAAGTTACACTGGCTGCTTTCTGACTCAGGCAGAAAAGCGAATGGCCTTGCAAGGTGTCACTTTTAAGAAGAGAAAAGGGGGAGGTCTGAAGATGTGTTGGTGTATTTTGAATGGGCATGTTAATTTGGTGAACAAAGGGGGCTTTTGATTGCTGGGCTGCCATACTTTGGTAGTCAGCCTCAGAGGAAATAGACCTTGGAGGCTAGCTTTAGGAATGTAATCTAAGGGCCAGGCCTGCCAGAGCCACAAAAAACCACATTCAAGCTGACCCGAGTCTCTTCACAGCCTTTCTAAAATTACCTCCCTCTTGTAAATATTATAGCGGTACCTGACCCACCGGAGAATGTTAAATGGAGAGATAGGACTGCCCAGAGCATCTTCCTAACATGGGATCCTCCTAAAAATGATGGTGGCTCACGCATCAAAGGATACATAGTTGAAAAATGCCCCCGTGGTTCTGATCGATGGGTTGCCTGTGGAGAGCCTGTTGCAGATACAAAGTGAGTCTTTGTTTTTGCTTTTTTAATTGGACACATGAATAATTCTGCTCTAGTAGGTGAACCTGGGCAATGTTAAATGTTCATTTTTCTCCACCAGGAGTTCCCTTAGTAAAGCCGTGTGGTTTTACAAAGTTCAGCTGAGCATAGCCTTGTTCAAGTTTTTCATTAGTTATGATAATGGAGACTCCAGTAGGGAGTCAAGCACAGCTTGGCCCTGGATAGCCCGACTGGGCAAACACAGGAATAAAGACATGGAAAACACAACAACTATGCACAGAAACGCTGTGATGCAGTGAGGTGTGCCCTCTGTAATAGAGAGCACCTACTATGCACCTACAGCATAAAGAGGAGGGGTTGGGTGTCTCAGTGGGAGGGCTCGGGAGGAAGAAGCTGTGGTTGATAGTTAAGTATACACTAGTCTTCCCTAAAGGTCAGCCTTTGTCAACACTGGCATGAAGGCCAAGGAAGGTTTGGCCATTTCCACAGGTCTGAGGACATAGTTGTGCTCATGTCAACAACACAATCCATCAGGGCTTCATCCGTTCCTGACCCTATCAGGGCTCCGTCCACACCCCGAAGTACTGATCCTTAACTTAAACGCCAGTGCTCTATTAGTGGAGTGAATTTTAGAAAGATAACTATACTGTACGTGATGTATCTTGACACAAATGTTGCACACATATGTATTACACAAGTGTAATAGACGTCCATGTGACAGTAAAGCTCCTGGTTTTTTCTGACAGAATGGAGGTGACAGGTCTTGAGGAAGGCAAATGGTATGCCTACCGCGTGAAGGCCTTGAACAGGCAAGGTGCCAGCAAGCCAAGCAAACCCACCGAAGAAATCCAGGCGGTGGACACACAGGGTATTTATTTTACCATCCCTTCTTCTCTTGTTGGTCAGCCTCTGGCCTTGTCGTCAAACCTGCTAACGCATAAATAATCTTGTCTAATTCAGAGGCTCCTGAGATCTTCCTGGATGTGAAGCTCCTTGCAGGTCTCACTGTAAAAGCCGGAACAAAGATTGAACTTCCTGCCACCGTGACTGGGAAACCCGAACCTAAAGTCACCTGGACGAAAGCCGACACCATTCTGAAGCCAGACCAGAGAATCACCATTGAAAACGTTCCTAAGAAATCCACCGTGACCATCACAGACAGCAGGAGAAGCGACACGGGCACATATATCATAGAAGCCGTGAACGTCTGCGGCCGGGCCACTGCGGTGGTGGAAGTGAATGTCCTGGGTAAGGGAGGCTCTTGTTTTTACAACCCACTGTGGCTGCTTTCTTGAACAAAACACAGTTTAAAATATGGTTGGTTGGTTTGTTTTCACCTACTACCACCCACAGATAAACCCGGACCGCCAGCTGCTTTTGACATCACAGATATAACCAACGAGTCATGTCTTCTGACATGGAACCCACCGAGAGATGACGGTGGGTCGAAGGTCACAAACTACGTTGTGGAGAGGAGAGCCACAGACAGCGATGTGTGGCATAAGCTCTCATCGACCGTTAAGGACACAAACTTCAAGGCCACCAAGTTAACGCCCAACAAAGAGTACGTCTTCCGCGTGGCTGCAGAAAACATGTATGGCGTTGGTGAGCCCGTCCAAGCTACTCCAATAGTAGCCAAGTATCAGTTTGGTAAGATTCTCAATCTGCTACCTGATAAAAACAAAAAGGATGCCGATGCCAGCTTGCGTGTAGGTGTCGGGTACAGAACCTGTGACTTTATATATCGTTATCCTGTCTACAGATCCACCCGGACCTCCAACTCGCCTCGAACCTTCCGACATCACTAAAGATGCCGTGACACTCACCTGGTGTGAGCCAGATGATGATGGGGGCAGCCCCATCACTGGGTACTGGGTTGAAAGGTTAGACCCTGACACGGATAAATGGGTTCGATGCAATAAGATGCCAGTGAAGGACACTACATACAGGTAAGCCCTCCTGCCCCCTGACATCTCCATCATGTTTTACAATAGCAGCAAACTCAGTTGTTTGCATTCTAGTATTCCTTTTGATGATGTGTGGTTATACATGAAAAAATTTTAATCACTTTTACTTTTATTGCCTATTGTCATGTAAGTTGTAAATGACATGAATCCCATCCAATAGCACATATCTGTTACCTATAAAATATTAACTTTCTAGGAGTTTCAAAGTGCTTTGTCTTCCAATGCATTATAGTAACTGACAATTATAGATATAATTAGAGCAATATATTTGGTCTGCTATAAAGAATTGTGACATTTAAAAAACAATTTTAAATTTATGTTAAATTCTTAGTTAAATTTACAAATTGACTCTCATTGTTTAAATAAACTTGCCTCTTCTATGTATAGTACATAGGTTACTGCTTCTCACAATTGTGTTCCCTTGTCCCTGTTCCAGAGTGAAAGGCCTCACCAATAAGAAAAAGTACAGATTCCGTGTGCTGGCTGAGAATTTGGCAGGACCGGGAAAGCCAAGTAGATCAACTGAACCAATCTTAATAAAGGATCCCATAGGTATTGTTCATATGATTTTCCATAGTTACTTTGAGGCATATTAACGTCCTTTGAGCAAAACAAATAATGATGTCACTGGCTTGCAGATCCTCCATGGCCCCCTGGAAAACCAACTGTAAAGGATATAGGCAAAACATCACTAGTATTGAACTGGACCAAGCCAGAACATGACGGAGGGGCAAAGATTGAGTCTTATGTCATTGAGATGCTAAAGACTGGAACAGACGACTGGGTCAGAGTGGCTGAGGGGGTCCCGACCACAGAGCACTTGCTCACCGGGCTGATGGAAGGACAGGAGTACTCATTCCGAGTGCGAGCTGTGAACAAGGCTGGAGAGAGCGAGCCCAGTGAACCCAGCGACCCTGTGCTTTGCCGGGAGAAACTATGTAAGTCATTCTCATGCTCTATTTAGAAACTATGACCTAAGGGAAAAATTTAAATCCGCTGCTCATTATTTTGACCTTTGCCTCATTGTTTCATTGTAACTATGAGAACATTTGGCGAAGACTGAAATTGGAAATGTTTCCTTTTTTCTCAGATCCCCCGTCACCACCCCGCTGGCTCGAAGTAATTAATATCACAAAAAATACAGCTGACCTGAAATGGACGGTTCCTGAGAAAGATGGAGGGTCACCCATCACCAACTACATTGTGGAAAAGAGGGATGTGAGGCGGAAAGGCTGGCAAACGGTGGACACCACGGTTAAGGACACCAAGTGCACAGTAACCCCCCTGACAGAGGGCTCGCTGTATGTGTTCCGAGTTGCCGCAGAAAATGCCATAGGACAAAGTGACTACACTGAAATTGGCGACTCCGTCCTGGCCAAAGACACCTTCAGTACGCTCTATAACCCGGCCTTTGAAACAGCATTTACAGTACCTTGTTAATTTTCCCCTCAGGCTTTTCTAATCGTTGATTATTTTGCTTTCAGCCACCCCTGGACCACCCTATGCCCTGACAGTGGTTGATGTGACAAAGCGACACGTTGACCTAAAGTGGGAGCCACCTAAAAATGATGGTGGAAGACCCATACAAAGGTAGGACTCTACGATCATTTTTTAAAAAGTCAAACGTGACTGCACATTAGTAACATTTGTTTTTCTCAATGCTAAATGGAATGCTCTGTTCTTCCAACAGATACATCATTGAGAAGAAGGAAAAACTAGGCACCCGTTGGGTAAAAGCTGGAAAGACCTCAGGCCCTGACTGTAACTTCAGGGTAACTGATGTCATTGAAGGAACAGAAGTCCAGTTTCAAGTTCGGGCCGAAAATGAAGCAGGGGTTGGTCACCCAAGTGAGCCCACAGAAATTCTGTCAATTGAAGATCCAACAAGTAAGTCGTGCTGCTCAGTCAAAGGAAATTGTCTAGGGCCTCATGATAAGGCTGTGATGTAAATGCTTTCCTGTCTTCCCAGGTCCTCCCTCACCTCCTCTTGATCTGCATGTGACTGATGCTGGGAGAAAACACATCGCCATTGCTTGGAAACCTCCAGAGAAAACTGGCGGCAGCCCTATCATAGGCTACCATGTTGAAATGTGTCCAGTAGGCACTGAGAAATGGATGCGAGTTAATTCTCGCCCAATTAAAGATTTGAAGTTCAAAGTTGAAGAGGGGGTTGTCCCAGACAAAGAATATGTTCTGAGAGTGAGAGCCGTCAATGCTGTTGGTGTCAGCGAGCCATCTGAAATCTCTGAAAATGTGGTTGCCAAAGACCCAGACTGTAAGGATTCAGTGTCTTTTACAGTTAGTAAGATGCACTTTCTTCCTGACCATTGCATTTTGACCTATCTCCCCCTCTCTCTTGGTGTTTTGTAGGCAAGCCAACAATTGATCTAGAGACTCATGACATTGTTGTTATCGAAGGTGAAAAGCTAAGCATTCCTGTGCCCTTCAGAGCTGTCCCAGTTCCAACCGTGAGCTGGCATAAAGACGGCAAAGAAGTTAAAGCAAGTGACAGGTTAACAATGAAGAATGACCACATCTCTGCACACCTTGAGGTTCCCAAGAGTGTCCATGCTGATGCTGGAGTTTACACCATCACCCTGGAGAACAAGCTCGGCTCAGCAACTGCATCCATCAATGTCAAAGTCATAGGTAATGATTCTGTAATGACACACGCCAAACATTCTCCCTATGTTCGCGAAATCCTAAGAGCCGACTTTGTGATGGTCTATACAAATGCCTGCAAGACTGCCATTTGTAAACTGAACACTCCCTCAGGTTACTTATTTCCACTTGAAAAGTAAAGTAATCTTGAAGAGCTTAAACAGATAATTAAACTCAGAATAGATTAATTTACTTGTTTTATTATTTGCATATAAAATACTAATTTAAATAAAATATCTAGCACACCTAAAGATATTTCAGGGATCAAAATTTCTTTCTGAATTGTATAAATTAAGTTTTCCATAGTCTTCTCCTTTAGGAATAGTAAGGTGTGTTTTTTTGGGGGGTTTTTTTGGGGTTTTTTTTCCTGTCCTGATAGTAGTTGGCAATTAATGGGGCAATTTTGCTTAACACAAGGTTTGCTTAACACAAACTCGAAGGCTGATGTCCCTGATAACTATGAGGGACAAGGAAGCTAATTTAAATGCCTTGTCTTCAGAGAGAAGATCACCTTACCCAAAATGTGTCTACGCCAAATTAGATAAAGTTCACTATTAAAGTGCTAATTTTTCAAGCATAGGATAGTAACTATCAATTTTATATGTAACAGGTCTGCCTGGTCCGTGCAAAGATATTAAAGCAAGTGAAATCACCAAGAGTTCCTGTAAATTAACATGGGAGCCTCCAGAATATGATGGTGGGAGCCCAATCCTTCATTATGTCCTGGAGCGTAGAGAAGCCGGCAGAAGGACATACATACCAGTCATGTCTGGTGAGAACAAACTGGCCTGGACCGTAAAGGATCTCATACCAAACGGCGAATACTTCTTCCGAGTGAAAGCAGTCAACAAGATTGGCGGAGGCGAATATATTGAACTCAAGAATCCCGTCATTGCTCAAGACCCAAAGCGTAAGTTGGGACATAGACATATGATGGTTAGGAATGAGCTGTTGCATTTGCTCTAAGTAAAGTGTTTTCTCCAGCAGTAATAGCTAGCTTTCTTTCTTCACCAGAACCACCCGATCCACCTGTAGATGTTGAGGTTCATAATCCTACAGCTAAGGCCATGACTATTACCTGGAAACCACCCTTGTACGACGGAGGGAGCAAGATCATGGGTTACATCATAGAGAAGATTGCTAAGGGTGAGGATAGATGGAAGAGATGCAACGAGCATCTGGTGCCTGTCCTGACCTACACAGCGAAAGGACTTGAGGAGGGAAAAGAGTACCAATTCCGTGTGCGAGCAGAGAACGCTGCCGGTATAGGCGAACCTTCCCGGGCCACTCCCCCAACCAAAGCTGTGGATCCTATTGGTACGTTTTATTGCTTGGGAGTGCTACTTTCTCTTTGTAAAATAGATGAGGTTCATGGTTTGAATTAAACCATGAACAAGTTTAAGTTTAAGTTAAAAACAATTCTGGCTTTCCATTATTACAGATGCCCCAAAAGTCATCCTCAGGACAAGCCTGGAAGTAAAGCGGGGTGATGAAATAGCACTTGATGCAACCATTTCTGGCTCACCTTACCCAACAATCACATGGATAAAAGATGACAATGTCATAATACCAGAGGAGATTAAGAAGCGAGCAGCACCTCCTGTTAGGAGGAAGAAGGGCGAAGCTGAAGAAGAGGAGCCATTTTTCCTGCCTCTCACAGAGCGGTTGAGCATCAACAATAGCAAACAAGGCGAATCTCAGCTGCGTGTCCGGGATTCTCTGCGGCCCGACCACGGCCAGTACATGATCAAAGCTGAGAATGACCATGGTGTTGCAAAAGCGCCTTGCACTGTCAGTGTGTTAGGTAAGCAGTTGAGACTAGACTTTCCAACAGAGAAAAAAAACGCATGTAAGAGCATTAGCAACACATAAAAGGAAGGAGTTCAGGAACCCATTAAAGGAAATGGCTTTAGCACATAGTTCACAGTTACATTTTTACCATCTAAGCAGACACTACTGAAAAGAAATCAAATGACCTTGTTGTTTAACTAATGTAATACAAAGATAGAAAGATACGGAAAAACTAGAAGTTGTATCAAAACCATACTAACATTTACAGTTTCCATAGCAACCAGTTCTATACAAAATTTTAATCACTGTTCTCCTTCAAAATACTAGATACACCAGGACCGCCAATCAACTTTGTATTTGAGGATATCAGGAAGAACTCTGTCCTCTGTAAATGGGAACCGCCCCTGGATGATGGTGGCAGTGAAATCATTAACTATACCTTGGAAAAGAAAGACAAGACCAAACCAGACTCAGAATGGATTGTTATCACTGCAACACTCAGAAACTGCAAATATTCAGTAACAAAACTGATCGAAGGGAAAGAGTACCTTTTCCGTGTGAGAGCTGAAAATAGGTTTGGACCTGGACCACCATGTGTTTCAAAGCCGCTTTTAGCCAAAGATCCATTTGGTAAGGTTCCTTTAGCATCATGAATTGGCCTTTTCACCATATGTTTTCATGTACAACATTATCATAATTTTTCATGATTTTGCAAAATTGATTTTATGTCTTATTATGGAATTCAAATATGGGTTGTTGCTTCTACTTTTTTATCAGAACCACCTGATGCACCAGATAAACCCATTGTGGAAGATGTCACCAGCAACAGTATGCTAGTAACATGGAATGAGCCAAAAGATAACGGTAGCCCCATCTTGGGCTACTGGCTTGAAAAACGGGAGGTCAATAGCACACACTGGTCCCGTGTCAACAAAACCCTTCTCAGTTCTTTGAAAACCAAGGTAGATGGCTTATTAGAAGGACTCACCTATGTCTTCCGAGTCTGTGCTGAAAATGCTGCTGGACCCGGGAAGTTCAGCCCACCATCAGATCCTAAAACAGCTCGCGATCCAATCTGTAAGTAACCCCTTAAGAAGACGTATGGGAGCATAGTCCACCCCACATTTGGAAAGCATCGGTGAATTTGACCTGTCTCTTCTGCACTCATCCTAGCTCCGCCTGGGCCACCTGTGCCGAGAGTTGCTGACACCAGCTCTACAACCATTGAACTGGAGTGGGAACCCCCAGCTTTCAATGGTGGCGGGGAGATTATTGGCTACTTTGTCGACAAGCAGTTGGTTGGCACGAATGAGTGGTCACGCTGCACAGAGAAGATGATCAAAGTGCGTCAGTTCACTGTCAAAGAAATCCGCGAGGGGGCCGATTACAAGCTCCGCGTGAGTGCTGTCAATGCGGCCGGCGAAGGGCCGCCTGGAGAAACGGAGCCTGTTACTGTGGCTGAACCACAAGGTAGTTCAAGTTCTCTCTGGGGGGAGGGCGAACGTGTATTTCTCAACACGAGACCACGTTTTGCTCTTCCTCGCACTAATGTACATGGCTGTTCTCCTTCAACAGAGCCTCCGAATGTGGAGCTGGATGTTTCTGTCAAGGGCGGAATACAAATCATGGCTGGGAAGACTCTTAGAATTCCAGCTGTGGTGACGGGCCGTCCGGTACCCACAAAAGTATGGACCATAGAAGAAGGGGAGCTGGATAAGGAACGTGTTGTAATAGAGAATGTTGGAACCAAATCTGAACTAATTATCAAGAATGCACTGAGAAAAGACCACGGCAGATACATGATCACGGCGACAAATAGCTGTGGTTCCAAATTTGCAGCGGTCCGGGTTGAAGTGTTTGGTAAGGAGTGTTTTGTGGATTTTCATAGGATTCTTTTCATGTGATGTGATCTTCCTATATTGATTTTTTTTGTTTATTTGTTTGTTTGTGTGTTTTTTGTTTTGTTTTCTTGGTTACTGTTTAATTTTCCAGATGTCCCAGGCCCAGTTCTTGATCTCAAACCTGTTGTAACAAACAGAAAGATGTGTCTGCTCAATTGGTCTGATCCAGCAGATGATGGGGGAAGTGATATCACAGGGTTTATAATTGAAAGAAAGGATGCCAAGATGCACACTTGGAGACAACCCATCGAGACCGACAGATCCAAGTGTGACATCACAGGTCTTATAGAGGGACAAGAATACAAGTTCCGTGTCATTGCCAAGAACAAGTTTGGTTGTGGGCCTCCAGTTGAAATAGGACCAATTCTTGCGGTTGATCCACTAGGTAAGAAAAGACTTCCACTGTATGCACTAAATAGTCTGCTTATCGATGTGTAGAGAATTTTCTGAGAATTACAGCTCAAAACACCCAACACACTCAAGATCTTAGACCAGCTAGAGGGCAATCAAGAAAATCAGATATCTACTAGCAATTTTAAAGATGCCATATTTGCTAAATTTCCATATACTTTTGCTTTCTGTATGTAAATTATACAAAGTGGTCTGTGCCAAAAATTTTGGATCAACCAAGTCTTGGTAATAACCTACAAATAATTTAGAAGCATTTAGTCTTTCCAATATTATATACTAAGGAAAATTAAATATAACAATATAGTAGTTATATAGAATTCAATTTGTTGCTTTTCAAAAACATATATACATAAATACACATATATAAAATATACATATATATGTCAGATGATTGCCATATGATAAATGATTTAGTTTTACTACACTGCTAAGAAGTCTCCACAGTGGAAGAATAGAGAAACCCAATTAGGCACGACAAAGAATAGGAAAAATAAGCTTAACTTCAGGTTGTGGTGGAGGCCTCAGACTAGAGCTGGGATTCCCTGGCTTCTGTCTGCAGTAGCAGTCAGCTAGAATGGGATAGTCAGAACCAATTCTTAAGTACACAGAACCCTTGTGGTATTTCATAAATGATTTTTCTAGGAGGCAATATGACTCAAAGGGTGTTCAGTAACTACATCTACTGTCTGGTCACAAAAGAAAAAAACAGCTTTGCTCTCTGCTGGCATTCAAAGCGGGACTTCACACACAGATTTTCCTAGTTTTGTAGAATTAGAAGTCTTGTCAGTATCACAGAGAAACAATCTAAAATACTAAATACAAAACACATGTACACATATCCTTGACTTATTTTTAATTAATGGTTTTGGAGACATTCGCTAGGAATAAAATGCTGTTAGTGAGAACAGCTATTGTTGTTGTGACTGTATTTGAAAAAAGTTTTGAAACTCCAATTAATCTATTTTTAACACAAAGAGGAAAATATTGTTTCTTATGCAAATACTTATTTCATCCTCACCATTTCCAATTACTTCTGCTCTAAGGCCCTCCAACATCTCCTGAAAGGCTTACGTATACAGAGAGGACAAAATCCACCATCACACTTGACTGGAAAGAGCCCCGCAGTGATGGGGGAAGCCCCGTCCAAGGGTATATCATTGAAAAACGCCGCCACGACAAACCTGACTTTGAAAGAGTCAACAAGAGGCTCTGCCCAACCACATCATTTCTGGTTGAGAACCTTGATGAGCACCAGATGTATGAGTTTCGTGTCAAAGCTGTTAATGACATTGGTGAAAGCGAACCATCTCTGCCTCTTAACGTGGTCATACAAGATGATGAAGGTATGGATTCCGTCCTTATACCATTGGACGTTCTTTATGGTTACTTGAGGGAACAGCCTTATGACTTTTTTCCTCTTTCCTTCATTTTGCAGTCCCTCCAACTATCAAGTTGCGCCTGGCTGTTCGAGGAGACACGATCAAAGTTAAGGCAGGAGAGCCAGTCAACATCCCAGCAGATGTGACAGGGCTCCCCATGCCTAAGATTGAGTGGTCCAAGAATGAGAAAGTGATTGAGAAACCCACTGATGCGCTTCAGATAACCAAAGAAGAAGTATCCCGAAGTGAGGCAAAGACCGAGCTTAGCATCCCAAAGGCAATCAGAGAGGACAAAGGCACTTACACAATTACAGCTTCCAATCGTCTTGGCTCCGTGTTCCGCAACGTTCATGTGGAAGTATATGGTAAGTGGCTCGCCTCCTGTGTGGGGAGGGAAGCCACCTTCCTACTTCCTGTTTAAGAATAAGTTCTCAGTCCCCTTGCGGTCCATTTCCAGATCGTCCGTCTCCACCCAGAAACCTCGCTGTTACCGACATTAAAGCTGAGTCCTGCTACCTGACATGGGATGCCCCTCTTGACAATGGGGGCAGTGAAATCACCCATTACATCATTGACAAACGTGATGCCAGCAGGAAAAAGTCTGAATGGGAAGAAGTCACTAACACTGCTGTTGAGAGAAGATACGGGGTAAATGCTTCCAAATTTATGCACGTTAATAGGACGTATTTCTGGTTTGATAGCACTTTTAACGTAACTTTAGAATTTAAGGATTAAACTCACAATCCCACATAAGCAGCATCTATTTGTTACCTTGGCATTTATCACTTTGCACATTAGGCCATTGAGCAAATGCTACTTATTGTGCTCTTACTCAAAATCTACTAGAAACTATAAAAACTGATGTCTTGTTTTTAAGAGGTTTTTCTTTTCCTCTCTATCCTGCGATTTAAGTCTGTGTGTTTTCTTCTTATGGTGATCCATCCCCAAATAAATTGAGTTTTAAAATAAGTAAAATGTCAGCCCAAGCTGATTTCTTTATTCACCTGACTTTCTAGATTTGGAAACTTATCCCCAATGGTCAGTACGAGTTCCGGGTGAGGGCGGTGAATAAATATGGAATCAGTGATGAATGCAAATCAGACAAAGTCGTCATTCAAGATCCTTATCGCCTCCCTGGGCCTCCTGGAAAACCAAAGGTCTTAGAACGCACCAAAGGCTCTATGCTTGTGAGCTGGACTCCTCCTTTGGACAACGGAGGTTCTCCAATTACTGGCTACTGGCTAGAGAAGAGAGAGGAAGGGGGCGCCTACTGGTCACGTGTTAGCCGAGCACCAATCACCAAAGTAGGACTGAAAGGTGTGGAGTTCAATGTCCCACGTTTGATTGAAGGTGTGAAATATCAGTTTAGAGCCATGGCAATAAATGCTGCAGGAATCGGCCCTCCCAGCGAACCGTCAGACCCAGCAGTTGCCGGGGATCCCATATGTAAGTATTTTTATTTCTTGGACCCATTTCTAATGGGTAAAGTGACTAAGTAGGTTACTCATAAATTTCTCATATTTTTATTAGTATCATGCAGAGTGAAGCATGTACCTATACACATACATACATAAAATAGTTTTTGAATTCTTAGATTAAAGCTAGTGTTTTTGTTTTTTTAACCACAACAATAAGGATGTGCATTCCAAGCTAAGAGTTCAAAATTCTATCTCATTAGTTATGGAAATTGTTTTTCCCCATTAAACAGACAGAAGACACTCTTGTAAGAATTCAATTAAAAAAAGGAAAATGTGAACAAAGATATCACATTCTCAGGTATAATACCTGAGGTCAAATAATGAAAAATCTTGCTGGATCATATATGAGCAGATTGTCTCAGAAATTAAAGTACTGTGATTTTCATAATTCAGTGCAGTTTCTAAATAATACCCAATTGGAGTCTCTGAAGAAACACTTCAACTGTTTCTTTTAAAGAAATTAAGGCACCTGCATGCTTTAGAGAGCAAATATATAGTAAGGTAGTCACATTTTCATTTAGAAAATTAGTATGGAACATGAACTGGCCAAGAGTCTGGACTAGACACACAGAAGGGGGAAAGATTTAAAGCAAACAGGCAAATGGAATAAAAGAGTTTCATTCATTGTTAGGCGCCATAAGAATGATGAGCAGAAACATGGATTCTGATTGATTCTGCCCCTAAAGTGCATCAAGATTAGTTTGTATGCAGAGGTTTTCCCAGCTAGTGATGAAAATATTTTTAATTTTCATATTGCAGAAAGCAAATTTTTTAGTTGCAAACAACTTTTCAAAGTAAAATACACTGCTAAATCTCTGCAGTAGAATCTCAGAAGTAAAATGGCTTTTCACCAATGGAGTGCTCACAGACTATCGATGTAGCCAGGGAGAGCAATAATCCTTTTCCCAGGGACTTGTTTGCTTTCTGTTTTCTGCATTAATACTAAAAATATGCTCTTATTTGTTATACTTTTCTAGCATTTCATTTTAATATTATAATAGACTAAAATAAATGTCTTATAGAGTGAAAGTCTTATGATATATATAAAAGTAGCATCCTTTTACTTCAAAATGTGATGTGATGTTTGTTCCTTATTAGTCCCTCCTGGGCCACCATCTTGCCCAGAGGTTAAAGACAAAACAAAATCGAGCATCTCGCTAGGATGGAAACCTCCAGCCAAAGACGGTGGCAGCCCCATCAAAGGCTACATTGTAGAAATGCAAGAGGAAGGTACCACTGACTGGAAAAGAGTCAATGAACCTGACAAACTTCTCACTACCTGCGAATGTGTGGTGCCTAATCTGAAAGAACTCAGGAAGTACAGGTTCAGAGTGAAAGCTGTCAATGAAGCTGGTGAATCTGAACCAAGTGACACAACTGGAGAGATCCCTGCCACTGATATCCAAGGTATTCATTCTTATCAGCTTTTATGTCCACCTTTGGCTCAGCTGGTGACATTAATGTACTGGGGATAACTTACCTCTCCAATAGTTTAGCTAACTGCTGTCCTATTATTCATGGCATTCCAGAGGTTCCAGAGGTTTTCATTGACATTGGAGCACAAGACTGCCTGGTTTGTAAAGCTGGCTCCCAGATTAGGATCCCTGCTGTCATCAAGGGACGCCCAACACCAAAGTCATCTTGGGAATTTGACGGAAAGGCAAAGAAGGCAATGAAGGTAATAGTTGCAAGATTTTGCCGTGTCTTCAATTGACTAACTGGAAACAGTATTTAAAATGTAATTGTCTTCTTTCCTAACAGGATGGAGTCCATGATATACCTGAAGATGCACAGGTAAGAGGCAATAGCCTAATGAGTTGGGGCTATGATTGGCCTTAGTAATGCTGTGATCTCATTCAATGGATAACTACAATTCTTCTCCATATAGCTGGAGACTGCCGAAAACTCCTCGGTCATCATTATCCCAGAGTGTATTCGAGCTCACTCGGGCAAATACAGCATCACAGCCAAGAATAAAGCAGGACAGAAAACTGCCAACTGCAGAGTTAAAGTCATGGGTAAGAAAGACTTTTGTCATTATGACAAAAGCAAATTGCTTTAAACATCCAAGGGATGGTGCTTATGCTGTGGTTTGCAACCAACAGATGCACCAGGCCCTCCCAAAGATCTGAAGGTCAGTGACATCACAAGAGGTAGTTGCCGCCTCTCATGGAAGATGCCAGATGATGACGGAGGAGACAGGATCAAAGGCTATGTGATTGAGAAGAAGACCATTGATGGGAAAGCCTGGACAAAAGTCAATCCAAACTGCGGAAGCACCACCTTTGTGGTGCCAGATCTCATCTCTGAGCAGCAGTACTTCTTCCGTGTGCGAGCAGAAAACCGTTTCGGAATTGGCCCACCTGCAGAAACCATTCAGAGGACCACTGCCAGAGACCCAATATGTAAGTTTTAAAACGCCAGTTCAAAAATATCGTCTCGAGAATGAGCCACATTATTCGCAGCTGTGCTTAACAATTCTTACACCGTTTTTACAGATCCTCCTGACCCTCCGATTAAACTCAAGATTGGGCTTATTACAAAGAACACAGTACATCTGTCATGGAAACCTCCAAAGAATGATGGGGGCTCTCCTGTCACCCACTATATTGTTGAGTGTCTCGCTTGGGACCCCACGGGGAAGAAGAAAGAAGCATGGAGACAGTGCAATAAGCGTGATGTGGAGGAGTTGGAATTCACTGTTGAAGACCTTGTGGAAGGTGGGGAATATGAATTCAGAGTCAAAGCTGTCAACGAGGCCGGGGTCAGCAAGCCTTCAGCCACTGTTGGTCCTGTGACTGTCAAAGACCAGACATGTACGTATTTAACAGAGAATTTCCTTCTCTGGGATTGCTTTCCTGGGACCCTAACAATAAAAAACACAGTGCATCCATCTGTCAGAGTGTCCCTGTGGGCTGCATGGAGGCATGGACACATTCTCCAATCGCTTATGACCCCATTGTGAACAGAATTAGCAAATATCCTCCCATATTGCTTTTGCTACAAACAAGAAACCTGTAACTTTCTTCTAATTTTCTACAAGGCAAGCTGTCTTGTTTATCAGAAATTAAGGGAACTAAAGGGGGCAGCAAGCAAGTAATTTGCTCAGCACCTGATAAGACCAATTCATCTTTCCAAACAAGGCTTGACCTCTATTTGAGAAAACCCGTGTTAGTTTTGGAAGATAAGATACATATAGAAAAGTCTCTTCAAATGACTGTTACCATCACGACCACTGTGTGTTTATTTGGTCTTGTGATTGTGCCAATCCTTTCTGCACCCTCATAGTAAGTTTGTAGAAAAGTAGAAAAGTGTTTGGCTTCTACCAGCAATCATATTTTTTATAAAATTCTCATCAGAGCATCTACGTGAGCATGAAAATGACTTCATGACTCTGAAAACTACTAAAGGAAAACATCATGCCCAAAGTGCCAAGCATAACCCACTGTGATCTTCACTCCTTGCTCCCCTTTGTCAGAATTTTCATGTATATAATAAGGCATGACAAGGGAGAGACAATAGAAAATAGGTGTCTGTGTGTAGATCCAATCAGGATAGCTACATGCAACTGCCCGCAAACTAGTGGAACAGTGTTTAAAAAATAAAAGAGACCCATTCTTTATATTAGCTTGGACGATTAGGTCTAACTTCCATCAACCCAAATAGTCTATAGCCACAGCGAATTCCACTGTTTCTTAGTGCTTTTTACTCCTTTTATTAATGTTTGTCCTTGTTGTTAATAATCTAGGCCCACCATCAATTGAGCTAAAAGAATTCATGGAAGTTGAAGAAGGGACTGATGTTAACATCGTGGCCAAAATTAAAGGGGTGCCGTTCCCGACTCTCACCTGGTTTAAAGCGCCCCCGAAGAAGCCTGATAGCAAGGAACCTGTTGTCTATGACGCCCACGTCAACAAACAGGTGGTGGACGACACTTGCACCCTAGTTATTCCGCAGTCCCGCCGGAGTGACACTGGCTTATATTCTATTACAGCCGTCAACAACCTGGGTACAGCATCAAAGGAGATGAGACTCAACGTTCTCGGTAATGATTGTACTGTTTGGTTACAACTACGTGGGGATTTTTAAGTCATAAATAAAATTTGGCTTTAAAAGCATTCAACTAATAAAATACCCTTTTTAAAAACCCTCTTTAGGTCGTCCTGGACCCCCTGTGGGACCCATAAAGTTTGAATCTATTTCAGCAGATCAAATGACATTGTCTTGGCTCCCACCTAAAGATGATGGTGGGTCTAAGATTACAAACTATGTCATAGAGAAAAGAGAAGCCAACAGGAAGACATGGGTACGTGTCTCCAGCGAGCCTAAAGAGTGCATGTACACCATTCCCAAATTGCTGGAAGGCCATGAATACGTATTCCGCATCATGGCCCAGAATAAATATGGCATTGGAGAACCACTTGACAGCGAACCGGAAACAGCACGCAACCTCTTCTGTAAGTATGACAACAGTTTCGCATATGACGCCACCCTTTGCGTTTGCTTTTGTTTTTAAGATAACATCTTTTCAACTAATGTATTTTCTCACAGCTGTCCCGGGAGCTCCAGATAAACCAACAGTGAGCAGTGTCACCCGTAACTCCATGACTGTCAACTGGGAAGAGCCAGAATATGACGGAGGCTCTCCTGTGACTGGGTATTGGTTGGAAATGAAAGACACCACTTCAAAGAGATGGAAGAGAGTTAACCGAGACCCGATCAAAGCCATGACTCTGGGTGTTTCTTATAAAGTGACTGGTCTTATCGAAGGTTCAGACTATCAGTTCCGGGTATATGCAATCAACGCTGCTGGAGTGGGTCCAGCAAGTCTTCCCTCAGATCCAGTGACTGCGAGAGATCCAGTTGGTAAGCCACTAAACCATTCTTTCCAATAATAATCATAATGTTTCCAAAAGTACATAGACACCAAGAATGCTGACGTGTCCTGGCTCTTTCCAGCTCCCCCTGGTCCTCCATTCCCCAAAGTGACAGACTGGACAAAGTCATCTGTGGACTTAGAATGGTCTCCTCCCCTAAAAGATGGTGGATCCAAAGTAACTGGATACATCGTTGAATATAAGGAAGAAGGAAAAGACGAATGGGAAAAGGTAGCTAAAAACATTCATTAAGGATATGTGCTGTGAATGTGTTTTAAATAGTTATTCTCAAGCCCATTTGTTTCTGCCTATATTTTAGATTAAAAACATCAGAAAAACAACTTTACGTCAAAATAATCAGGTCAGGAGTAGGAAGGACAAAGAAGGTCCTATACTGGGTATCGAAAGAGTTGGAAAGAATATGTTCTAGCGCTCAATAGCACAACATGATGGCTATAGTTTACAACAATTTATCATAGATTTTATTTTAAAAAACTGGAAGGGTTTGAAATCTCCCAACAGGTAGAAATGATAGATATTTAAGGAGATGGCAATGTTTATTGCCAGCTTTTTACAAATAATAGGTTATTACACTGGGAGTAGAGTTGTAATGGATCAATTAAAACTAAAAATTAAGCAATCAGAAGTTGCCATGTTATTCACTTATCTTTGGTTATGAATCGTGGAGAGATGGAACAAATGAACGGTACAGTTTTTTCTCTCATTTGCCACTAATTTTTAAATTCAATTTTCTGGCAACAAATTCACTCACTATCTATAATATCGATCTTTAAAGCCTCTTGGGAAGAGTGGGTAGGTGGCAGTTATACCTGAGAAAGGCACTAAAGCAGCAGTGTCACACATCAATCATAGTGCACGTATTTATATCAGAAATACCCCAATTATAAAATATTTGCTGTTTCCCCTCCAGGGTAAAGATAAAGAAGTGAGAGGGACAAAACTCGTTGTGACCGGATTAAAAGAAGGAGCATTCTACAAGTTCCGAGTGAGAGCCGTCAACATTGCTGGTGCCGGGGAACCTGGAGAAGTCACAGATGTTATTGAAATGAAGGACAGAATTGGTAATCACCAGTACTTCTGCCGTGTATCGCTATTTGTGCTATCTGTTGAGATACAGAAGTCACATTTGCCATTTTCAATTGTTTCCCAGTGTTGCCCGACCTTCAGCTTGATGCCAGCGTCAGAGACAGAATAGTGGTCCATGCTGGAGGGGTGATCCGAATCATCGCTTATGTATCTGGGAAGCCACCTCCAACTGTCACGTGGAGCATGAACGAAAGAGCCTTGCCTCAAGAAGCCGCCATTGAGACCACAGCCATTAGCTCATCCATGGTCATCAAGAACTGCCAGAGGAGCCATCAAGGTGTCTACTCTCTTCTTGCCAAAAATGAAGGCGGAGAAAGAAAGAAGACAATTATTGTTGATGTATTAGGTAAATACGTTCAATTTGTCTATGCAACATTTTATTTTATTATTTTATTTTTCAAGGTAAAATTCTCACTGTGTAGACCAGGCTGGCCTCAACCTCACAGAGCTCTGGCTGCCCCTGCCTGCCCAAGTGCTGGGATTAAAGGCCTGTACCGATGTGCCCAGAAATGCAACTTTTTAGAGATCAGCATTTTGATTATATCTATAACCTACCCCCATCTCCAGAAGATGACGGTGGCTCTCCAATCACCAACTACGTCATTCAGAAGCAGGAGGCTGACCGCAGAGCATGGACCCCTGTGACGTACATGGTCACTCGGCAAAATGCTACTGTACAGCGTCTTAGTCAAGGAAAATCCTTTTTTTATTCTATTTTTTATTAAAACATGGTAGCACAACCTACTTCATTTTAAAATCCCAACTGTTTCAGAGGCTAAGATAAGAAAATTGTGAGATCAAGGCCAGACTAGGCAATACAGTGAGGGAGGGAGGGAGGGAGAAGGGGAGGGAGGTAGGGGGGGGGGGAAGGAGGGAGGTAGATAGATAAGATAAGATAAGATAAGATAAGATAAGATAAGATAAGATAAGATAAGATAAGATAGATGGATGGATGAATGATAGATGTTAGAAAAGAAGCAGACAGACAGACATAGATAATAGAAATTATGGACATAGAGGTAGATGTGGTTAAATATCATAAGCAAAACAGGAAAAAACTTCATTAAAAAGCACAAAAATATTACTTTCTTTGGTAGCATACTTTTACCTCCACTTTGAAAGGTAACATGTTGATTGAACA
Source organism: Psammomys obesus (assembly GCF_907164565.1). Taxonomy (NCBI): domain Eukaryota; kingdom Metazoa; phylum Chordata; class Mammalia; order Rodentia; family Muridae; genus Psammomys; species Psammomys obesus. The sequence continues at coordinate 8,104,358 of NW_026585895.1, forward strand.
TTGGAGACAGATGGCTTAAAATTGTTCCTCTTGTCCCCAGATGTTCCAGGACCTGTTGGAATACCATTCCTCTCTGACAACCTAACCAATGACTCCTGCAAACTGACATGGTTCTCTCCAGAAGATGACGGTGGCTCTCCAATCACCAACTATGTCATTCAGAAGCGGGAGGCTGACCGCAGAGCATGGACCCCTGTGACGTACACAGTCACTCGACAAAATGCTACTGTACAGGGTCTTATTCAGGGAAAATCTTACTTTTTCCGAATTGCAGCTGAAAATAGTATTGGCATGGGCCCATTTGTTGAGACACCAAATGCCCTTGTCATCAGAGATCCAATAAGTAAGTAAAATTGAAAACCAGTGTATGATTAACCACTTTGCTATTCATTTACTGCAACACTATGGTGCACACGTGTGTGTGTGTGTGTGTGTGTGTGTGTGTGTGTGTGTGTGTGTGTGTCATACGTGTTACCATCTGTCAAGCATTAAGACAGCCGTACAGTATCTGACGTCATTGTATTTTTGACTATGAAAGAAACGGCAGGCATGTGTCTGAGTCATGAAATTCCTTCCCTGGGATGATTCCCTGCCATCTGTTTGTTGCTGTTGTTTTGGAAGGTTCCCATTCAATGACATAAGTAAAAACTGAGTCATTTTTCTAACTCGCAAACTGCTGACCCTAATGATCTTTTGATATTTAATCCGAATGAGGCTTGATTTCCTCATGTATCAGTTGAGAGCACTGGATCCTTCCAATCTAGTCTCCCCCTGATGCTTCTATGGCGAGAACAGTCTTGAGATTCATGGAAGCAGATAGTTTCGTTTTTAAAACTAATCCTCTGGAAAAGGTACCTATGCCACTGTTGTGCCTCCTCATGGTGACACTCTTCTCATTGTGACTACAGCTGTACCAGAGAGACCCGAGGACCTGGAAGTCAAAGAGGTCACTAAGAGCACCGTGTCTTTGACTTGGAACCCTCCCAAGTACGATGGTGGATCCGAAATTATTAACTATGTCCTAGAAAGCCGCCTCATTGGCACTGAGAAGTTCCACAGGGTGACAAACGACAACCTTATGAGCAGAAAATACACAGTTAAAGACTTAAAAGAAGGTGACACCTACGAGTACCGTGTCAGCGCGGTCAATATTGTTGGACAAGGCAAGCCATCATTTTGCACCAAGCCAATCACTTGCAAGGATGAGCTGGGTATGTATCTTCTACAGTTTGTGTTTTGAAAACTTCCACGTGTACAGCCTTATCATAAGGATAGCAAAAATGACTCCTGTCTATAATTCTCAATTTTAGCTCCACCAACACTGGACCTTGACTTCAGAGATAAGCTTACAGTCCGAGTTGGTGAAGCTTTCGCCCTCACTGGCCGTTACTCAGGCAAACCAAAGCCTAAAGTAGATTGGTTCAAAGATGAAGTTGACATACTGGAAGATGATCGTACACACATTAAGACCACTCCCACCACACTCGCTCTTGAGAAGACCAAAGCCAAACGCTCAGATTCTGGAAAATACTGCGTGGTTGTGGAGAACAGTACAGGCTCCAGGAAAGGTTTCTGTCAAGTCAATGTTGTTGGTAAGTTCTATTTATCAAGGTTAATAGGCCCTTTTTGTCCTTTTAAGAAGCAGAAGTGATAATGTTTTGTGCTGACTTCTTTTTTTGTTGTTCTTTTCTGCAGACCGTCCTGGACCACCGGTAGGACCTGTCATTTTTGATGAGGTGACCAAAGAATACATGATTATTTCTTGGAAGCCACCTCTAGATGATGGAGGAAGTGAAATCACCAATTACATTATTGAGAAGAAGGAGCTGGGTAAAGACATTTGGATGCCTGTGACATCTGCCAGTGCCAAAACAACATGCAAGGTTCCAAAACTGCTGGAAGGAAAAGATTATATCTTCCGGATTCACGCTGAAAATCTGTATGGAATAAGTGACCCTCTGGTGTCTGATTCAATGAAAGCCAAAGATCGTTTCAGTATGTACTGTGGTGGGGGAATGGGCCAAGGCTTGACATAGGGAATGGCCAGGTTTAAACATTTACTACATCTTGCTAACATCTATTACAGGAGTTCCTGATGCACCTGAGCAGCCAGTTGTCACAGAGGTCACGAAAGACTCTGCATTAGTAACTTGGAACAAGCCAAATGACGGAGGAAAGCCCATCACAAACTACATCCTGGAAAAGAGGGAAACTATGTCTAAACGATGGGTTAGAGTTACCAAAGAGCCCATCCATCCGTACACTAAGTTTAGGGTGCCTGACCTTCTAGAAGGATGCCAGTATGAATTCCGGGTTTCTGCAGAAAATGAAATTGGTGTTGGAGAGCCAAGTCCACCATCCAAACCAGTCTTTGCTAGAGATCCAATTGGTACAGTATTAAATAATTCATTCAGTTTTCATATTATCCAGCTTTTCTCCACTGCATTTTAATCTCTTTTATTTTTTTCTTTCATTATGTAGCTAAACCAAGCCCACCTATTAACCCTGAAGCAATAGACACAACATGTAATTCAGTTGATCTAACTTGGCAGCCACCTCGTCATGATGGTGGGAGCAAGATACTGGGCTATATCGTGGAGTACCAGAAAGTTGGAGATGAAGAGTGGAGACGAGCCAATCACACTCCAGAGTCATGCCCTGAAACTAAATATAAAGTCACTGGTCTCAGGGATGGTCAGAGCTATAAGTTCCGAGTGCTAGCAGTCAACGAGGCTGGTGAATCAGACCCAGCCCAAGTTCCTGAACCCGTTCTAGTAAAGGACCGACTTGGTAAGAGAAATGCTGTGATCTGCAATTGTGGAAAAAAATAGGTGTCTGCTGTACAGGCAGTATTGTTATTCTAGTGTGCACTAATGAATCCAACCTGAAGGCATTTCCTCTATTGTAGAACCTCCTGAGCTGATCCTTGATGCCAACATGGCAAGAGAACAACACATTAGGGTTGGTGACACGCTGAGACTTAGTGCCATCATAAAAGGAGTGCCATTCCCAAAGGTAACTTGGAAAAAAGGAGACAGAGAGGCTCCAACAAAAGCACAGATTGATGTGACTCCGGTTGGAAGCAAGCTTGAAATCCGTAATGCTGCCCATGAAGATGGTGGAATCTATTCTCTAACTGTGGAGAATCCGGCTGGTTCCAAAACGGTCTCAGTAAAAGTGTTGGTCTTAGGTATGCATTTTAATATTTGAGCCACACACAAAAAAGCAACAATAAAAAAACCTCAAGTACACATTTTTCTTGTCACTTAACTGTTATTTAATACTTTTCAGATAAACCTGGGCCACCTAGAGATCTGGAAGTCAGTGAAATCCGAAAGGATTCTTGTTACCTTACTTGGAAGGAACCACTGGATGATGGTGGCTCTGTTATAACCAATTATGTGGTCGAGAGGAAAGATGTTGCCGCTGCTCAGTGGTCCCCTCTTTCAACCACATCAAAGAAGAAGAGCCATATGGCTAAACATTTGAACGAAGGAAATCAGTACCTCTTCCGGGTAGCTGCTGAGAACCAGTATGGACGTGGTCCTTTTGTTGAAACGCCTAAGCCCATCAAGGCTCTGGATCCTCTCCGTGAGTTACTGTCTCGGGTTATAGAACTATAGTTTGACAAGATCTGGGATTGTCACTCACTCATCATAACCTTTCTTTTCTCTCAAAGATCCCCCAGGGCCACCCAAGGACCTGCACCATGTGGATGTCGACAAGACTGAAGTCTCTCTGGTTTGGAATAAACCAGATCGTGATGGCGGCTCTCCAATCACAGGATACTTAGTGGAGTATCAAGAAGAAGGTGCCCAGGACTGGATTAAGTTCAAGACTGTGAAGAACTTAGAGTGTGTTGTTACCGGCTTACAGCAAGGAAAGACCTATAGATTCCGTGTAAAAGCTGAAAATATCATAGGTCTCGGTCTTCCTGATACAACTATCCCAATAGAATGTCAAGAAAAACTAGGTGACTTTCGGCATCTTTATTTCATTTCTTCTTCAATTTATTCATACTGTGAAAAGTCAAAATCTAACGGCCCTGTGTTGTCTTTGCAGTGCCTCCATCGGTGGAATTAGATGTGAAGTTGATCGAAGGGCTCGTGGTAAAGGCTGGTACCACAGTGAGGTTCCCTGCCATCATAAGAGGTGTGCCTGTTCCTGCTGCAAAGTGGGCAACTGACGGGATGGAGATTAACACAGATGACCACTACACAGTTGAGACTGACGGCTTCTCATCAGTGTTGACCATCAAGAACTGCTTAAGGAAGGACACTGGGGAATATCAACTCACAGTCTCCAATGCAGCTGGCACCAAAACCGTAGCTGTCCATCTTACTGTTCTTGATGTGCCCGGCCCACCAACAGGTCCCATCAATATTCTGGATGTCACCCCTGAATACATGACCATCTCCTGGCAGCCACCAAAAGATGATGGGGGGAGCCCAGTGATAAATTACATTGTTGAGAAACAGGATACAAGGAAAGGCACATGGGGAGTCGTGTCTGCAGGAAGCAGTAAACTGAAGCTGAAGGTCCCACACCTCCAAAAGGGCTGTGAATATGTTTTCAGAGTCAAAGCAGAGAACAAGATGGGTGTCGGTCCTCCCCTTGACTCCATACCTACTGTTGCTAAACACAAGTTCAATCCTCCATCTCCTCCGGGTAAACCAGTGGTAACTGACATTACTGAGAATGCTGCCACGGTGTCCTGGACCCTGCCAAAATCTGATGGTGGCAGTCCAATAACTGGCTATTATGTAGAACGCCGGGAAATCACTGGCAAATGGGTGCGGGTCAACAAAACACCTATTGCTGACCTGAAGTTCAGGGTGACTGGGCTCTATGAAGGAAATACATATGAATTTAGGGTTTTTGCTGAAAATCTTGCTGGATTAAGCAATCCATCCCCAAGTTCTGACCCAATAAAAGCTTGCCGGCCCATCAAGCCACCAGGTCCACCCATAAATCCTAAACTGAAAGACAAGAGCAAAGAATCTGCTGACTTGGTATGGACCAAGCCCCTCAGTGATGGCGGCAGCCCCATTCTCGGCTACGTCGTAGAGTGTCAGAAACCTGGCACAGCACAGTGGGATCGGATTAACAAAGATGACCTCATCAGGCAGTGTGCCTTCAGGGTGCCCGGGCTGATCGAGGGAAATGAGTACAGATTCCGCATAAGAGCAGCTAACATCGTGGGTGAGGGAGAGCCAAGAGAACTCGCAGAATCTGTGATTGCCAAAGACATCCTTCATCCTCCGGAAGTAGAGCTTGATGTTACATGCCGTGATGTCATTACCGTCCGGGTAGGTCAAACTATCCGCATCCTTGCTCGAGTCAAAGGCAGACCTGAGCCAGACATAACTTGGTCCAAAGAGGGCAAAGTGCTGGGCAAAGACAAACGGGTTGACCTCATTCGTGATCTACCTCGTGTCGAGTTACAAATTAAAGAAGCTGTCAGAGCTGACCACGGCAAGTATATCATCTCTGCTAAGAATAGCAGTGGGCATGCGCAAGGGTCGGCCATTGTTAACGTCCTCGACAGACCTGGGCCTTGCCAGAATCTGAAGGTTAGCAATGTAACCAAGGAAAATTGCACAATTTCTTGGGAAAACCCACTAGATAACGGTGGCTCGGAAATTACAAATTTCATAGTAGAATATCGTAAACCAAATCAGAAAGGCTGGTCAATTGTTGCTTCAGATGTCACCAAGAGATTGATCAAGGCCAACCTCTTAGCCAACAATGAATACTATTTCCGGGTTTGTGCAGAGAATAAAGTAGGCGTTGGGCCAACCATTGAAACAAAGACTCCAATTCTGGCCATCAACCCTATTGACAGGCCGGGTGAGCCTGAAAACCTTCATATCGCAGATAAAGGAAAAACGTTTGTCTATCTAAAGTGGCGACGGCCTGATTACGATGGTGGCAGCCCAAATCTCTCATACCATGTTGAGAGGAGGCTGAAGGGCTCTGCTGACTGGGAAAGAGTACACAAAGGAAGCATTAAGGAAACCCACTACATGGTTGACAAGTGTGTTGAAAACCAGATTTATGAGTTCAGAGTACAAACCAAGAATGAGGGTGGAGAAAGTGACTGGGTAAGGACAGAGGAAGTTGTTGTGAAGGAAGACTTACAGAAGCCGGTGCTTGATCTAAAATTGAGTGGGGTGCTAACGGTCAAAGCAGGGGACACCATTAGACTGGAGGCAGGGGTGAGAGGCAGACCTTTCCCAGAAGTTGCCTGGACCAAAGACAAAGATGCTGCAGATTTAACAAAGTCACCAAGGGTCAAGATTGACACCAGTGCCGAGTCCTCGAAATTCTCCCTCACCAAAGCAAGGCGAAGTGATGGTGGTAAATATGTGGTCACAGCCACTAACACAGCCGGCAGTTTTGTGGCCTATGCTACAGTCATCGTTTTAGATAAGCCTGGTCCTGTAAGAAACCTGAAAATCACTGATGTGTCCAGCGACAGGTGTACTCTCCGCTGGGATCCACCAGAAGATGATGGTGGCTGCGAAATACAAAATTATATTCTAGAAAAATGTGAGAGCAAGAGAATGGTGTGGTCTACCTATTCTGCTAATATCTTGACACCTGGTGCCACAGTGACTCGTCTCATAGAAGGAAACGAATATATTTTTAGAGTCCGTGCAGAAAACAAAATAGGCACAGGACCTCCAACAGAAAGTAAACCAGTCATAGCAAAGACCAAGTATGACAGACCCGGTCGCCCTGACCCGCCAGAAGTCACTAAAGTAAGCAAAGAAGAGATGACTGTGGTCTGGAATGCCCCCGAATACGATGGAGGGAAGTCTATCACAGGGTACTATTTGGAGAGAAAAGAAAAGCATGCAGTCCGCTGGGTCCCTGTGAACAAGAGTGCCATCCCCGAGCGACGCATGAAAGTACAGAATCTCCTCCCAGGGCATGAGTACCAGTTCCGTGTCAAGGCAGAAAATGAAGTTGGCATTGGAGAACCAAGCTTACCATCAAGACCAGTGGTGGCAAAAGATCCCATAGGTAAGATGCTCCCACTTTTTATTAAACCAATTTTTAAAATTATGTGTAGAAGTATCTGACAAAAGTTCACGCTCCACATTTTTAGAACCACATTTTTTGCTAACATCTCTCCAAACAGACCTTTTATCCCATTGCAAAAAATATATATATATATGCATACACATATGTATATATGTGTGTGTGTGTGTGTGTGTATGCAGTGTTATATTTTCATTTTTAGAAAGAAAAAGAAGTCTTGGGAGTTGAGAGACTAAACTGACCTTGTTTGGATTGAAAATTAACCATAAAATTATCCATTAAAATACCATAGGCTGAGTAGGTGGCTTTGGTAGGTGGCCATATAAGCCTGAGGTCTGAGTTCAGGCTACCAGCAGCCTGTACAAAGCCAGGCATGACAAAACACATCTTTATCCTCAGTGCTGAGAGGGAGACCCAGATGGCCACATCCTGGAATTCACCGGCCAGCCAGTCTAGCCAGTTAGCAAGCAATAGTTTCAGCGGTAGACCCTGTATCAAACAATAAGATGAAGAGCAATACAGGACGACACTCAGGGTTGATCTCTGGCCTACACACGTATGAGCTCATGTGTACACACACCCAAACAGGAGCACACATGTACAGGAAACACAGAGAAAAGAGCAGGATCACTGGTATAATTAATTGCATGTATATTCATTTTTGTATAATTTCTTTTCAGAACCGCCTGGTCCACCAACCAATTTCAAAGTGGTCGATACAAGCAAGCATTCCATCACTCTCGCATGGGGAAAACCAGTCTATGATGGCGGTGCACCAATAATTGGGTATGTTGTAGAAATGAGACCCAAAAAAGCAGATGCCTCGCCTGATGAGGGCTGGAAGAGGTGCAACGCTGCGGCCCAGCTGGTTCGTATGGAATTCACGGTTACCAGTTTGGATGAGAACCAGGAATATGAGTTCAGGGTGTGTGCCCAAAACCAGGTTGGCATCGGGCGCCCTGCAGAACTGAAGGAAGCCATCAAACCCAAAGAAATCCTAGGTGAGGCCCTCCTAGAGTGGCAGACGCTCCTCCCCGTTTATTCTCATGGGCTTTCCCCCTTGTCTGAAGAGTCAGCTCATGTCTTTGATGTCATTTGCAGAGCCTCCAGAGATTGACTTGGATGCCAGCATGAGAAAACTGGTCGTAGTGAGAGCAGGCTGCCCAATTCGACTATTTGCAGTAGTGAGAGGGCGACCCGCCCCCAAGGTCACATGGCGCAAAGTGGGTATTGATAACGTGGTCAGAAGAGGACAAGTTGACCTAGTTGACGCCATGGCCTTCCTTGTCATCCCCAATTCCACGCGGGACGACTCCGGAAAATACTCCTTGACCCTTGTGAACCCAGCAGGAGAAAAGGCCGTTTTTGTGAATGTCAAAGTACTAGGTGCGTTATCCGAAAGCTTTCTTTTCTTTTTCTCTGCTCCAAAATCAAATGAGTTCATAAGAATGCTGCTAAGACATGTATTCTGAGTCTTTGGCTCTTTACAGATACACCTGGACCTGTGTCTGATTTAAAAGTCTCTGATGTCACTAAAACATCATGCCATGTGTCCTGGGGCCCTCCAGAAAATGATGGTGGGAGCCAAGTGACACATTATATTGTGGAGAAACGTGAGGCAGAAAGAAAAACATGGTCAACGGTTACCCCTGAAGTGAAGAAAACAAGCTTCAATGTAACCAACCTTGTCCCTGGAAACGAATATTTCTTCCGAGTAACTGCTGTCAATGAATATGGCCCTGGTGTCCCAACAGACATCCCCAAACCTGTGCTTGCATCAGATCCTCTCAGTAAGCAATCTCCTTTTGTCCTCCTTTTGACTCCAGTCCTCTAGTTTAACAAGGCCATGAGAGGAGTGTGATTATAATCTACTGGAAGGAACTTTATTTGTGAAATCCGGACAGTGCAGTAAATATCTAACTCTAGCACAAGACTTGTGTTAGTTGCTTCATCTTACACTTTATTTCCAACATGTTGAACTATACATCCCATATACTTTGGAACAAAGGTCATACTGAAACTCTTACAAATGTTAGCAAAGGGGATTATAAAATTTTCTAAATTCTGTTTTTCTTCTAGGTGAGCCAGATCCTCCAAGAAAACTTGAAGTGACAGAAATGACAAAGAACAGTGCGACACTGGCCTGGTTACCTCCATTGCGTGATGGGGGTGCTAAAATTGATGGCTATATCATCAGTTACAGAGAAGAAGACCAGCCTGCAGATCGCTGGACAGAGTACTCGGTGGTCAAAGACCTCAGCCTTGTTGTCACTGGCCTAAAGGAAGGAAAGAAATATAAATTTAGGGTTGCAGCTAGAAATGCTGTTGGAGTCAGCTTGCCAAGAGAGGCTGAAGGTGTCTATGAAGCCAAAGAACAGCTGTGTAAGTTTGCTTTTTTGTCATTTTCTATGTACAGATATTTAGCCTGCATGAATGTCTGTTATTCCTATCTGGCTTTTCTGAGTAGTTTCTAAACTAGGTAAATATGTTTATCTTTGTAAATAGCCATTGCTTCCTTTATACCATGTGACAAAAAGCTGGTTTAAGTTCACATTTCTCCTTGAGTTACCAAGCTCTGTATACACAGAAAACTGTACTATACTATACTTACATATGCTATATCTGATATTTTCTATTGCATTAAAGAATTTCTGAAAATGTTAGTTATAAATGTGGTCATTAATTTGAAACCCCTAGTGGGCTACAACTCACAGTCCGAAGAACCCAGAAAAATTCCCCTCCTAAGGAATGGGTTTTTGTCTTTGCTTTCAGTGCCACCAAAGATCCTCATGCCCGAGCAAATCACTATTAAGGCTGGGAAGAAACTCAGAGTTGAAGCTCATGTGTACGGGAAGCCTAACCCCATCTGTAAATGGAAGAAAGGAGATGATGACGTTGTCACGTCCAGCCACCTGGCCATCCATAAAGGAGACAACTCCTCAGTTCTGATCATAAAAGATGTCACTAGGAAAGACAGTGGTTACTATAGCCTCACGGCAGAGAACAGCTCTGGGACAGACACCCAGAAAATCAAAGTAATCGTCATGGGTAAGTTACACATAAGACAGGTGGCCATAAAATATGGAGATCATTGCTTTTTTTTTTCTATTAAACCTCTGTTCCTACATTTCTTTTCTTCTTGGTTTATGCAGACGCCCCTGGGCCCCCGCAGCCCCCATTTGACATTGCTGACATAGATGCTGATGCTTGCTCCCTATCTTGGCACATCCCTCTTGAGGACGGAGGCAGTAACATCACCAATTACATAGTAGAGAAATGTGATGTAAGCCGTGGGGACTGGGTCACAGCTCTAGCATCAGTCACCAAGACTTCCTGCAGGGTTGGAAAGCTGATCCCTGGCCAGGAGTATATCTTCCGGGTCCGTGCTGAAAACAGATTTGGCATTTCAGAGCCTCTCACATCTCCAAAGATGCTTGCTAAGTTCCCATTTGGTAAGGGTTTTGTTGTGTGTGTGAGGAAAAAAAAAAAAAAAAAAATATATATATATATATATATATATAACACACATATATATATAACACACATATATATATAACATAACATATATATATATATATATAAAACACATATATATGTGTATGTATATATGTGTGTGTATTTTTGGAGGCTGTTAGTTTAAAGCAGAAACTGACACTTCCCTATCTTTATCTCTAGATGTTCCTAGTGAGCCAAAGAATGCACGGGTCACAAAAGTCAACAAAGACTGCATATTTGTGAAATGGGACAGACCAGACAGTGATGGAGGAAGCCCCATCACTGGTTACCTGATTGAACGCAAAGAAAGAAACAGTTTGCTCTGGGTGAAAGCTAATGACACGGTTGTCCGGTCCACTGAGTACCCTTGTGCTGGCCTCGTAGAAGGTCTAGAATATTCCTTCAGAATCTATGCCATAAACAAAGCTGGATCCAGTCCGCCTAGCAAACCAACAGAATATGTAACTGCAAGGATGCCAGTGGGTAAGTAATCAGCATTTTGAATTGAAGAGACACATTCAAATCCTGCTTCTGAAAGTTCACTTCCCTCCTAGAACAGGCCCTAACTCTTTACATTGTCTTTCCTGTGTGTAAGTGCATAGAAAGCACTCCAAAGTAGATACTGGATGGATGGTTGATGTGAGATGATTGTTATCCTGTGAACATCACAGGGTTGATGCTGTGAGCTTAAACTCCTGCTCGTTAAGATCAACACTGAGAATACTTCTTTTGGCTTTAGATCCCCCAGGGAAACCTGAAGTTGTCGATGTCACCAAGAATACTGCATCCCTTATCTGGGCCCGTCCAAAACATGATGGAGGCAGCAAAATTATTGGCTATTTTGTAGAAGCTTGCAAGCTCCCTGGTGATAAGTGGGTTCGGTGTAATACCACACCTCACCAGGTTCCCCTGGAAGAGTACACAGCAACTGGGTTAGAAGAGAATGCTCAGTATCAGTTCAGAGCAATTGCAAAGACTGCTGTGAACATCAGCCAGCCTTCTGAGCCTTCCGACCCGGTGACCATTCTTGCAGAAAATGGTAAGATTCTACTGCATACTACAATACCTACAGCATCTATGATGGTCGTGTCTCCTGACCAAAAAAACAAAACAAACAATCACTAAATCTTATCCATGGGAAGGGAGAAAAAATGATAGGGGGTTTGCTTTGTAGACTAAATTTACACAGCACTAAAAATTATGCTTATGAACAGTCTTCATAAGCAAAACAAAAAGGCAGGTTTCAAAACTAAGGACTGAAAGACTTGAATCATACATATTCACAGAAAGATGGCAAAGAAACAATAAAATGATAGTGCTGAAACTCTAGTCTTGGGATTATGGGAATTTACTTTTTTCTATTTGCAGTATTGTCAAATTTTTATATTAAACTTACTTAACTTTCATAATAAATATGTAGCTTAAAATTAAATGGCAGAAGGAAGGGAGATAAGAAAGAGAGAATATCAGAGTTTCAGTCTGACAGGAAGAATCAATTTTGATGATCTACTGTCAACGAATGGCACCATAGTTTATACTTTATTATAGAGCTCAAGGTTACTAAAATACTAGACTTCTGGTATTTTCCTCACACCTATAAAAATGCTGACTGAGTACATGAGGTGACCGTTGTCTGAGTGTGCTTGACTAATTCCACAATCCACACTTACATCAAAATATTGTACCCATAAATGTATATAATGATTATCAAATAAAGATATCATTGTAGGACTGGGTACAGCAGTTGTAGCTCCGTGGGACAGCACTTGCCTAGCATATATGAAGCATATATATGAAGGGTTCAATCCTGATACTAAAAGTAAATAACTACTATCAAGATAAAATCTCATTGATGAAACAAAAATTCTTATCAGTAATAACTGCACAATACAGTGTTGCATACATTAATACCCTCACTCTTCTTTCTTTCTAGTTCCTCCAAGGATAGAACTCAGTGTCGAAATGAAGTCTTTGCTTACCGTGAAAGCTGGGACTAATGTCTGCTTGGATGCTACTGTCTTTGGTAAACCAATGCCAACAGTCTCTTGGAAGAAAGATGGCACACCAATAAAACCAGCTGAAGGCATAAAGATGGCGATGAAGCGGAACTTGTGTACCTTGGAACTATTCAGTGTGAACCGGAAGGACTCGGGAGACTATACCATCACTGCCGAAAATTCCAGTGGTTCCAAATCAGCCACCATTAAGCTTAAAGTACTAGGTAATTAAACGTTTGATTATGGTTCCATGTTTCACTTAGCCTGAAGGACTGTAAATAAGATTACAAGCAGGACATGGCAATGAACTCCTATAATCCCAGTATCTAGGAGTCCTAAACCAGCCTATTGTGCATGATGCCCTGTCTCAAGCACAGCCACAATAAAAAGGCATTTCCTAAGAACAAAAGTAATAGTATCACAGAATAGTGTTTTTGATCTCTAAAGAGTATTAGTCACACAGTTCAGCGCTCTAGGTCTCTGAAGAGTGGGGTGACTTGTGGAGTGACATAGGATTGGATGACAATAGAGAGAGCATAGCCCGCTCTCTGGACCTCTTCTCTCCAGTCATTCCCCTTTAGGAAAGCCCTTCACTTGTCTTCTCCATTCTTTCAGATAAACCAGGTCCTCCGGCCTCTGTCAAAATCAACAAGATGTACGCAGACCGGGCAATGCTGTCTTGGGAACCTCCCCTCGAGGACGGAGGCTCAGAAATCACCAACTACATCATTGACAAGCGTGAAACAAGCAGGCCCAACTGGGCTCAGGTCTCTGCTACTGTGCCCATCACCAGCTGCACCGTGGAGAAACTCATAGAGGGCCACGAATACCAGTTCCGTATCTGTGCTGAAAACAAATATGGAGTGGGCGATCCCATCTTCACTGAGCCAGCAATTGCTAAAAATCCATATGGTAAGGACACTGTCCAGCAGTTTGCCCTTTACTGTCTAAATACCCTCTTCTCGCTTAGGAAATCAACTTACTGTTCCATCTTTCCAGACCCACCCGGACGCCCTGACCCTCCCGTCATTAGCAACATCACTAAAGATCACATGACAGTCAGCTGGAAAGCCCCAGCCGATGATGGCGGCTCACCTATCACTGGATACTTGGTTGAAAAGCGGGAAACTCAGGCAGTTAACTGGACGAAAGTCAACAGAAAGCCTGTCATAGAAAGAACGTTAAAAGCAACGGGTCTCCAGGAAGGCACTGAGTATGAATTCCGAGTTACTGCTATAAATAAAGCTGGACCTGGCAAGCCCAGTGATGCATCCAAAGCTGTGTATGCTCAGGACCCGCTGTGTAAGTGCACTTGAGGAGACTCCCACACTCTGTATCAGCATTAAACAGTCAGAAAGGAAGTTGTCACTGACCCTCTGTGTTGTCATTCGTCCTCAGATCCTCCTGGTCCACCAGCTTTCCCTAAAGTATACGACACCACCCGCAGCTCTGTGAGTCTGTCCTGGGGCAAGCCAGCCTATGATGGTGGGAGCCCCATCATCGGTTATCTCGTGGAAGTAAAGCGAGCGGACTCTGACCACTGGGTGAGGTGCAATTTACCAGAGAAGCTACAGAAAACCCGCTTTGAGGTGACTGGCCTGATGGAAAATACAGAGTATCAGTTCCGTGTGTATGCTGTTAACAAGATCGGGTACAGCGACCCGAGTGACGTGCCAGATAAACACTGTCCCAAGGACATCCTAAGTAAGTACTACCAAGGGAACAGATGAGACCACCTATCCATCCTATTCTAAGAATTCCAGTCAACTAAGCACACCTATCTACAAGTTCCAGGCGTACAGCTAAGGAGGGTAGGTGTTACGTCACACATTTTAGGCATGCAATGGAATGATGGTGATAGGTGGTTTTCAGAGGAATATGGAATTAAGTGTGCAACTAGAAGGCTCTCCTAAGTCCCCTTCCCCTTGGTGCTTCGGTTTATTTCACCTCTACAACTCCTTCCTACCTTTAAAAACTTTCTTAGCAGTCCATTTTATCTTCTCTTAATTTTTCTTCCTACAAAGAAATAACAAAGGGAGCAGAGTATATGCAAGATGCCATCAGTAAGTCTAAGAAAAGAAACATCACAGATGGAAGAAGCAGTCTTTCAACATGGGTAGAGGCTTAGATGGGTAGAATCCGTGTGAAGAGGAACACAGGTCATCTGAAGATCACTTGCTGGGGTCAAAAGTGCATTGAAAAATGGAAATACCTTGGGGGTTAGAGAAATTGGTGCTAGTGGTTAGTGCTCATCCAGAGGACCCGAGTTAGGGTCCCAGCACCCACTTACAACTGCTCGTAACCTCACTTCCAGGAGACCCAGTCCATTTCTGGCTTCCACGGACTCTGCACTCACCTATGCAGACACACACAGAAACACATATTTTAAAATAAAAATAAAATACTTTAAAGAAAAATGAAAATATCAATAGAGTATTGAATTATTAAAAATGTTTAAAAAAACAAGAAATCAGTTTTACAAAGGAAATGCATTTTAGGAATGATAAGAATGGTCTTTAGAAACACATGTGATGCTTAAATTTTTACGACTTTATCTTTCTTCACCCTCCTTTCCCCCAAACTGAATAGTTCCCCCTGAGGGAGAGCTTGATGCTGAATTAAGGAAGACACTTATTTTACGGGCTGGAGTTACCATGAGACTATACGTTCCCGTCAAAGGACGCCCACCTCCGAAGATTACTTGGTCTAAACCAAATGTCAATCTGAGAGAACGGATTGGACTGGACATAAAGTCAACTGACTTTGACACTTTCTTGCGCTGTGAAAACGTGAACAAATACGATGCAGGAAAGTACATCTTAACCTTGGAGAACAGCTGTGGGAAAAAGGAGTACACGATTGTAGTCAAAGTACTCGGTAAGTCCACTGAGGAACAGAATCGTGTGCGTTTGAAATCATAGCCTGTATATTTTCGCAGCGTGTTGATGTTCCTGTCTTCTTTAACCTGTACTTGTTATTCAGACACTCCTGGACCACCTGTCAATGTGAAGGTTAAGGAGGTATCCAAGGACTCTGCATATATCACCTGGGATCCACCTGTTATCGATGGTGGAAGCCCCATCATAAACTACGTGGTTGAGAAACGGGATGCGGAGAGGAAGTCGTGGTCAACAGTGACAACTGAGTGTTCAAAAACAAGCTTCAGAGTCTCTAACTTGGAGGAGGGGAAGTCCTACTTCTTCAGGGTGTTCGCTGAAAATGAGTATGGCATCGGCGATCCGGGCGAAACACGGGATGCCGTCAAAGCTTCCGGTAGGCAGTGAGCCGTGACCATCCTGTTGAACTGTAGCCTGTCTTGGTTATCTGGGGTTTTGGACTCATCATCTCTCCTCTTGTAGAAACCCCTGGACCTGTTGTCGACCTGAAAGCGCTGGCTGTCACTAAGTCATCCTGTACCATTGGCTGGAAAAAGCCACGCACTGATGGGGGAAGCCGAATCACTGGCTATGTGGTGGATTTCCTGACAGAAGAAAATAAGTGGCAACGGGTTATGAAATCACTGAGCCTACAATACTCCACAAAAGATCTGAAGGAAGGGAAAGAGTACACCTTTAGAGTGAGTGCTGAAAATGAAAATGGAGAGGGAACCCCAAGTGAAGTCATTGTGGTGGCCAAGGACGATGTTGGTAAGCAACTCCCTCTGCCTCTTCACCTTCTCCCTCCTGTCATCACAAGTGTATGCTGGAGAGCTGACACACTGGCTTGCTGACCAAACATATACCTTTTCAAACTGGAGTGGTCTGAGGTGACTGTGTAGTCTGAATAATTTCAATATAAATAATTTGTCTCCACTTTTTTTTTTTCATAGTGGCTCCTGATCTTGACTTAAAGGATCTACCTGACTTGTGCTACTTGGCTAAAGAAAATAGCAACTTCCGTCTTAAGATCCCCATAAAGGGCAAGCCAGCACCATCGGTGTCTTGGAAGAAAGGGGAAGACCCTCTAGCAACTGACACAAGAGTCAGTGTCGAGTCAACTGCAGTTAATACAACCCTTGTGGTGTATGACTGCCAAAAATCCGATGCTGGGAAATATACAATCACACTCAAGAACGTTGCTGGCACCAAGGAAGGAACACTCTCTATAAAGGTCGTTGGCAAGCCTGGTATCCCCACTGGACCAATCAAGTTTGATGAAGTCACGGCAGAAGCCATGACGCTGAAGTGGGGTCCTCCGAAGGACGATGGGGGGTCTGAGATTACCAACTATGTGCTAGAGAAGAGAGACTCTGTGAATAACAAGTGGGTGACATGCGCCTCGGCTGTCCAGAAAACCACCTTTAGAGTAACGAGGCTCCATGAGGGCGTGGAGTACACCTTCAGGGTCAGCGCGGAAAATAAATATGGCGTAGGAGAAGGCCTCAAGTCAGAGCCAATTGTTGCCAAACATCCATTTGGTAAGTGTGTTGAAGTCAAAAAGGTAAAGTAAACAATGGCTTTGTGGAGGTTCCTGTTTACAAGTCTTCCATCCTCTGCCTTTCCAGATGTTCCAGATGCTCCCCCGCCCCCCAATATTGTGGATGTCAGACATGATTCAGTATCTCTAACATGGACTGACCCCAAGAAGACCGGAGGCTCACCAATTACAGGTACCTAATCTGCCCTAACTTTGACTTTTATATCAATGTGCCTTATGAATAGTTAGTTTATAAAACTATCTGCCTTGCCAGGAATGCACTTTTCTTTCCATATACACAATTAATCTTTAATTTTATTGAAAAGCCCCCAATGTAACAGTTCATAAAGTAATTTTTAGAGCTAATATTTACTAATTTTTTTTCAAAAGAAAAGGTCATATTTAAGTATATTGTAAAAGAAAGTGGCACCCTGCCTAAAAAATAAAAGTGTAGACAACAAAGAAAGGTTATCTTCTCAATATATCTGCAAATAAATGATGCGTAAAAGTGTATATGTATTTTAAGTCAGCTGTATAATCTGTACATCTAATATGTTCATGGCCATTTGTAGGGTATCATATTGAATTCAAGGAAAGAAACAGCCTTCTATGGAAGAGAGCTAACAAGACTCCTATAAGGATGAGAGATTTCAAAGTGACAGGATTAACTGAAGGTCTTGAATATGAATTCCGAGTTATGGCTATCAATCTAGCAGGAGTGGGCAAGCCAAGCCTGCCGTCAGAGCCAGTTGTGGCACTCGATCCAATCGGTAAGTCATTAATAAAGAAACACCTACGGGGGGTTCTACATGAAGCAGGCAGTGGTCGTTTGTTTGACAGATTTTCTTTTCTGTTTTAGATCCTCCTGGAAAACCTGAAGTTATTAGTGTCACAAGGAATTCAGTGACTCTCATCTGGACAGAACCCAAGTATGACGGTGGTCATAAACTGACAGGGTACATCGTGGAGAAGCGGGATCTACCCTCTAAATCTTGGATGAAAGCCAATCATGTTAACGTTCCAGACTGTGCCTTTACTGTAACTGACCTTGTTGAAGGTGGAAAATATGAATTCAGAATCAGAGCAAAAAATACAGCAGGTGCCATCAGCGCTCCATCAGAGAGCACAGGAACTATTATTTGCAAGGATGAATACGGTATGTGGAGCTCACATTTCTCTCAAATTGAAAGACAGAAAATTAAACCTTCATTTTCTGATGAGTTTTTGTTTTTTCCTTTGCAGAGGCACCGACCATTGTCCTTGATCCCACAATTAAAGATGGGCTAACAGTCAAAGCAGGGGATACCATTGTTTTAAATGCCATTAGCATTCTTGGCAAACCCCTTCCAAAGTCAAGTTGGTCCAAGGCAGGAAAAGATATCAGACCATCAGACATAGCTCAAATAACCTCAACCCCGACATCCTCCATGTTGACAGTCAAGTATGCCACAAGAAAGGATGCCGGCGAATACACCATCACTGCTACCAATCCTTTTGGCACCAAGGAGGAACATGTGAAGGTATCCGTCCTTGATGTACCTGGCCCACCAGGTCCCATTGAAATCAGTAATGTTTCTGCTGAAAAAGCAACTCTGACCTGGACGCCTCCCTTGGAAGATGGAGGATCACCAATTAAGGCCTACGTTCTTGAGAAGAGGGAAACCAGTCGGCTTTTGTGGACAGTGGTTTCTGAAGACATTCAGGCTTGCAGGCATGTGGTGGCCAAACTCATCCAAGGAAATGAATACCTCTTCCGAGTGTCTGCGGTTAACCATTATGGCAAAGGAGAACCCGTTCAGTCGGAGCCTGTCAAAATGGTCGACAGATTTGGTATGTAGAGCATGTGGTAGCTGTGGTAGTGGTTACCATGAAAACATTTGCCAGACAGGTGAGTAAATCAGGGAGTTGACCACAAATGTACTCTTTTTGTAGGTCCCCCTGGCCCTCCTGGAAAACCAGAGCTCTCAAACGTCACCAAGAACACCGCCACTGTCAGTTGGAAGAGACCGACTGATGATGGCGGCAGCGAGATCACAGGATACCACATAGAAAGGAGAGAGAAGAAGGGCTTGCGCTGGGTGAGAGCAACAAAAACTCCAGTTTCCGATCTTCGGTGCAAAGTCACTGGACTGCAAGAAGGAAATACTTACGAATTCCGTGTCAGTGCAGAAAACAGAGCAGGGATTGGTCCACCTAGTGACGCCTCAAATCTTGTTCTGATGAAAGATGCAGCATGTTAGTATTATCTTCTTTCCCAACCCTGCCAGTTTGAGCTTTCCAACATTTTATATCAAGTACCCGAAAGCAAAACTCTTAATATGTGCTTTTCTCTTGTTTCTTTTCTTCAGATCCTCCAGGACCACCTTCAAATGTGCATGTCACTGACACTACCAAGAAATCAGCTTCGTTAGCATGGGGCAAGCCTCATTATGATGGCGGGCTTGAAATCACTGGCTACGTGGTGGAGCATCAGAAAGTAGGAGATGATGCCTGGATAAAAGACACAACGGGAACAGCTCTCAGAATCACTCAGTTTGTTGTTCCTGACCTTCAGACTAAAGAAAAATACAACTTCAGAATTAGTGCCATCAATGATGCAGGTGTTGGGGAGCCAGCGGTGATTCCAAACGTTGAGATTGTAGAGAAAGAAATGGCTCCTGATTTCGAGCTGGATGCCGAGCTTCGAAGAACACTTGTGGTTAGAGCAGGACTCAGTATTAGGATTTTTGTACCAATTAAAGGTCGTCCTGCACCTGAAGTGACATGGACCAAAGATAATGTCAACCTGAAGCACCGAGCCAACATCGAAAACACAGAGTCTTTTACCCTTCTCATTATCCCAGAGTGTAACAGGTATGACACGGGTAAGTTCGTGATGACCATTGAAAACCCAGCTGGGAAGAAGAGTGGCTTCGTCAATGTCCGAGTCCTAGACACACCAGGTCCTGTCCTTAACCTGAGGCCTACAGACATCACCAAGGACAGTGTCACCCTTCACTGGGACCTCCCTCTCATAGATGGGGGCTCACGTATAACAAACTATATTGTGGAGAAACGTGAAGCCACGCGGAAGTCGTACTCCACCGTCACCACTAAGTGCCACAAGTGTACGTATAAAGTAACTGGCCTGACGGAAGGCTGTGAATACTTCTTCAGAGTGATGGCAGAAAATGAATACGGGGTTGGTGAACCAACAGAAACTACGGAGCCTGTAAGAGCCTCTGAAGCCCCATTACCCCCGGACAGCCTTAACATTATGGACATAACCAAGAGTACCGTCAGCCTGGCCTGGCCCAAACCCAGGCATGATGGCGGCAGCAAGATCACTGGCTATGTGATTGAAGCACAGAGGAAAGGATCTGACCAGTGGACCCACATCTCGACTGTGAAGGGGTTAGAATATGTGGTGAAGAATCTTACGGAAGGAGAGGAATATACCTTCCAAGTGATGGCAGTAAACAGCGCAGGCAGAAGTGCCCCCAGAGAAAGCAGACCTGTCATCGTCAAGGAGCAGACAATGCTTCCAGAGCTGGATCTCCGGGGCATCTATCAGAAGCTAGTCATTGCCAGAGCTGGGGACAACATCAAAGTTGAAATTCCAGTACTTGGTCGACCCAAGCCCACAGTTACATGGAAAAAAGGAGACCAAGTTCTCAAACAGACACAGAGAGTGAATGTCGAAAACACAGCAACGTCAACCATCTTAAATATCAACGAGTGTGTTCGAAGCGATAGTGGGCCCTATCCACTGACAGCAAAGAACACTGTAGGAGAGGTTGGTGATGTCATAACCATTCAAGTCCATGATATCCCAGGACCGCCTACAGGACCAATCAAATTTGATGAAGTTTCATCGGATTTTGTAACCTTCTCTTGGGAGCCACCTGAGAATGATGGAGGTGTACCAATAAGCAACTATGTGGTAGAAATGCGTCAGACAGATAGTACCACATGGGCAGAGTTAGCAACGACTGTTATACGCACTACCTACAAAGCCACTCGCCTGACTACAGGGGTGGAGTATCAGTTCCGCGTAAGAGCTCAGAACAGATATGGAGTTGGTCCCGGTATCACATCTGCATCTGTAGTTGCTAACTATCCATTTAAGGTGCCTGGGCCTCCTGGCACCCCTCAGGTTACTGCAGTCACCAAAGACTCAATGACAATTAGCTGGCACGAGCCACTTTCTGATGGTGGAAGCCCCATTTTAGGATACCACATTGAAAGGAAAGAACGAAATGGCATTCTCTGGCAGACTGTGAGCAAAGCACTAGTCCCGGGCAACATTTTCAAATCAACTGGACTTACTGATGGCATTGCTTATGAATTCCGAGTGATTGCAGAAAACATGGCCGGCAAGAGCAAACCAAGCAAGCCATCCGAACCGACATTTGCTCTGGATCCCATTGACCCACCTGGGAAACCAGTACCTCTAAACATCACGAGACACACAGTGACTCTGAAGTGGGCTAAGCCCGAATATACTGGTGGCTTTAAAATTACTAGTTATGTGGTTGAAAAGAGGGACCTTCCCAATGGACGATGGCTGAAGGCCAACTTCAGCAACATTTTAGAGAACGAATTTACAGTCAGTGGCCTGACTGAAGATGCCGCATATGAGTTCCGTGTGATTGCCAAAAATGCTGCTGGTGCCATTAGTCCACCATCTGAGCCATCAGATGCCATCACATGCAGGGACGATCTTGAAGCACCAAGAATAATGGTGGATGTGAAATTCAAGGATACCATCACATTAAAAGCTGGTGAAGCATTCAAGCTGGAAGCTGACGTTTCAGGCCGCCCACCTCCAACAATGGAATGGACTAAAGACTCAAAGGAGCTTGAAGGCACAGGGAAATTAGAAATAAAAATTGCAGACTTCTCTACTCATCTGATAAACAAGGATTCTTCAAGAACGGACAGTGGGGCTTACGTCCTGACAGCAACTAATCCTGGTGGCTTTGCCAAACACATTTTCAACGTCAAAGTTCTTGATAGACCAGGCCCACCTGAAGGACCTTTAGCTGTGTCTGAGGTGACATCAGAGAAGTGTGTGCTGTCATGGTTACCTCCACTGGATGATGGGGGTGCCAGAATTGATCACTACATAGTACAGAAACGGGAAACTAGCAGGTTGGCATGGACAAATGTTGCCACCGAAGTCCAGGTAACAAAGCTGAAGGTCACGAAGCTCCTGAAAGGCAATGAATACATATTCCGTGTCCTGGCTGTAAACAAATACGGGGTTGGAGAGCCACTAGAGTCAGAGCCTGTGCTTGCCGTGGATCCCTATGGACCACCGGATCCACCCAAGAACCCTGAAGTCACAACCATCACCAAAGACTCCATGGTTGTCTGCTGGGGACACCCTGACTCTGATGGAGGAAGTGAGATCATCAATTACATTGTGGAGCGCCGTGATAAAGCTGGCCAACGCTGGGTGAAATGTAACAAAAAGACCCTGACTGACTTAAGATACAAAGTGTCTGGCCTGACAGAAGGACATGAATATGAGTTCAGAATTATGGCAGAAAACGCAGCTGGAATGAGTGCGCCCAGTGCCACCAGCCCGTTTTATAAAGCTTGTGACACTGTGTTTAAACCTGGCCCACCGGGTAACCCACGCGTCCTTGACACAAGTAGGTCCTCCATTTCGATTGCATGGAATAAACCTATCTATGATGGAGGTTCGGAAATCACTGGTTACATGGTTGAGATTGCCCTGCCTGAAGAAGATGAGTGGCAGGTTGTCACTCCACCAGCTGGGCTCAAGGCAACATCCTATACCATCACCAACCTCATCGAGAACCAGGAATATAAAATCCGCATCTACGCCATGAATTCTGAAGGGCTTGGGGAACCTGCCCTTGTACCTGGGACTCCCAAGGCAGAAGAAAGAATGCTGCCTCCAGAGATTGAACTGGATGCGGACTTACGCAAAGTCGTTACTATAAGAGCCTGCTGCACCCTGAGACTCTTTGTTCCCATCAAAGGAAGACCAGCACCTGAGGTCAAGTGGACCCGAGAGCATGGAGAATCTCTGGATAAGGCCAGCATTGAATCCACAAGTTCTTACACCCTGCTTATCGTTGGAAATGTTAACAGATTCGACAGCGGCAAATACATTCTAACTGTAGAAAACAGCTCAGGCAGCAAGTCCGCATTTGTCAATGTTAGAGTGCTAGATACACCAGGCCCTCCACAAAATCTGAAGATAAAGGAGGTCACGAAGACATCTGTCACATTGACGTGGGAGCCTCCTCTCCTCGACGGTGGCTCAAAAATAAAGAACTATATTGTTGAAAAGCGAGAGTCGACAAGAAAGGCTTATTCAACAGTGGCAACAAACTGCCATAAGACTTCCTGGAAGGTAGACCAGCTTCAAGAAGGGTGTAGTTACTACTTCCGGGTTCTGGCTGAAAATGAGTATGGCATCGGACTGCCTGCTGAAACAGCAGAGTCTGTAAAAGCATCGGAACAACCTCTTCCTCCGGGGAAAATCACTTTGATGGACGTCACAAGAAACAGTGTGTCTCTGTCTTGGGAGAAGCCAGAACATGATGGAGGCAGCCGCATTCTAGGCTACATTGTAGAGATGCAGAGCAAAGGCAGCGATAAATGGGCCACATGCGCCACAGTGAAGGGCACCGAAGCTACTGTCCCTGGCTTGATCCAGGGTGAGGAATATTCTTTCCGTGTTTCAGCACAGAACGAAAAGGGCATCAGTGACCCCAGGCAGCTGAGTGTGCCAGTAATTGCTAAAGACCTGGTGATTCCACCAGCCTTCAAACTCCTCTTCAACACATTCACTGTGCTGGCAGGTGAGGACCTGAAAATTGATGTACCGTTCGTTGGACGCCCTGCACCAGCTGTCACCTGGCATAAAGATGATGTGCCACTGAAGCAAACAACTAGAGTAAATGCAGAGAGCACAGAGAACAATTCCTTGCTGACCATAAAGGAGGCCTGCCGAGAAGATGTTGGGCATTACACAGTTAAACTGACTAACTCAGCAGGCGAAGCTACCGAAACCCTTAACGTTATTGTTCTTGACAAACCAGGACCTCCAACTGGACCAGTTAAAATAGATGAGGTGACAGCAGACAGTGTTACTCTCTCCTGGGAACCACCAAAATATGATGGAGGAAGCTCCATCAATAACTACATTGTAGAGAAACGGGATACATCCACAACCACCTGGCAAATTGTGTCAGCTACCGTTGCGAGAACAACCATAAAGGCCTGCAGGCTAAAGACTGGTTGTGAATATCAGTTCAGAATCGCCGCAGAGAATAGATACGGGAAGAGTACCTGTCTCAACTCAGAGCCTGTTACTGCCCAGTACCCATTCAAAGTGCCAGGCCCGCCTGGTACACCATTTGTCACGCTTGCCTCCAAAGACAGCATGGAAGTACAATGGCATGAGCCAGTCAGTGATGGCGGGAGCAGAGTCACTGGCTATCATCTAGAGCGCAAGGAGAGAAACAGCATCCTCTGGGTCAAGCTGAATAAAACACCTATTCCTCAAACCAAGTTCAAGACAACTGGCCTTGAAGAAGGCATTGAATACGAATTCCGAGTGTCTGCAGAGAACATTGTAGGCATTGGCAAGCCAAGCAAACCATCAGAATGTTATGTAGCTCGTGACCCATGTGATCCACCAGGTCGGCCAGAGGCAATTGTTGTCACAAGGAACTCTGTGACTCTTCAATGGAAGAAACCCACCTATGATGGTGGAAGTAAGATCACTGGTTATGTTGTCGAGAAGAAAGAACTGCCTGATGGCCGCTGGATGAAAGCCAGTTTTACAAATATCATCGACACCCAGTTTGAGGTATCTGGCCTAATTGAAGATCACAGGTATGAGTTCCGGGTTATAGCTCGAAATGCTGCAGGAGTGTTCAGCGAGCCCTCAGAAAGCACCGGGGCAATAACAGCGAGGGATGAGGTGGAGCCACCAAAAATAAGCATGGACCCCAAATACAAAGACACAGTTGTGATCCATGCTGGTGAGTCATTCAGGGTCGATGCAGATCTATATGGCAAACCGATACCAACCGCTCAGTGGGTAAAAGGTGACCAGGAGCTTTCAAGCACAGCTCGGCTAGAAATAAAGAGCACTGACTTTGCCACCAGTCTCGGTGTCAAAGACGCAGTACGTGTCGACAGTGGCAGTTACATCCTGAAGGCCAAAAACGTTGCAGGGGAGAGATCGGTTACCATCCATGTCAAAGTTCTTGATAGGCCAGGGCCACCTGAGGGACCTGTCGCTATATCAGGGGTTACAGCAGAAAAATGTACACTAGCTTGGAAACCCCCACTTCAGGATGGTGGGAGCGATATCACAAATTATATTGTGGAAAGAAGAGAAACCAGCCGCTTAGTCTGGACTCTGGTTGATGCCAATGTGCAAACTCTCAGCTGCAAAGTTATGAAGCTTCTTGAAGGCAATGAATATATTTTCCGTATAATGGCTGTGAACAAGTACGGTGTTGGTGAACCTCTTGAATCTGAGCCATTAATTGCCAAGAATCCATTTGTCGTCCCGGATGCACCCAAAGCTCCAGAAATCACAGCTGTGACCAAAGACTCGATGATTGTAGTGTGGGAGAGGCCAGCATCTGATGGTGGCAGTGAGATTCTAGGGTACGTTCTGGAGAAACGGGACAAAGAAGGCATCAGATGGACAAGATGCCACAAGCGTCTAATTGGAGAGCTGCGCCTGAGAGTAACTGGACTCCTAGAAAATCACAATTATGAATTCAGAGTCTCGGCTGAAAACGCTGCTGGGCTTAGTGAACCAAGCCCCCCTTCTGCCTACCAAAAGGCTTGTGACCCCATTTATAAACCAGGCCCTCCAAACAACCCCAAAGTCATGGATGTTACCAGATCTTCAGTGTTCCTTTCTTGGAGCAAGCCTATCTATGATGGTGGCTGTGAAATCCAAGGATACATTGTAGAAAAATGTGACGTGAGTGTTGGTGAATGGACAATGTGTACGCCACCAACTGGAATCAACAAGATGAACCTAGAAGTGGAGAAGCTGTTGGAGAAGCATGAATACAACTTCCGGGTCTGCGCCATTAACAAAGCTGGAGTTGGCGAGCATGCTGATGTCCCTGGACCTGTAAAGGTTGAAGAAAAACTTGAAGCCCCAGATGTGGATCTTGACCTTGAACTAAGGAAGGTTATTAATATCAGAGCAGGTGGTTCCTTACGGTTGTTTGTTCCTATCAAAGGTCGTCCTACACCGGAAGTTAAGTGGGGGAAGGCAGATGGTGAAATCCGAGACGCAGCTATTATTGATGTCACTAGCAGCTTCACGTCTCTTGTTCTTGACAATGTCAATCGATATGATAGTGGGAAATACACCCTCACCTTAGAAAACAGCAGCGGAACAAAATCTGCCTTTGTGACTGTGAGGGTCCTCGACACGCCAAGCCCACCTGTTAACCTAAAAGTCACAGAAATCACCAAAGACTCAGTATCAATTACATGGGAACCTCCTCTGTTGGATGGAGGATCAAAAATTAAAAATTATATTGTTGAGAAACGAGAAGCCACAAGAAAATCATATGCTGCAGTTGTAACAAACTGCCATAAGAATTCTTGGAAAATTGACCAGCTTCAAGAAGGCTGCAGTTACTACTTCAGGGTTACGGCAGAGAATGAATATGGTATTGGCCTTCCAGCCCGCACAGCAGATCCAATCAAAGTGGCGGAAGTCCCACAACCTCCAGGGAAAATAACTGTGGATGATGTCACCAGAAACAGTGTCTCTCTGAGTTGGACAAAGCCTGAACATGATGGTGGCAGTAAAGTCATTCAGTATATTGTAGAAATGCAAGCTAAAAACACCGACAGGTGGTCAGAGTGTGCTAGGGTGAAGTCTCTTGAAGCTGTTATTACCAACCTAACTCAGGGAGAAGAATATCTCTTTAGAGTTATTGCTGTAAATGAAAAAGGAAGAAGTGACCCCAGATCCCTTGCAGTTCCAATTATTGCCAAAGATCTGGTCATTGAGCCAGACGTAAGACCATCATTCAGCAGTTATAGTATACAGGTTGGCCAAGATTTGAAAATAGAGGTGCCAATTTCTGGACGTCCTAAACCAACCATTTCCTGGACCAAGGATGGGGTGCCACTGAAACAGACCACAAGAATCAATGTTACTGACTCCCTTGACCTCACCACACTCAGTATTAAAGAAGCTCATAAGGACGATGGTGGACAGTATGGAATCACGGTTGCCAATGTTGTTGGTCAGAAAACAGCAGCCATTGAAATCATAACTCTGGATAAACCTGATCCTCCAAAGGGGCCTGTCAAATTTGATGAAGTCAGTGCTGAGAGTATTACATTATCCTGGAACCCTCCCTTATATACAGGGGGCTGCCAAATTACCAATTACATTGTTCAGAAAAGAGATACAACCACCACAGTATGGGATGTCGTCTCTGCTACTGTTGCCAGAACTACACTCAAAGTAACCAAACTGAAAACGGGTACAGAGTACCAATTCAGAATATTTGCTGAAAACCGATATGGACAAAGCTTTGCTTTGGAGTCTGAACCAGTTGTAGCTCAATATCCCTACAAAGAACCAGGCCCTCCAGGAACACCATTTGCCACAGCCATCTCCAAAGACTCTATGGTTGTGCAGTGGCATGAACCAATCAACAATGGTGGGAGCCAAGTCATAGGTTACCACCTTGAGAGAAAGGAAAGGAATAGTATTTTGTGGACGAAAGTCAACAAAACCATTATTCATGACACCCAGTTTAAAGCACTGAACCTCGAAGAAGGCATTGAGTATGAATTTAGAGTTTATGCCGAAAATATTGTTGGTGTAGGCAAGGCGAGCAAGAATTCTGAATGCTACGTAGCCAGAGACCCCTGTGACCCACCAGGAACGCCAGAAGCAGTAATGGTTAAAAGAAATGAAATCACTTTACAGTGGACCAAACCTGTGTATGATGGTGGCAGTATGATCACAGGGTACATTGTGGAGAAACGGGATTTACCCGAGGGTCGCTGGATGAAAGCCAGCTTCACCAACGTCATTGAAACTCAGTTCACTGTGTCGGGTCTTACTGAGGATCAAAGATACGAATTCAGAGTCATTGCAAAGAATGCAGCTGGTGCAATAAGCAAACCCTCTGACAGTACTGGACCAGTAACTGCCAAGGATGAGGTTGAACTCCCACGAATTTCAATGGACCCAAAATTCAGAGACACAATAGTGGTAAATGCTGGAGAAACATTCAGACTTGAGGCTGATGTCCATGGAAAGCCCCTTCCCACCATTGAGTGGTTAAGAGGAGATAAGGAAATTGAAGAATCTGCTAGATACGAAATAAAGAACACAGATTTCAAAGCTTTACTTATTGTAAAAGATGCCATTCGAATTGACAGTGGACAGTATATTTTGAGAGCCTCTAATGTGGCCGGTTCTAAGTCATTCCCAGTAAATGTGAAAGTACTAGACAGACCAGGGCCTCCAGAAGGGCCAGTTCAGGTCACTGGAGTCACATCTGAAAAATGCACTTTGGCGTGGTCTCCACCACTTCAAGATGGTGGCAGTGACATTTCTCACTATGTCGTTGAAAAGCGGGAAACTAGTCGACTCGCATGGACTGTGGTTGCTTCAGAAGTTGTGACAAATTCTCTGAAAGTTACCAAGCTCTTAGAAGGGAATGAATACATCTTCCGAATAATGGCTGTCAACAAGTACGGTGTTGGAGAACCTTTGGAATCTGCACCAGTACTCATGAAGAATCCTTTTGTGCTTCCTGGACCACCAAAGAGCTTGGAAGTCACAAACATTGCCAAAGACTCCATGACAGTGTGCTGGAATCGGCCAGACAGTGATGGTGGGAGTGAGATCATTGGTTACATTGTGGAGAAGAGAGACAGAAGTGGCATTCGGTGGATAAAGTGCAACAAGCGCCGCATTACAGATTTGCGGCTCAGGGTCACGGGGCTAACAGAAGAGCATGAATACGAATTCAGAGTCTCTGCAGAAAATGCTGCTGGAGTTGGAGAACCGAGTCCAGCCACCATTTACTACAAGGCTTGTGATCCTGTGTTCAAACCTGGCCCACCCACCAATGCACACATTGTAGACACCACTAAAAATTCAATTACACTTGCCTGGAGCAAGCCCATCTACGACGGGGGCAGCGAGATCCTGGGCTACGTCGTAGAAATCTGTCGAGCAGATGAAGAGGAATGGCAAATAGTTACTCCACAGACTGGCCTGAGAGTCACTCGATTTGAAATCTCCAAACTCACTGAACACCAAGAATATAAAATACGAGTCTGTGCCCTCAACAAAGTTGGTTTAGGTGAGGCCGCAGCAGTTCCTGGTACTGTGAAACCAGAAGATAAACTTGAGGCACCTGAACTTGACCTTGACTCTGAGCTGAGGAAAGGAATTGTTGTGAGAGCTGGTGGATCTGCCAGAATCCATATTCCATTCAAAGGTCGTCCAACACCTGAAATCACCTGGTCTAAAGAGGAAGGTGAATTCACAGATAAGGTCCAAGTTGAGAAGGGAATGAACTTCACCCAACTCTCAATAGATAACTGTGACAGGAATGATGCTGGGAAATACATTCTCAAGTTGGAGAACAGCAGCGGGTCGAAGTCAGCTTTTGTAACTGTGAAAGTACTTGACACGCCAGGACCCCCACAGAATTTGGCTGTCAAGGAAGTGAGAAAAGACTCTGTCCTTCTGGTATGGGAACCGCCTATCATTGATGGTGGGGCAAAGGTCAAGAACTACGTCATTGACAAGCGGGAGTCAACCAGAAAAGCATATGCTAATGTGAGTAGCAAGTGCAGTAAAACAAGCTTTAAAGTTGAGAATCTGACTGAGGGAGCCATCTATTACTTTAGAGTCATGGCTGAGAATGAATTTGGAGTTGGTGTTCCTGTGGAAACCTCTGATGCCGTGAAAGCTTCTGAACCTCCTTCCCCACCAGGAAAGGTAACACTCACCGACGTGTCCCAAACCAGCGCATCACTTATGTGGGAGAAACCTGATCATGATGGTGGGAGCAGAATCCTGGGGTATGTTGTTGAGATGCAGCCCAAAGGAACAGAAAAATGGAGTGTAGTGGCTGAATCCAAAGTCTGTAATGCAGTTGTTACTGGCCTGAGCTCCGGACAAGAATATCAGTTCCGTGTCAAAGCTTACAACGAGAAAGGAAAAAGTGACCCGAGAGTGCTCGGTGTTCCTGTCATAGCCAAAGATTTGACTATCCAGCCTAGTTTTAAGCTGCCATTTAACACGTACAGTGTCCAAGCAGGAGAGGATCTGAAAATAGAAATCCCAGTCATAGGCCGACCAAGACCTAAAATTTCTTGGGTCAAAGATGGTGAGCCTCTTAAACAGACCACAAGAGTAAATGTTGAAGAAACGGCTACTTCGACTATTTTACACATTAAAGAAAGCAGCAAAGATGACTTTGGAAAATACAGTGTCACGGCAACGAACAGTGCAGGCACCGCAACAGAAAACCTCAGCATTATTGTTTTAGAAAAGCCTGGCCCTCCAGTTGGACCAGTGAAGTTTGACGAGGTGAGTGCGGACTTTGTGGTCATCTCTTGGGAACCTCCAGCCTATACAGGAGGATGTCAAATAAGCAACTACATCGTAGAGAAGCGAGATACCACGACCACCAACTGGCAGATGGTATCAGCGACAGTTGCCAGAACCACCATTAAAATAAGCAAACTGAAAACAGGCACTGAATACCAGTTTAGGATTTTTGCCGAGAACAGGTATGGAAAAAGTGCTCCCTTGGATTCTAAACCCGTTCTTGTACAATATCCATTTAAAGAACCTGGACCGCCTGGAACCCCATTTGTGACATCTGTCTCAAAAGATCAAATGCTGGTGCAGTGGCATGAGCCAGTTAATGATGGCGGCAGCAAAGTTACTGGCTACCATCTTGAGCAGAAGGAAAAGAATAGCATCCTGTGGGTCAAGTTGAATAAGAGCCCCATCCAGGACACCAAATTCAAAACAGTGGGGCTTGATGAAGGACTTGAATACGAGTTCAGGGTTTCCGCGGAGAACATTGTGGGCATCGGCAAGCCTAGCAAAGTGTCAGAGTGCTACGTAGCCCGCGACCCATGTGATCCACCTGGCCGCCCCGAAGCCATCGTCATTACAAGGAACAGTGTCACACTGAAATGGAAGAAACCTGCTTATGATGGTGGCAGCAAGATCACAGGTTATATCGTAGAAAAGAAGGATCTACCAGAAGGCCGGTGGATGAAAGCCAGCTTCACCAATGTTGTGGAGACTGAGTTTACAGTTTCCGGGCTTGTAGAAGACCAAAGATACGAATTTAGAGTAATTGCGAGAAACGCAGCCGGCAACTTCAGTGAGCCATCTGAAAGCAGTGGTGCGGTCACCGCGAGGGACGAAATTGACGCACCAAATGCCTCACTGGACCCTAAATATAGAGACGTCATCGTTGTTCATGCAGGAGAGACCTTTGTCCTCGAAGCTGATATCCGTGGCAAACCCATACCGGATATTGTTTGGTCAAAAGATGGCAACGAACTCGAAGAAACAGCAGCCAGGATGGAAATTAAATCCTCTCTCCAGAAGACGACTCTCATTGTCAAGGACTGCATCCGTACCGACGGAGGCCAGTACACCTTGAAACTCAGCAATGTCGGCGGCGCCAAGACTGTTCCCATCACTGTAAAGGTACTGGACAGGCCAGGGCCTCCCGAAGGACCTCTGAGGGTGACTGGAGTTACAGCTGAAAAGTGTTACCTGGCATGGAACCCACCTTTGCAAGACGGCGGTGCTAGCATTGCACATTACATCAT
Organism: Psammomys obesus; assembly: GCF_907164565.1. NCBI lineage: Eukaryota > Metazoa > Chordata > Mammalia > Rodentia > Muridae > Psammomys > Psammomys obesus. Next base: position 8,136,166 of record NW_026585895.1, read on the forward strand.
TGAAAAGAGAGAAACAAGCAGACTCTCCTGGACCCAGGTCTCAACTGAAGTGCAGGCCCTTAACTACAAAGTCACAAAGTTACTTCCTGGGAACGAGTACATTTTCCGGGTTATAGCGGTGAATAAATATGGAATCGGAGAACCCCTGGAGTCTGAGCCTGTGATAGCCTGTAATCCTTACAAGCTTCCAGGGCCCCCTTCTACACCTGAGGCCTCAGCAATCACCAAAGACTCGATGGTACTGACGTGGACACGTCCAGTGGACGATGGCGGTGCTGAAATTGAGGGGTATGTTCTTGAAAAGCGAGACAAGGAAGGCATTAGATGGACCAAGTGCAACAAGAAAACATTAACAGACCTTCGGTTCCGGGTAACCGGCCTCACAGAAGGCCATTCCTATGAATTCAGAGTTGCTGCTGAGAACGCAGCTGGTGTTGGGGAACCTAGCGAGCCATCTGTTTTCTACCGTGCCTGTGACGCCTTGTATCCACCAGGTCCACCAAGCAACCCCAAAGTGACAGACACTTCCAGATCTTCTGTCTCCCTAGCGTGGAATAAGCCAATTTACGATGGCGGCGCACCTGTGAGGGGCTATGTGATTGAGTTCAAAGAAGCTGCTGCTGACGAGTGGACGACCTGCACCCCGCCATCGGGATTACAAGGCAAACAGTTCACGGTGACCCAGCTTAAAGAGAACACTGAGTACAACTTCCGCATCTGCGCTTTCAATACGGAAGGTGTCGGGGAACCTGCAACCATACCTGGCTCTGTCGTGGCTCAGGAGAGGATGGAAGCACCAGAAATAGAACTCGATGCGGATCTCAGAAAGGTGGTGACTCTGCGAGCAAGCGCCACCTTGCGCCTGTTTGTCACGATCAAAGGCCGGCCAGAACCTGAAGTTAAGTGGGAAAAGGCCGAAGGCATTCTCACAGAGAGGGCCCAGATTGAGGTGACCAGTTCATACACAATGCTGGTGATTGACAATGTGACCAGGTTTGACAGTGGTAGATACAACCTCACCCTGGAAAACAACAGTGGCTCCAAAACGGCTTTTGTCAACGTCAGGGTTCTTGACTCGCCCAGTGCCCCTATGAACCTAACTGTCAGAGAAGTGAAGAAAGACTCAGTGACACTGGCCTGGGAGCCACCACTTATTGATGGCGGCGCAAAGATTACAAACTACATCGTTGAAAAACGAGAGACTACAAGGAAAGCTTATGCTACCATTACAAACAACTGCACTAAGAGTACTTTCAAAATTGAAAACCTACAAGAAGGGTGCTCTTACTACTTCCGAGTCCTGGCTGCTAACGAATATGGGATTGGTTTGCCGGCCGAAACAGCGGAACCCGTGAAAGTGTCTGAACCACCGCTCCCACCCGGAAGGGTGACCCTTGTGGATGTGACCCGTAGCACAGCTACGCTTAAGTGGGAGAAACCGGAAAGCGATGGTGGCAGCAAGATCACTGGTTATGTGGTAGAAATGCAGACAAAAGGCAGTGAAAAGTGGAGCACGTGCACACAAGTGAAGACCTTGGAGGCCACCGTATCTGGGCTCACTGCAGGAGAAGAGTATGTCTTCAGAGTAGCTGCAGTTAATGAAAAAGGAAGAAGTGATCCAAGACAGCTTGGGGTGCCAGTCATTGCAAAAGACATCGAAATAAAGCCTTCGGTGGAGCTCCCTTTCAATACTTTCAACGTTAAGGCTAAAGACCAACTCAAAATTGACATACCATTCAAAGGAAGGCCTCAAGCTACCGTGGCCTGGAAAAAAGACGGACAGGTCCTCAGAGAGACAACTAGAGTCAACGTGTCTTCCTCCAAGACTGTAACAACACTGTCCATTAAAGAAGCTTCCAGGGAGGATGTTGGAACTTACGAACTGTGTGTTTCAAATACTGCTGGATCCATTACAGTTCCCATCACTGTCATTGTCCTTGACAGGCCTGGACCTCCAGGACCTATCTGTATTGATGAGGTGAGCTGTGACAATGTGTCTATTTCTTGGAATCCTCCAGAATACGATGGTGGCTGCCAAATTAGCAACTACATTGTTGAAAAGAGAGAAACCACGTCTACAACATGGCAGGTAGTCTCACAAGCCGTGGCAAGAACATCCATTAAAATAGTCCGCCTGGTAACAGGAAGTGAGTATCAGTTCCGTGTTTGCGCAGAGAATCGATACGGAAAGAGTTCCTACAGTGAGTCCTCAGCTGTTGTTGCCGAGTATCCATTCAGCCCCCCAGGGCCTCCTGGTACTCCTAAAGTTGTGCATGCCACCAAGTCTACCATGGTTGTAAGCTGGCAGATACCAGTTAATGATGGAGGAAGCCAAGTACTTGGCTATCACCTTGAATACAAAGAAAGAAGCAGCATTCTCTGGTCGAAGGCAAACAAAGTCCTCCTTGCAGATACACAGATGAAGGTGTCCGGTCTGGATGAAGGGCTCATGTATGAGTACCGTGTATACGCTGAGAATATTGCTGGAATTGGTAAATGCAGCAAGGCATGCGAGCCAGTTGCCGCAAGAGATCCTTGTGACCCTCCCGGACAACCTGAAGTCACCAACATCACCAGAAAATCCGTGTCCCTGAAGTGGTCTAAACCGCGTTATGACGGTGGAGCTAAGATCACCGGGTACACTGTTGAACGCAGGGAACTACCCGACGGCAGGTGGCTCAAGTGCAATTTCACGAACGTGCAGGAAACGTACTTTGAAGTAACGGAGCTAACTGAAGACCAGCGTTACGAGTTCCGGGTTTTTGCGAGAAATGCCGCCGACTCTGTTAGTGAGCCATCCGAATCCACTGGCCCCATTACCGTGAAAGACGATGTCGAGGCACCAAGAATTATGATGGATGTCAAATTCCGAGACGTCATTGTTGTCAAAGCTGGAGAAGTCCTCAAGATAAATGCGGACATTGCAGGGAGACCTCTGCCAGTGATTTCCTGGGCCAAAGATGGGGTAGAAATTGAAGAAAGGGCAAAAACAGAAATTGTCTCGACAGACAGTAATACCACGTTAACAGTTAAAGACTGTGTAAGACGAGACTCTGGGCAGTACGTGCTTACACTGAAGAATGTTGCGGGAACTCGGACTATGGCAGTCACCTGTAAAGTACTCGATAAGCCTGGCCCACCAGCAGGACCACTTGAAATAAACGGCCTCACTGCTGAAAAGTGCTCCCTTTCCTGGGGCCGTCCCCAGGAAGATGGCGGTGCAGACATCGATTATTACATTGTGGAGAAGCGTGAAACAAGCCGCCTCGCGTGGACCATATGTGAAGCAGAGTTGAGGACAACGTCTTGTAAAGTGACCAAGCTACTCAAAGGCAATGAATACATCTTTAGAGTAACCGGCGTTAATAAGTATGGTGTCGGGGAGCCCTTGGAGAGCGTGGCCGTGAAGGCACTAGATCCGTTCACCACCCCTAGTCCACCCACATCTTTGGAGATTACATCTGTGACCAAAGATTCCATGACACTTTGCTGGTCAAGACCTGAGACCGATGGCGGCAGTGATATCTCTGGCTACGTAATCGAAAGACGTGAGAAAAACAGCCTACGGTGGATACGTGTGAATAAAAAACCAGTTTATGACCTGAGAGTGAAGTCAACAGGACTCCGGGAAGGATGTGAATATGAGTATCGGGTTTTTGCAGAAAATGCCGCTGGCCTAAGTCTTCCGAGTGAAACTTCTCCCTTAGTTCGGGCAGAAGATCCAGTGTTCTTGCCGTCTCCTCCATCCAAACCCAAAATTGTAGACTCGGGAAAGACAACCATTACCATCAGTTGGGTTAAGCCCTTGTTTGACGGTGGGGCTCCAATAACCGGCTATACTGTAGAATACAAAAAGTCTGATGAAACTGACTGGAGAGCTGCCATTCAGAGCTTCAGAGGCACCGAATACACAATGAGTGGGCTAACGACAGGGGCCGAGTACGTTTTCAGAGTGAGGTCTGTCAATAAGGTTGGGGCCAGTGACCCCAGTGATAGCTCCGACCCACAGGTAGCAAAAGAACGAGAAGAAGAACCTGTATTTGATGTTGACAGTGAAATGAGGAAGACTTTGGTTGTCAAGGCTGGCTCCTCATTTACCATGACAGTTCCTTTCAGAGGAAGACCAGTACCCAACGTCTCCTGGAGTAAGCCGGACACTGACCTCCGCACCAGAGCATACATCGATTCCACAGATTCTCGGACATTGCTTACGATTGAAAATGCCAACAGAACCGATTCTGGAAAATACACACTGACGATCCAGAATGTTTTGAGTGCTGCCTCCATGACCTTCGTTGTCAAAGTTCTAGATTCCCCGGGTCCTCCATCCAATATCACTGTACGTGAAATAACAAAGGAGACGGCTGTGCTGTCCTGGGACGTCCCCGAGAATGATGGCGGGGCACCAGTGAAGAATTACCACATAGAAAAGCGCGAGGCCAGCAAGAAGGCTTGGGTGTCTGTCACCAACAACTGCAACCGCCTCTCTTACAAAGTGACCAACCTACAAGAAGGAGCTATTTACTACTTCAGAGTCGCTGGAGAAAACGAGTTTGGTGTTGGTGTGCCAGCCGAAACAAAGGAAGGCGTTAAAATAACAGGTACCTATCAAGAACAAAATATATCCATATTTTGCTACAATAATGTGAATCTCTCAAGTTAGTCGTTTTAATCTTAAAAGACTTTGAGTTCACATCCCCAAACTATTTATGCCATAACGCAAAATGAATCCCTAATAACTGACATAGCTAGGAAGATACCATAAGATACATTAGATTTAAGGCTACACATACATTTAGTGTATGTGCAAAAACTATATGAAGCTTCTTCTAAGATGGCTCTTGTCCTCCATTGTATGCCCACAATGAATCTGGGGCAGATTCTGTCATTTTATGGTGTTGCTTGAGACTTTATTTAAATCTGAGAACTCTAACATACAGATGCATAGCTGGTGGGGCTTTGGCCAAAAAGCCAAAGTTGTCACAAATAGACTCAAGTCAAAGTAAATGCATTTGGCTTTGACTTAAAAGTTTTTCTCTGATAATGTATAAAGGATGCATGTGAAGGAAAATGTTGTAATGATTGTTTCCTTTCTTCCATTTTTTTGTTGTCGTTGTTGTTAGAAAAACCAAGCCCACCAGAAAAGCTTGGAGTAACAAGTGTGTCCAAAGACAGTGTTTCCCTGAGCTGGTTGAAGCCAGAACATGACGGCGGAAGCAGAGTTGTACACTATGTTGTTGAAGCACTAGAAAAAGGACAGAAAAACTGGGTTAAGTGTGCAGTGGTGAAGACAACCCATCATGTTGTTTCCGGGCTGAGAGAGAATCATGAATACTTCTTCCGGGTCTCTGCAGAAAACCAAGCTGGCCTGAGTGACCCAAGGGAGCTCCTGCTTCCTGTCCTCATAAAGGATCAGCTAGGTATGTCTAAGTTTATGCATAAGCAAATTTTAATTTTCTGCATTCAGGTAAGTTAAGTTTTTAGACATTTTTTTTTTCATCTTTGTTTACCATTCTTCTATTTTTCAGAACCACCTGAAATTGATATGAAGAATTTCCCAAGTCACACAGTGTATGTCCGAGCCGGTTCCAACCTTAAAGTTGACATCCCAATTTCTGGAAAGCCACTACCCAAAGTGACCTTATCAAGAGATGGCGTGCCCCTGAAGGCAACCATGAGATTTAATACTGAGATCACTGCTGAGAACCTCACCATCAATCTTAAAGAAAGTGTTACCGCTGATGCTGGAAAATACGAGATCACTGCTGCCAACGCCAGTGGAACCACCAAAACCTTCATTAACATCATTGTGCTGGACAGGCCCGGTCCTCCTACTGGCCCTGTTGCCATTAGTGATATAACTGAAGAAAGTGTGACTCTCAAGTGGGAGCCACCCAAGTATGATGGTGGAAGCCATGTTACCAACTACATTGTTCTGAAGAGAGAAACAAGCACTGCAGTGTGGACGGAGGTGTCGGTGACAGTAGCGAGAACCATGATCAAAGTCATGAAACTGACCACGGGAGAAGAATACCAGTTCCGCATCAAGGCGGAGAATCGCTTCGGCATCAGCGATCACATAGATTCGGCCTGTGTGGTTGTCAAACTACCATACAGTAAGTTGCCGACCTTTGACACCCGGATTGGTGTTTCCCATACACACGTGCTCAATGCCTGTCTTAATGTACGGGTTTTCTCTCTTTCCTAGCGATACCTGGACCACCATCCACACCCTGGGTCTCTAACGTGACTCGCGAAAGCATCACTGTGGGCTGGCATGAGCCAGTGTCCAATGGAGGCAGTGCAGTCACAGGCTACCACTTGGAAATGAAAGACAGAAACAGTATTTTGTGGCAAAAAGCCAACAAAATGATCATCCGTACAACTCACTTCAAAGTCACCACAATCAGTGCTGGGCTTATTTATGAATTCAGGGTGTATGCAGAAAACGCCGCTGGTATCGGAAAACCCAGCCATCCTTCTGAACCAGTCTTGGCCATTGATGCCTGTGGTATGTGTTTGTCCGGAGCAGAGCAGTTCTGATATCTTAAAAATGGAAAAGTTTGTTTCTTCAAAGCAAAATGGATTGGTCTAAGTGCCACTGATCTGCTTTCTTGTTATTACAGAACCCCCAAGAAACGTGCGGATCACTGATATTTCGAAGAACTCTGTCAATCTTTCATGGCAACAACCAGCCTTTGATGGAGGAAGCAAGATTACAGGCTACATTGTTGAAAGGCGTGACCTTCCAGATGGGAGGTGGACCAAGGCCAGCTTCACCAATGTTATTGAGACTCAATTCACAGTCTCTGGCTTGACTCAGAATTCCCAGTATGAATTCCGGGTCTTTGCTAGAAATGCTGTTGGCTCCGTCAGCAACCCATCTGAGGTCATTGGCCCCATCACATGCATTGACTCTTATGGTAAGAAGTTTTCACTCAATGTTTCCTTTAAAGGCTTTTACGTGCATTTTAGTTAAATTATGGGAGTAACTATAAACTGGCTGGAATATTGAGGAAACACTTTAACCCCTCTACATCTCCCTTGATTTCACTAAAAATTAGATTTTGATTATAGGATTGCTAAAGGTCTTTAAAATGTTTAGATTTTTTTGATTATCTGAGTTGGTGCTTGCCTTCTATTTTAAGTTATCAGACTGAATAATTAACTCACAGGTGCCACCCCCACAGACTCTCCAAGTTCATGAAAGACCACACAGAGTAGTAAATGATCATAGTATTAACAGTACCTGCCATCAGTTGGGCAATTTCCATGAATATCCTTCTTCCATTAATTTTCTCCCTTAGTTCCAACAACACAGATTAATCCACTTTGCAAAAGTAAGCCTAAAGCTTAGAGTGTTTATGTAAAGTCCCCAAGGCCAAAAACTCAGCAGTAATGAGAAGTGTCTTTGTAACCCTCTCTATATCACTGTCAGTCCAAATATAATTCTATAAAATAAATGGCATTCAGCTAATAATGGCTTGGAAATGAGAATTTCCTGAGAGTCAAGTACCCTGTGACACTTTGGGGGTTTTGTTTTTGTGTTGTATTTTTTTTTTAATTTTATGTACATTGGTATTTGCTGCATGTATACCTGTGTGAGGGTGTCAGATTTTGTAGTTACAGACAGTTGTGAGCTGCCATGGGGTGCTGGGAAATTGAACTCAGGTCCTCAGGATAGCATCAGTGCTCTTAACCACTGAGCCATCCCTCCAGCCCCTCTGTGACACTTTGTAATGGTTTTCCATTTTCAAAAAGGGATGTGAGCCTCTTCACGTCTGGACCAACAGTCTCACTCCCACCCTTGTGCTGGAAACCCCAGGGCCACCCTTTACTAGTGAGGGTTTGCAGGTTCTGAGTACTTGTTGTACTGTAAAGCCAGCCAAACTCATACATCTCAACAATTATAAGAAGCCTGGCAGGACATCTTCTCATGGACATAGAGCCATGTGAGTAGAGAAGTGAAGCTTCAAGAATCTGACATGGAAAGGAAGAGAAAACAAATGGAAAGAAGTCAGAGGCAAAGGAAAGATCCTGTTTTCATCACTGAAATGAAATACCTACTAGAGGTTAAAATACATTTAGAAAGTACTGACTTCCCTGTGCAGTTTGTGTAGTGTTCCTGGGGTTCAGAGTCTGCTCAGTGTGTCTTCCCGGCTGAGATATAGAAGCAGCTTTTAAGATGAAAGGTTTAAAGTGAGTAGGCTTAGACCTGCTTACAGTACACACAACACACATGCGCCCACAATTGGCAAAGGGCCAGTTCCCTATTTTGAAGTCCCTGCAACTACACTTTTCATCCTTGTAAGATTTTAACTATTGCCTCATCTGTTTTCTTGCAGGTGGTCCTGTGATTGACTTGCCTCTAGAATATACAGAAGTCGTCAAATACAGAGCAGGAACATCTGTGAAGCTCCGGGCTGGCATTTCTGGCAAACCCGAGCCTACCATTGAGTGGTACAAAGATGATAAAGAATTACAAACCAATGCATTGGTGTGTGTTGAAAATAGCACTGACCTGGCATCTATCCTCATCAAAGATGCCAACCGCCTCAATAGCGGAAGCTATGAATTAAAACTAAGGAATGCCATGGGTTCTGCCTCGGCCACCATCAGAGTACAGATCCTTGGTAGGTGCTTCACATGGACAATGTCCTTTTTTTGTTTACCTAAGGTGTTGTACTCGAAAGACAGTTGGCCCTTTAAAGGCCCTCACAATGTTTTCTCCTCTCATTGGCAGACAAACCGGGACCTCCAGGGGGGCCGATTGAGTTTAGGACTGTCACCGCAGAAAAGATAACACTGCTCTGGAGGCCGCCGGCTGATGATGGCGGTGCAAAGATCACTCACTACATCGTGGAGAGACGTGAGACCAGCCGAGTCGTGTGGTCCATGGTGGCTGAAAACCTGGAAGAGTGCATCATCACAACTACCAAAATTATCAAAGGGAATGAGTACATCTTCCGAGTCCGAGCTGTGAACAAATATGGAATTGGCGAGCCGCTGGAATCGGATCCGGTCGTAGCCAAGAATGCCTTTGGTGAGCAATAGCCTGATAGAAAACTAAAAGATGTAAAAACACAGAGATATAAGCTATTCTGGCAGCTTATGGATGTTTTCTTAAAATTGTTTTCTTTTGCAACTCCTCTTGTCTCATTACCATCCTTTCCACACGGATACTGTCATTACTAGTATTTCAGGCAGAACTTAAAGATGAAAGATGAGAAAGTAAAATCTGTTGACCCTTTAAACTGATCTGTTTTGTTTTTTGTTGTTGTTGTTTTTTTTTTTCCTAAATAGTTACACCTGGGCCACCAAGCATCCCAGAGGTAACGAAGATTAATAAGAATTCAATGACTGTTGTCTGGGACAGACCAACTGTAGATGGTGGTAGTGAAATAAATGGCTATTTCCTCGAAAGACGAGACAAGAAGAGTCTAGCATGGCTTAAAGTACTAAAGGAGACTATTCGTGACACCAGACAAAAGGTGACGGGACTCACGGAAAACAGTGACTATCAATACCGAGTCTGTGCTGTAAATGCCGCTGGAATGGGTCCATTCTCAGAACCATCCGACTTCTACAAGGCTGCCGATCCTATTGGTAAGTGCTCGCACACAGAATCTTCACTTGTCTTTTGTGCAACTGAACTGCAGATAACTGTGTAATTACTCTATTGCAAATGGCCATTCCAGATCCTCCAGGCCCACCTGCCAAGATAAGAATTGCAGATTCAACAAAATCATCCATCACTCTTGGCTGGAGTAAACCTGTCTATGACGGGGGCAGTGATGTCACTGGCTATGTTGTTGAGATGAGACAGGGCGAGGAGGAGGAATGGACTATTGTCTCTACCAAGGGAGAAGTCAGAACTACAGAATATGTGGTGTCTAACCTGAAACCCGGAGTCAATTACTATTTCCAAGTGTCGGCAGTAAACTGCGCTGGCCAGGGAGAACCCATAACAATGACTGAACCTGTACAAGCTAAAGACATCCTTGGTATGTACAACCAGTGTGGTAATGCTTTCCTGTCTTCTTAAGAGTTCTAGGCAAAGACTAGTCATCTTCTAATGACTCTTGTAAATTTCTTCTAAAATGTCCATTTTGTGTCTACAGAGGAACCAGAAATCGACCTAGATGTGGCTCTCAGAACATCTGTGATAGCTAAAGCTGGAGAGGATGTGCAGCTGTTGATTCCCTTTAAAGGCAGACCTCCGCCTACTGTCACCTGGAGGAAAGATGACAAGAATCTTGGCAGCGATGCCAGATACAGCATCCAAAACACCGATTCATCATCCTTACTGGTTATTCCTCAAGTCACCCGCCACGACACAGGCAAATACGTCCTCACAATAGAAAATGGAGTCGGCCAACCGAAGTCGTCCACTGTGACTGTTAAAGTGCTCGACACACCAGCTGCCTGCCAGAAGCTACAGCTGAAACACGTTTCCCTAGGCACAGTCACATTGCTGTGGGATCCTCCTCTCATCGACGGAGGGTCTCCTGTCATTAATTACGTCATTGAAAAGAGAGACGCCACCAAGAGAACATGGTCTGTCGTGTCACACAAGTGTTCCGGCACAGCCTTTAAGGTGACAGACTTATCAGAGAAAACTCCATTCTTCTTCAGAGTTCTCGCAGAGAATGAAATCGGAGTGGGCGAGCCCTGTGAGACTACAGAGCCTGTGAAGGCTGCTGAGGTACCAGCACCCATTCGTGATCTCTCAATGAAAGACTCCACAAAGACATCCGTGGTCCTGAGCTGGACCAAGCCTGATTTCGATGGTGGGAGCATCATCACGGACTATGTTGTGGAAAGGAAAGGCAAGGGAGAACAAGCGTGGTCACACGCTGGCATCAGTAAGACATGCGAAATTGAGATCGGGCAGCTTAAAGAGCAGTCCGTCTTGGAATTCCGAGTGATGGCTCGAAATGAGAAAGGTCAGAGCGACCCTGTCACTATTGGGCCACTTACAGTGAAAGAGCTTGTAATTACACCTGAAGTTGACTTGTCGGAAATCCCCGGGGCACAAATATCTGTGAGAATTGGACATAATGTACACCTTGAGTTACCTTACAAGGGAAAACCCAAACCATCCATAAGTTGGCTTAAAGACGGCTTGCCACTGAAAGAGAGTGAATATGTTCGTTTCAGTAAAACAGAAAACAAAATTACTTTGAGTATTAAGAATGTGAAGAAAGAGCATGGAGGGAAATACAGTGTTATTCTCGATAATGCTGTATGTAGAAACTCTTTCCCCATTACAATCATCACCCTTGGTCCACCATCAAAACCCAAAGGACCCATTCGATTTGATGAAATCAAGGCCGACAGCGCCATCATGTCGTGGGATGTACCTGAAGATGATGGAGGAGGAGAAATTACTTGCTATAGCATTGAGAAGCGGGAAGCCTCACAAACTAATTGGAAGATGGTGTGCTCAAGTGTCGCCAGAACAACGTTCAAAGTTTCCAATCTGGTCAAAGATTCTGAATATCAGTTTAGAGTTAGAGCGGAAAACCGATATGGTGTCAGTGAGCCACTGGTCTCAAATATTATCGTGGCCAAACACCAGTTCAGGATTCCCGGCCCTCCAGGAAAGCCGGTAATTTACAATGTGACTTCGGATGGCATGTCCCTAACTTGGGATGCACCAGTTTATGACGGTGGCTCGGAAGTTACTGGATTCCATGTTGAAAAGAAGGAAAGAAACAGCATTCTCTGGCAAAGGGTTAACACATCACCAATATCTGGGAGAGAATACAGAGCTACTGGTTTAATAGAGGGACTGGACTACCAGTTCCGAGTATACGCCGAGAATTCTGCTGGCCTGAGCAAGCCTAGTGATGCAAGCAAGTTTACATTAGCTGTTTCCCCAGTAGGTAAGTGACTGTTCTCAAATATATTTAATTATGCAACCAAACACATTAGTGATAAACACATCAAACTCTGCTTCACTTTCAGAAGTCCCCCTCCTGGCTCTATCTGGTCATTAGAGAACCAGTCATGTAAAGCCAGAAAAATGACTTGGGGTGGGGGGGTTAAGGTAGGTATTGTCTATGTAGCCCTGGCTGTCCTGGAATACACTCTGTAAACCAGACTAGCCTCCAAATCAAGAGATCTTCCTGCCCCGGCTAGGATTAAAGGTGTGAACCATTGCACCTGGCTAAGTAATGATTTTAACTGAGTCTGATAATCTAATTTGGAATTCTTGAAATCTCTGAAACACTATGAAGCAGAAAGTTGAAATCAGCGCCTGGGGGGTTTCTCCATCTTGTTTTACTTCATTGGTAATTAAAAGATGATGATACAGAGTGAGCAGTATATTTATTTAACTTTTCTATAATTGTTCAGACCCGCCTGGAACTCCTGACTACATCGATGTCACCCGGGAAACCATTACACTGAAATGGAACCCTCCACTGCGTGATGGGGGCAGTAAGATCGTGGCCTACAGCATCGAGAAACGGCAAGGGAATGACCGCTGGGTTAGATGCAACTTCACTGACGTCAGCGAATGTCAGTACACAGTCACAGGCCTCAGTCCCGGGGATCGCTATGAGTTCAGAATACTTGCTAGAAATGCTGTCGGAACTATAAGCCCACCCTCACAGTCTTCCGGCATCATCATGACAAGGGATGAAAACGGTAAGCATTTCCAACTGATTTTCATGAAGAGTTTTCACATTCTAAAAAGTGCTTTTGGCCTCTGGTTTATAAAAGAGGGGACAGAGGTCTTTGTCTATAAATTAGCCAAGGCTGCCATGTGGATGAAGTCCTTTTTGATATCAAATCTTGATACCTTCAATAACAATTTTCACTGTGTCTATTATTTAACTGCATTCCCATGTAAAGATCAGGCAAGTGGGAATGAGTTTGTAGGTTTGTAGTTTCAGCCATTTACAATAAATTAAAGGGTCCCTAGGAACAGCTGTCCATCTGTATTGGAGTTATTCAGATGGGACATAGATGGCGCAGCCCAGTCACTACCTGCTCAGATGGAGGTAATGGCTTCTCCCAGGAACTTGTTTGCATATGCAACGCTATCAGGAAGTGAAGACTTGCAAGTATTGCAGTTCTCTTCCTGCAGAGTAAGCACGTCAGGAGTAACAGAGGGAATAAGCCAGCCGTGGAGAAATGTTTAATTGCATAGTCTAAGCTCTCCATTGCTAGTCCTACTTTCAAAATGGCCTTTGGTGCCATGGAAATGGTCACCCTCTCAGGCTTTATGATATGCTCCTGATGAAAACTGTGTTAATGTATGTCCTTATTAAGCCAGGTTAACAAACATTTCTGTTCTTCTACAGTCCCACCAACAGTAGAGTTTGGCCCCGAGTACTTCGACGGTCTTGTCATTAAGTCTGGAGACAGCCTTAGAATCAAAGCTTTGGTCCAAGGACGACCAGTACCACGAGTAACTTGGTTCAAAGATGGAGTTGAAGTTGAGAGGAGAATGAACATGGAGATAACTGATGTTCTTGGCTCCACCAGCCTCTTTGTGAGAGATGCAACCCGAGATCACCGGGGTGTTTACACTGTCGAAGCCAAAAATGTATCCGGTTCCACAAAAGCAGAAATTACAGTCAAAGTACAAGGTAGCTTAAAATAAAATTCAGTCTGATTCACTGGACTTGGGTTAGGGATATGGCTAGTTATCCTTTAGTGGACAAGAAGAAAAAGTCGCTAACTCTTAATACTCGTTTTTGTAGATACACCAGGGAAGGTCGTGGGGCCAATACGATTCACTAATATCACCGGGGAAAAGATGACGCTGTGGTGGGATGCGCCGCTCAATGATGGCTGTGCGCCGGTCACCCACTACATCGTTGAAAAACGGGAAACCAGCAGACTCGCTTGGGCATTAATCGAGGACAACTGTGAAGCCCACAGTTACACTGCCATTAAACTAATAACCGGCAATGAGTATCAGTTCCGGGTGTCCGCGGTTAACAAGTTTGGTGTGGGCAGGCCACTGGAATCCGACCCCGTGGTTGCTCAAATACAATACAGTAAGTCTCCAGTTCTACTGAATGGTACCATGCCGTGAGGGTGACTTTCCAAGCAAATGAATCTAACTTTGGCTTTTCCCCTGTTACAGCCATTCCAGACGCCCCTGGGATTCCGGAACCTAGCAACGTAACAGGCAACAGCATTACCCTGACGTGGGCGAGGCCAGAATCAGATGGTGGCAATGAGATCCGACACTACATCCTTGAAAGGAGAGAAAAGAAGAGCACCCGATGGGTCAAAGTGACCAGCAAGCGACCCATCTCTGAGACGAGATTCAAAGTCACTGGCCTGGTAGAAGGCAACGAGTATGAATTCCACGTCATGGCCGAAAATGCTGCGGGGGTAGGACCAGCAAGCGGCATCTCAAGACTGATTAAATGCAGGGAACCCGTTAACCCACCGAGTGCCCCCTCGGTGGTCAAAGTGACGGACACATCAAAGACGACCGTGAGCTTAGAGTGGGCCAGGCCAGTCTTTGACGGTGGGTTGGAAATAATTGGGTACATGATAGAGATGTGCAAAGCTGACTTAGGGGACTGGCACAAGGTGAACACAGAGCCCTGTGTGAAAACAAGATACACAGTCACGGACCTGCAGGCCGGCGAAGAGTACAAGTTCCGGGTCAGTGCCGTCAATGCTGCCGGGAAAGGAGACAGCTGCGAGGTGACGGGCACAATAAAAGCAGTTGATCGGCTATCGGCTCCCGAGTTAGACATTGATGCAAACTTCAAGCAGACTCACATTGTCAGAGCGGGAGCCAGCATCCGCCTCTTCATCGCCTATCAGGGTAGGCCCACTCCCACAGCGGCGTGGAGCAAGCCTGACTCGAACCTCAGCATCCGGGCAGACATCCACACCACAGACTCCTTCAGCACGCTCACTGTGGAAAACTGCAACCGGACTGACGCAGGGAAGTACACCCTCACGGTGGAAAACAACAGCGGCAGCAAGTCCATAACGTTCACCGTGAAGGTGCTAGACTCTCCAGGCCCCCCGGGCCCAATCACCTTCAAAGACGTGACCCGGGGCTCTGCCACCCTGATGTGGGATGCCCCTCTCCTCGATGGCGGTGCCCGAATCCATCACTACGTGGTAGAGAAACGAGAAGCAAGTCGCCGCAGCTGGCAGGTTGTCAGCGAGAAATGCACTCGCCAGATCCTCAAGGTCGGAGACCTGACGGAAGGCGTGCCCTACTATTTCCGGGTCTCTGCCGAAAACGAGTATGGTGTGGGTGAACCCTATGAAATGCCCGAACCAATTGTAGCCACAGAACAGCCCGCTCCACCTCGGAGACTTGATGTCGTGGACACCAGCAAGTCCTCCGCCGTCCTGGCTTGGCTGAAGCCCGATCACGACGGCGGCAGCCGGATCACGAGCTACCTGCTTGAAATGAGGCAGAAGGGCTCCGACTTCTGGGTGGAGGCCGGCCACACCAAACAGCTCACCTTCACCGTGGAGCGCCTGGTGGAGAACACCGAATACGAATTCCGGGTGAAAGCCAAGAACGACGCCGGCTACAGTGAGCCCAGGGAAGCCTTCTCGTCCGTTATCATCAAGGAGCCGCAAATCGAGCCCACTGCTGACCTCACGGGAATCACCAATCAGCTCATAACCTGCAAAGCCGGAAGCGCCTTTACCATTGACGTGCCAATCAGTGGGCGCCCCGCCCCCAAAGTGACCTGGAAACTAGAAGAAATGAGACTCAAGGAGACAGACCGAATGAGCATCACGACAACAACAGACAGGACCACCCTGACTGTAAAGGACAGCATGAGAGGGGACTCGGGCCGATACTTCCTGACCCTGGAAAACACAGCTGGGGTTAAAACATTTACTGTCACGGTTGTGGTCATTGGAAGGCCAGGGCCAATAACTGGTCCTATCGAGGTCTCCTCTGTCTCAGCTGAATCCTGTGTCCTTTCATGGACGGAACCAAAAGACGATGGGGGCACTGAAATTACCAATTACATAGTTGAAAAGCGCGAGTCGGGAACAACAGCCTGGCAGCTTATCAACTCCAGCGTCAAGCGCACTCAGATTAAAGTCACCCACCTCACAAAATACAAAGAATACTGTTTCCGCGTCAGTTCAGAGAACAGATTTGGGGTCAGCAAGCCTGTGGAGACGGTGCCAATAGTCGCTGAACATCCATTTGGTAAGAAAAACTAAAATCAAATTTCTAAGTCTGTTTTTCAATATTTCCACTGAATCTTATGAAACCGCATTCTCATTTACTCCTGTCCATATTTAGTTCCGCCAAGTGCTCCTACAAGACCTGAAGTCTACTACGTGTCCGCCAATGCCATGTCAATTCGCTGGGAAGAGCCCTACCACGACGGTGGCAGTAAAATCGTTGGTTACTGGGTGGAGAAGAAAGAGCGAAACACCATCCTGTGGGTGAAAGAAAACAAGGTGCCATGTCTAGAGTGCAACTACAAGGTGACAGGCCTCGTGGAGGGGCTGGAATATCAGTTCCGGACATACGCGCTCAACGCTGCAGGCGTCAGCAAGGCCAGCGAGGCTTCCAGACCCATCATGGCTCAAAACCCAGTTGGTGTGTATGAAATTCTCAAGGCAGGCTTGTTGCTGTCCTTGGCATGAGCACCCAGCTGAATCTGTAACCCGATTTTTGTATCCTTTCTAGATCCGCCGGGTAGACCAGAAGTAACAGATGTCACCAGGTCAACAGTGTCGCTGATTTGGTCTGCCCCGGTCTATGACGGAGGCAGCAAAGTCGTGGGCTACATCATAGAACGGAAGCCAGTCAGCGAAGTTGGAGATGGTCGCTGGCTCAAGTGCAACTATACCATTGTCTCTGATAATTTCTTCACTGTGACTGCCCTCAGTGAAGGAGACACTTACGAGTTCCGTGTGCTGGCCAAGAACGCAGCTGGTGTAATCAGCAAAGGCTCTGAATCCACAGGCCCTGTCACTTGCCGAGATGAATACGGTAGGAAATAGCCTGTGTTTTCCTTGTAGCTTACCATAGGGTTTTCCTTTTTAGCTCCAGTGGCTGTCTGAACTGTCAGGCGTTCACGCGCATCTGTTTTGCCTGTTCACAGCTCCACCCAAAGCCGAACTAGACGCCAGGTTACAAGGCGACCTGGTGACCATCCGGGCAGGTTCGGATCTGGTCCTCGATGCTGCCGTTGGCGGCAAACCTGAACCCAAAATCATCTGGACCAAAGGAGACAGGGAACTGGATCTCTGTGAAAAGGTCTCTCTGCAGTACACTGGCAAGCGAGCAACAGCTGTGATCAAATACTGTGACCGAGGCGACAGTGGAAAGTACACGCTGACAGTGAAGAATGCCAGTGGGACCAAGTCCGTAGCTGTCATGGTCAAGGTTCTAGGTAAGTACATCAAAGGCCCCGCTGCCGCCGTTGTCGTTGTTACTGTTGTGGCACTGCCAGGCTCATCACACCTTGTCATCCTACCTGTTTCAGACTCCCCTGGCCCCTGCGGAAAACTCACCGTCAGCAGGGTAACAGAGGAGAAGTGCACCTTGGCCTGGAGCCTTCCTCAGGAAGATGGAGGAGCAGAGATAACGCACTACATTGTAGAGAGACGAGAGACCAGCCGGCTCAACTGGGTGATCGTGGAAGGGGAGTGCCTGACTTTGTCCTACGTGGTCACCAGACTCATCAAGAACAACGAATACACATTCCGAGTGAGAGCGGTGAACAAGTACGGCCTTGGTGTGCCCGTTGAATCAGAGCCCATCGTGGCCAGAAACTCTTTCAGTGAGTGTTAACTTTTTAAATGCTAAGGGATCCAGGGAGAAGGGTAGTCACGTTCACAGTGGTTTTGTGCAGTTCTGACCGTTCTTATTCGCGTTCAATACAAACAGCGATTCCATCGCAACCTGGCATACCAGAGGAAATGGGGGCTGGCAAAGAGCACATCATCATTCAGTGGACGAAACCCGAATCCGACGGTGGCAACGAAATCAGCAACTACCTCGTAGACAAACGCGAGAAGAAGAGCCTGCGCTGGACACGTGTCAACAAAGACTATGTGGTGTACGACACCAGGCTGAAGGTGACCGGCCTCATGGAAGGCTGTGATTATCAGTTCCGGGTGACTGCGGTGAACGCCGCTGGCAACAGCGAACCCAGTGAAGCTTCCAACTTCATCTCCTGCAGAGAGCCGTCATGTGAGTTCCAAGACCCAGACAGTAAACCAGGGCCAATCAAACACATGACAAACATCTTCCAAGGTGGCAACTCCAGGAACATCAGAATTTATGTAAAGCATATACCTGATGTAGCATAGAAGTAGAGTAATCTTAAATATATACAGCATTTTAACTGTTACTTTTATTACTGGCAGCAGTTAGCATTGCTAAAAACTGTTGAAAACTGTTGCAGTATTTGTATGGTTTCTGAAAAGTAATAAATTGTTCTAATACCAACATGAGAGGTATATTTTATGTCTTCTAAAAGAGGGAAAAAATAAGTTCTACTGATGAGTACTGGAAAGGAAAAACAGCAAAATCCCTTTTGAACAGAGGCTTAGCGGAGCATAAAGTACCTAGCATTAAAATAAGTCACTAACAAAATAATTATTCTGTGGCCTTCAGAAATGACATAGGCTTTTATAGTTTGAGCCCAAGAGCTGAAAGGAGTAAGTCGCCGGGACCGAAGAGGGAAAGGACAGAACCAGATTGCAGCGCTCATTAGACATACAGAGGTGATGGTAATCCAATGAAAGAACAGCTGAAGAAAAGTCCCTGAGAACGAGCTAGGAGAGGAACTTAGCTAAGGGAGAATACGCCCTTGCTAGCCAAAGTGAGAGGGGAAAAAAGCCACATTCCCAGAGCAATCTAAATCGTGAAGTAACTGTAATGATAACGTATAGCCTATGTAGCATTGCCCTAGAGAATCCAAAAGATCAAAACCCTGTTACAAAGAGGGTCTTCGTAAGTTTTGAAAGCCTCTGTGGATCTTGAAAACAAACCCATAACTTGCCAAGCCTCCTTATTTGTGCAATGCTTACATCTCACTTTCGAATTTCAGACACCCCTGGGCCGCCTTCCTCTCCGAGGGTTGTGGATACCACCAAACGCAGTATTAGCTTGGCATGGACCAAGCCCATGTACGATGGTGGCGCCGACATCATAGGATATGTCCTAGAGATGCAAGAGAAGGACACTGATCAATGGTGCCGAGTGCATACAAACGCTACAATCAGGAACAACGAATTCACCGTGACAGACCTCAAAATGGGCCAGAAATACTCCTTCCGGGTCGCTGCTGTGAACGTGAAGGGGATGAGTGAATACAGCGAACAAGTTGCTGGAATTGAGCCCGTGGAAAGACTAGGTATTTAACCTGGAAGCCTTTGTTTACATGAGTTGCTTTCGCATCCCATCTGCTCATCAGTTAATCACATTTTGATATTTACTTTCCAGAAATACCAGATCTTGAGCTTGCGGATGATCTGAAAAAGACAGTGACCCTCAGGGCTGGAGCCTCATTGCGCCTGATGGTGTCTGTATCCGGAAGACCGGCTCCTGTCATCACGTGGAGCAAGAAAGGCATCGACCTTGCCAATCGGGCGATTATTGACAACACGGAGAGCTACTCGTTACTCATCGTGGACAAAGTTAATCGGTATGATGCTGGCAAATACACAATTGAAGCTGAAAACCAATCTGGCAAGAAATCAGCAACGGTCCTTGTTAAAGTCTATGGTAAGTAACTATCAGTTGAGCTGGGCTGTGAGTAGACACCCCAGAAACGTACACCTAATTGTGTACCGGCCTAGTGATGAGTACCTCACAAGAGGAGACCTCCATTGGGTATATTTTCCCATGACACGAAAAGAGTATCAATCAAGCAATGAGGAGTAAGCATCAATCTTTCCTTCTGGTCTTTTTTATTAAGATACTCCTGGCCCCTGTCCTTCAGTGAAGGTTAAGGAAGTTTCAAGGGATTCTGTGACCATCACTTGGGAAATCCCCACCATTGACGGTGGCGCTCCCGTCAACAATTACATCATTGAGAAGCGAGAAGCCGCTATGAGAGCATTCAAAACAGTAACCACTAAGTGCAGCAAGACTCTTTACCGAATCTCTGGCCTCATTGAGGGAACCATGTACTACTTTAGAGTGCTTCCCGAGAACATCTACGGCATCGGAGAGCCTTGTGAAACATCAGACGCAGTTTTGGTTTCGGAAGTTCCTTTGGTGCCCACAAAGCTAGAAGTGGTCGATGTCACCAAATCCACCGTGACCCTTGCCTGGGAAAAACCGCTCTATGATGGCGGAAGCCGCCTCACTGGATACGTTCTTGAGGCCTGCAAAGCTGGTACAGAGAGATGGATGAAAGTCGTTACTCTGAAGCCCACGATCTTAGAGCACACTGTTATCTCCTTGAATGAAGGTGAACAGTACTTGTTTAGAGTGAGGGCACAGAATGAGAAAGGTGTGTCTGAGCCAAGAGAGATCGTCACAGCTGTGACTGTGCAAGACCTCAGAGGTAGGTACTGAATGCCCATACAGTAATCAAAGAAAGGAAAACATTGGGGATTCAAGACACTTCATCCTTGAAATCATATGTAAAAATGAATGCCTAATTTGTTTCTCACAGTGTTGCCAACAATTGACCTTTCTACGATGCCTCAGAAGACCGTCCACGTCCCAGCTGGCAGACCAATCGAGCTGGTGATCCCTATCGCAGGCCGTCCACCACCGACTGCTTCCTGGTTCTTTGCTGGCTCTAAACTGAGAGAATCAGAGCGTGTCACAGTTGAAACCCACACTAAAGTCGCCAAGTTAACCATCCGTGAAACTACTATAAGAGACACTGGAGAATATACACTCGAATTGAAGAATGTCACTGGGACTACCTCAGAGACCATAAAAGTTATTATTCTTGGTAAGCATGTGTGACAGAGGTACAGTTTAGCCGTGAATGGTTAGATTGCCAGTTTTGACTTGAAGTAAAAACTCATCTCCTGATTTCTTTATTTCTCATAGACAAGCCTGGTCCACCGACCGGGCCCATCAAGATTGATGAGATCGATGCTACGTCCGTTACGATCTCCTGGGAACCCCCCGAGCTGGATGGGGGTGCTCCACTAAGCGGCTATGTGGTGGAACAGCGTGATGCCCATCGGCCAGGATGGCTGCCGGTCTCCGAATCAGTAACGAGACCGACATTTAAGTTTACCAGGCTCACTGAAGGAAATGAATACGTGTTCCGTGTGGCCGCAACAAACCGCTTCGGGATTGGCTCCTACTTGCAGTCTGAGGTCATAGAGTGCCGAAGCAGCACCAGTAAGTTGTCAGACTCCTCCACCATCTCCCTGTATCCGAGTCTAGCCACAGCACACCCCGGTGGGAAGAAAAAGGGTTTGTAAAATTAACCCCTGGGCTTTTCTAAGGTTTCTAAACAGCCTTGCTTGGCAGCTTTCAACAATGTTAGTTTTGGTGTTTTGGTGGTTTTTTTTTTTTTAACTTCTTTACTTGGTTGAAAGAACAAAAAAAGAAAAGGGAGTTTGAGAAAAAAAAAGGATGGAAAGAGGAAAAAGGAAAGGAGGAAAAGGCATGCAAGTGACAGACTATAGACAATCCAACAAAAAAAAAGTGTAAGAGTGTGCTTAATAAATATTTGTAAAATTGGAGAAACTAGGGCACAGCAGAAACAGAAAAGGCACAGAGGTGAAAGCCCTGGGAAATCTGATACCAGCTAAAACACCAGCTAAAACTGCAACACACACAAACGGGGTTTCTTTATTCACGTTAAGAAATACAGAAAACTGTTATTCTTCTCTGTCTTGCTGCAGGCATTCCTGGGCCTCCAGAAACATTACAGATATTTGATGTCTCCCGTGATGGCATGACACTCACGTGGTATCCACCAGAAGATGATGGTGGCTCCCAAGTGACCGGATATATCGTGGAGCGTAAAGAAGTAAGAGCGGATCGATGGGTCCGTGTAAATAAAGTGCCGGTGACAATGACAAGGTACCGCTCCACAGGCCTTATTGAAGGCTTAGAATATGAACACCGCGTCACAGCCATTAATGCAAGAGGGACTGGGAAACCAAGTCGTCCTTCCAAACCCATCGTTGCCATGGACCCAATTGGTAAATATATTTAGTATAAACCAAGTTTATTGAGATACAGTTTTTATGTAGTATGGTTTTTATCCTTCTACAGTATATAGTTCTATGAGTTCTTAAAAAAAAAAAAACAGCTTTGAAATAAATCACCACCACAACAAAACTTCAGAATTATGGAATACAAAAATGTGGAAAACAAATGCCGACAATCCATATTTCAACAACTCACTGAATTTGTTAGATGGCACAGTCAATTTATAACCTTGTACAACCCTGACAAGCACACTTTCTGTTCATTTTCCCCCCAGCTCCACCAGGAAAACCTCAAAATCCGAGAGTTACAGATACAACAAGGACATCAGTCTCCTTGGCCTGGAGTGTTCCAGAAGATGAAGGTGGCTCTAAAGTCACGGGATACTTGATTGAAATGCAGAAAGTAGATCAACGTGAATGGACCAAATGTAACACCACCCCAACCAAGATTCGGGAGTACACCCTAACACACCTACCTCAGGGCGCTGAATACAGATTCCGTGTCCTAGCCTGTAACGCTGGCGGACCTGGGGAGCCTGCCGAGGTACCAGGCACAGTCAAAGTCACGGAGATGCTAGGTAAAATCCAGGACTGTTTGCTTGTTTACTGGAATTGCCTTATAACTTTTTCCTACTCCTCCATTCAAATAAAAAAAAAAAAATTTAAGTTGCAATCCTTCCTTTTTCCTCAGAATACCCTGACTACGAACTTGATGAAAGATACCAGGAA
The DNA here is from genome assembly GCF_907164565.1 of Psammomys obesus. Classification (NCBI taxonomy): domain Eukaryota; kingdom Metazoa; phylum Chordata; class Mammalia; order Rodentia; family Muridae; genus Psammomys; species Psammomys obesus. The sequence goes on from NW_026585895.1 coordinate 8,159,014, forward strand.
GGTGTCTTTGTTCGACAAGGTGGAGTCATCAGACTTACCATACCAATCAAAGGAAAACCATTCCCAATATGCAAATGGACCAAGGAAGGCCAGGATATCAGTAAGCGCGCCATGATCGCAACGTCCGAAACACACACTGAGCTTGTGATCAAAGAAGCAGACAGAGATGATTCTGGAACCTATGACTTGGTTCTGGAAAACAAGTGTGGCAAGAAGACCGTTTACATCAAGGTCAAGGTTATAGGAAGTCCCAACACTCCGGAAGGGCCACTCGAATACGATGACATCCAAGCTCGGTCTGTTAGGGTCAGCTGGAGACCTCCTGCTGATGATGGTGGTGCTGACATCTTGGGCTACATCCTTGAGAGAAGAGAGGTACCTAAGGCTGCCTGGTATACAATCGACTCCAGGGTCAGAGGCACATCTCTGGTCGTAAAAGGCCTCAAAGAAAACGTGGAGTACCACTTCCGCGTCTCTGCGGAAAACCAGTTTGGCATAAGCAAACCCTTGAAATCCGAGGAGCCAGTCATACCGAAGACGCCCCTGAGTAAGTGCTTCCTCAGCCACAAAGTTATGCGTGTTGGCTCCAATGCTTATAGTTCTTAAATCACCACCTCCAGCCCCCAAGACCTGGGACTGCACCCTAACCTGCGTATATTTTCCCCTCGTGTTTACAGATCCACCAGAACCTCCAAGCAATCCACCTGAAGTACTTGATGTGACCAAAAGTTCTGTTAGCTTGTCCTGGTCTCGACCTAAAGACGACGGTGGCTCTCGAGTCACGGGCTACTACATTGAACGCAAGGAGACGTCCACCGACAAGTGGGTCCGGCACAACAAAACCCCCATCACCACCACCATGTACACTGTCACCGGCCTTGTTCCTGACGCGGAATATCAGTTCCGTATCATCGCCCAGAATGATGTTGGCCTTAGTGAGACCAGCCCTGCTTCTGAGCCAGTTGTTTGCAAAGATCCCTTTGGTGAGCAGAGTTTCCAACTGGGACAAAAACCAAACGAAACAAGCCAGTTTTTGCCTTTGCCTATTTCCCACCGGTAAAGCTAATTCTTTTCTCAATTCTCTTCAATATTTCAGATAAGCCAAGTCAACCAGGAGAACTTGAGATTCTTTCAATATCCAAAGACAGTGTCACTCTCCAGTGGGAGAAGCCCGAATGTGATGGTGGCAAAGAAATCCTTGGCTACTGGGTTGAGTACAGACAGTCCGGAGACAGTGCCTGGAAGAAGAGCAATAAGGACCGGATCAAGGACAGGCAGCTCACCGTCGGGGGCTTGCTAGAGGCTACCGAATATGAGTTCAGGGTTTTCGCTGAGAATGAGACGGGGCTGAGCCGGCCACGGAGAACAGCTATGTCTATAAAGACTAAACTCACGTGTAAGTAGCCCCTGGTTCTCTGTTTATGGGTTCAAACAAAACCTATGGAAACTAATTCTTCCTCTGGTCTAAGTCAAACTCTAACATTACTGAAGGACGGAATTGAAATCCAGCATTTTGACATGTCTACACATGGTAAATTTGGTCAGAAGCCACCCCAAATACGAAATGCCAGCAGGAGGTGTTAGACTCAGTGAGCGAGGCATTTTTCTGGACCAGAGTCTCCCTCTGATGTAATAGGCTTTTTTGGTCTTATCGCCTCTTAGCAAGGTCTGGAAGGTTAACAAACATGGCTCAGTGCAGTGAAGCTAAGTAAGGGCAAGGCTCCCGCGAGCGTGTGGAGAGAACTCTGGTCCCTCCGCGCCTCGCCCTGCACCCCTGGTGCCCTCCCAGCCACAATGAGAAAGTCACGGCATGCATCACGACGATGTGCTGCTTAATCGCCACTTTCCATCTGACCCTAGAAAAATAGCGTTAGGGCTCTCAGATGTACACTTTAATGGCCTCTCTGAAAGGGCTAAGCCACAGGATAACCCACCGCTGACAGGCGCAGACAGGTCAGAGATTCGTAGCAGTGATCTTTCCCCACGCGATCTTAACACGATCTTTCCCCACGCGCAGCCGGAGAAGCCCCAGGCGTTCGTAAGGAAATGGCCGATGTGACCACCAAATTAGGCGAAGTTGCTCAACTGTCATGCCAGATAGTTGGGAGGCCCCTTCCTGACATTAAATGGTACCGATTCGGTAAAGAGCTCATACAAAGCCGAAAGTACAAGATGTCCTCGGATGGGCGCACGCATACCCTGGCAGTAATGACCGAGGAACAGGAAGACGAAGGTGTTTACACGTGCGTAGCTACGAATGAGGTAGGAGAAGTAGAAACCAGCAGCAAGCTGCTTCTGCAAGCGGCACCACAGTTCCACCCCGGCTACCCACTCAAAGAGAAATATTACGGTGCCGTGGGCTCCACACTTCGGCTCCACGTTATGTACATCGGCCGCCCAGTACCGGCCATGACTTGGTTCCATGGCCAGAAACTTCTGCAAAACTCAGAAAACATTACTATTGAAAACACTGAGCACTATACTCATCTCGTCATGAAGAACGTCCAACGGAAGACTCACGCTGGGAAATACAAGGTTCAGCTCAGCAACGCCTTCGGGACAGTTGACGCCACCCTGGACGTGGAAATACAAGGTATCTTGCTTTCGCTTTCAGCGCCCTCCCTTTTCAAGAGCTCAACAGACAGGCGATGAAAGCCACTCCAACTGTGCTTTCTCTCCACAGATAAGCCAGACAAGCCTACCGGGCCCATTGTGATCGAAGCCCTCCTGAAGAACTCCGTGGTCATCAGCTGGAAGCCTCCTGCTGATGACGGTGGCTCCTGGATCACCAACTACGTGGTGGAGAAGTGCGAGGCCAAGGAAGGGGCTGAATGGCAATTGGTGTCTTCAGCCATCTCGGTGACGACCTGCAGAATCGTGAACCTCACAGAAAACGCTGGCTATTACTTCCGAGTGTCGGCTCAGAACACTTTTGGCATCAGTGAGCCCCTGGAGGTCGCCTCCATCGTGATCATCAAGAGTCCATTCGGTGAGCACACCCCGCTCTCTAAGTCTTCTGGCTGTGCTGGTAAATTCTGCCCCTCTACCTTTGTCCGAGCAGAAATGCACCTTGAGAGGAAGTAGACGATTCAGACGAAGTATAATGTTTTCTCCCCCAGCTTAATTTATTTATGTATTGAAAATGGGATTTTTTAAAAACAAAGCTATTTTAAACACGACAAATCTTATTTTTCTCAATAGAAAAGCCATGTGTACCTGGTAAACCAACCATCACTGCTGTCACAAAAGATTCCTGTGTGGTGGCTTGGAAGCCACCGGCAAGTGATGGAGGTGCAAAGATCAGAAATTACTACCTAGAGAAGCGTGAGAAGAAGCAGAACAAATGGATTGCTGTGACGACGGAAGAGATTCGAGAAACGGTCTTCTCTGTGCAAAACCTTATTGAAGGTCTTGAGTATGAGTTCCGCGTAAAATGTGAAAACCTAGGCGGGGAGAGCGAATGGAGTGAAGTCTCAGAACCGGTCACTCCAAAATCCGACGTCCCAATCCAGGCCCCACACTTCAAGGAAGAGCTGAGAAACCTGAATGTCCGCTATCAGAGCAACGCCACTCTGGTCTGCAAGGTGACTGGCCACCCAAAGCCCATCGTGAAATGGTACAGGCAAGGCAAAGAGATCATTGCGGATGGACTCAAGTACAGAATTCAGGAATTTAAGGGTGGTTACCACCAGCTCATCATTGCAAGCGTCACAGATGACGATGCCACCGTTTACCAGGTCAGAGCCACCAACCAAGGGGGATCCGTGTCCGGCACCGCTTCCTTGGAAGTAGAAGGTAAGGACAAATCTGTGCCCATCAGTCTGGTGTTAGATAATCTGTCATTAACTGGTGGGGAAAAGCACTGCTAAGTCTTGCTAAGTCTCGCTCTTTGTTTGTTCTTTCACCGTGATGCAGTTCCAGCGAAGATACACCTGCCCAAGACTCTTGAAGGCATGGGAGCGGTGCACGCGCTCCGAGGGGAGGTGATCAGCATCAAGATCCCCTTCAGCGGCAAACCAGATCCAGTGATCACCTGGCAGAAAGGACAGGACCTCATTGATAACAATGGCCACTACCAAGTGATTGTCACAAGGTCCTTCACGTCGCTCGTCTTCCCCAACGGAGTGGAGAGAAAAGATGCCGGCTTCTACGTCGTCTGTGCTAAGAACAGGTTTGGCATTGACCAAAAGACGGTTGAACTGGATGTGGCTGATGTTCCTGACCCACCCAGAGGTGTCAAAGTTAGTGACGTCTCACGAGATTCTGTCAACCTAACGTGGACAGAGCCAGCTTCTGACGGCGGTAGCAAAGTCACCAACTACATTGTTGAAAAATGTGCAACTACTGCAGAGAGGTGGCTCCGTGTGGGGCAGGCCCGAGAGACGCGCTACACTGTGGTCAACTTATTCGGGAAAACCAGCTACCAGTTCCGAGTAATAGCCGAAAACAAGTTTGGCCTGAGCAAGCCTTCAGAGCCCTCAGAACCAACCGTTACCAAAGAAGATAAGACCAGAGCTCTGAACTATGATGAGGAGGTGGATGAAGGCCGGGAGGTCACCAAGACGAAAGCGTCACACTCTAAAACCAAGGAACTCTATGAGAAATACATGATAGCGGAAGATCTTGGGCGTGGGGAGTTTGGAATTGTCCACCGGTGTGTCGAAACGTCCTCAAAGAAGACTTTCATGGCCAAATTCGTTAAAGTCAAAGGGACTGATCAGGTTTTGGTCAAGAAAGAGATTTCCATTCTAAATATTGCTAGGCACAAAAACATCTTATACCTCCATGAATCATTTGAAAGCATGGAAGAATTAGTTATGATCTTTGAATTTATATCAGGACTCGACATATTTGAACGCATCAACACAAGCGCCTTTGAACTTAACGAGAGAGAAATCGTGAGCTACGTCCGCCAAGTCTGCGAAGCACTCGAGTTCTTACATTGTCAGAATATCGGCCACTTTGACATTCGGCCCGAAAATATCATTTACCAGACAAGGAAGAGCTCCGTTATTAAAATAATAGAATTCGGCCAGGCACGCCAGCTGAAGCCCGGTGACAACTTCAGGCTTCTCTTCAGCGCCCCTGAATACTACGGCCCAGAAGTACACCAGCATGACGTCGTCAGCTCTGCCACAGACATGTGGTCGCTCGGCATGCTGGTGTACGTGCTGCTGAGTGGAATCAACCCATTTTTGGCTGAAACGAACCAACAGATGCTTGAGAACATCATGAATGCCGAATATACATTTGACGAAGAAGCGTTCAAAGAAATTAGCCTTGAGGCGATGGATTTTGTTGACCGGCTGTTGGTGAAGGAGAGAAAATCTCGCATGACGGCGTCGGAGGCCCTGCAGCACCCATGGCTGAAGCAAAAGCTAGAGAGAGTCAGCACTAAAGTCATCAGGACACTGAAGCACCGGCGGTATTACCACACCCTCATCAAGAAAGACCTCAACATGGTGGTGTCCGCAGCCCGGGTCTCCTGTGGTGGTGCAATCCGATCCCAGAGGGGCGTGAGCGTGGCTAAAGTCAAAGTGGCATCCATTGAAATTGGCCCGGTCTCCGGGCAGATCATGCACGCCGTTGGCGAAGAAGGCGGCTATGTCAAGTATGTATGCAAAATTGAAAATTACGATCAGTCTACCCAGGTGACCTGGTACTTTGGCGTGAGACAGCTGGAGAACAGCGAGAAATACGAGATCACCTACCAAGATGGAGTGGCCACCATGTACGTCAAAGACATCACCAAGTTTGATGATGGCACCTACCGATGCAAAGTTGTCAACGACTACGGGGAGGACAGCTCTTACGCGGAGCTGTTCGTTAAGGGCGTGAGGGAAGTCTCCGACTACTACTGCCGCAGAACCAAGAGGGTCAAGCGCAGAACAGACGCCATGCGGCTCCTCGAGAGGCCGCCAGAATTCACGCTGCCTCTCTATAACAAGACGGCCTACGTGGGCGAAAACGTGCGCTTCGGAGTGACCATTACCGTCCACCCCGAGCCTCGAGTGACGTGGTATAAATCGGGCCAGAAGATCAAGCCAGGGGACGAGGAAAAGAAGTACACATTCCAGTCTGACAAGGGTCTCTACCAGGTAACCATCAACAGCGTCACCGCGGATGACGCCGCCGAATACACCGTTGTGGCAAGGAACAAGTATGGCGAGGACAGCTGCAAAGCAAAGCTCACCGTGACTCTGCGCCCACCCCCGACGGACACCATGCTCAGGCCCATGTTCAAGCGGCTGCTGGCCAACGCCGAATGCCACGAGGGCCAAAGTGTCTGCTTTGAGATCAGGGTGTCTGGCATCCCGGCACCAACCTTGAAATGGGAGAAAGATGGTCAGCCACTGTCCCTCGGGCCCCACATTGAAATTGTCCACGAAGGCTTGGATTATTATGCCCTGCACATCAGGGACACGCTGCCCGAAGACACGGGCTATTACAGAGTCACGGCCACCAACACGGCCGGCTCCACCAGCTGCCAGGCTCACCTGCAGGTGGAACGGCTGCGCTACGTCAAGCAGGAATTCCAGAGTAAAGAGGAACGGGAGCGCCACGTCCAGAAGCAGATTGACAAGACCCTGAGGATGGCGGAAATCCTCTCCGGGACGGAAACCGTGCCCTTGACGGCAGTGGCCCAGGAGGCTCTGCGCGAGGCTGCCATTCTTTACAAGCCCGCTGTGAGCACCAAGACCGTCAAAGGGGAGTACCGGCTGCAGACGGAGGAGAAGAAAGAGGAGAGAAAACTCCGCATGCCTTACGAGGTCCCGGAGCCGCGCCGGCGCACACAGGCCACCGTGGAAGAAGACCAGCGCATCAAGCAGTTCGTGCCCATGTCGGACATGAAGTGGTATAAGAAGATCCGCGATCAGTACGAGATGCCCGGAAAGCTGGAGCGCGTGGTCCAGAAGCGACCCAAGCGCATCCGCCTCTCCCGCTGGGAGCAGTTCTACGTGATGCCCCTGCCTCGCATCACAGATCAGTACCGACCCAAGTGGCGCATCCCCAGACTGTCCCAAGACGACCTGGAAATGGTGAGGCCGGCCCGGCGGCGCAGCCCTTCCCCCGACTACGACCTTTATTACTACCGGCGGAGGAGGCGCTCCCTGGGCGACGTGTCGGACGAGGAGCTCCTCCTCCCCATCGACGACTACCTGGCGATGAAGAGGACGGAGGAGGAGCGGCTGCGCCTGGAGGAAGAGCTTGAGCTGGGCTTCTCCGCCTCGCCCCCCAGCCGGAGCCCCCCGCGCTTCGAGCTCTCCAGCCTGCGGCACGCGTCGCCGGCGGCGGGGGAGGAGGAGAGGAGGAGGGAGCTGAGGTACTCCGCCTACCACATCCCCGCCAGGGAGGAGACCAGCGCCAGCTACGCCGAGCTGCGGGAGCGGCACGCCCGCGCCGCCTACCGGCAGCCCCGGCTGCGCCAGAGGATCCTGGCCGAGAGGGAGGACGAGGAGCTGCTGAGGCCCGTGGCCACCGCGCAGCGACTCTCGGAGTACAGAAGCGAGCTCGACCACCTGTCGAAGGAGGAGAGGTCCAAGAAGACGTCCACGCGGCAGAGACGAGTGACGGAAATCACCGAGATCGAGGAGGAGTACGAGCTCTCCCGACGGGCGCACAGGGAGTCCTCGGCCTCCGCGTCCAGGCTCCTGAGGCGCCGGCGCTCCCTGTCCCCCACCTACATCGAGCTCATGAGACCCGTGTCCGAGCTGATCCGCTCGCGCCCGCCGCCCGCCGAGGAGGACGACGACGACGCGGAGAGGCGGTCTCCCACCCCCGAGAGGACGCGCCCGCGCTCCCCCAGCCCCGTGTCCAGCGAGCGCTCCCTCTCGAGGTTCGAGAGGTCGGCCAGGTTTGACATCTTTTCCAGGTACGAGTCCATGAAGGCGGCCCTGAAGAGCCAGATGACGTCGGAGCGCAAGTACGAAGTCCTGAGCCAGCAGCCCTTCACGCTGGACCACGCGCCCCGGGTCACCCTGCGGATGCGCTCGCACCGGGTGCCGAGCGGCCGCAGCACCCGCTTCATCCTCAACGTGCAGGCCAAGCCGACCGCCGACGTGACGTGGTACCACAACGGCGCCCCGCTCCAGGAGGGCGGTAAGGTCCGCTGCACCAACACGAGCGGGGTCCTGACCTTGGAGATCCTGGACTGTCAGGCCGAGGACAGCGGGACCTACCGGGCCGTGTGCACCAACTACAAAGGCGAGGCCTCGGACTACGCCACCCTGGACGTCACCGGGGGCGACTACACGACCTACGCGTCCCGGCGCAGGGATGAGGAGGTCCCCAAGGCCGTCTTCCCCGAGCTGACGAAGACGGAGGCCTACGCGGTCTCCTCCTTCAAGAGGACGTCCGAGCTGGAGGCCGCGTCTTCCGTCCGGGAGGTGAGGTCGCAGCTCACGGAGACGAGGGAGAGCGTCTCCTCCTACGAGCAGTTCGCCTCCGTGGACGTGCAAAGCGCCGCGTCCGAGGAGAGGTCCCTGGAAGAAAAGGCCACCGCGAGGAAGGCGCGGACCACGCTGGCCGCCAGGATCCTGACAAAGCCGCGGTCCCTGACGGTGCGCGAGGGCGAGGCGGCCAGGTTTTCCTGCGACACGGACGGGGAGCCGGTGCCGGCGGTGACCTGGCTGCGCGGCGGACGGGCCGTCAGCACTTCCGCCCGCCACCAGGTGACCAGCGCCAAGTACAAGTCGACCTTCGAGATCTCCTCGGTGCAGGCCTCCGACGAGGGCGGCTACAGCGTGGTGGTGGAGAACAGCGGCGGCCAGCAGGAGGCGCAGTTCACGCTGACCGTGCAGAGAGCCAAGGCCGCCGAGAAGGCTGTGGCGTCACCGCCCCGGGTGAAGTCCCCAGAAACAGCCAAGTCCCCCAAGAGAGTGAAGTCTCCAGAACCAATGACTTCTCCCCCAAAAGCTGTGTCACCGGCCGAGACAAAGCCAGTGCCAACAGAGAAGGCTCAAGAGCTCCCAGCCGCTGCCCCGCCAAAGATAACTCAGTCCCTGAGGGCAGAGGCGGCCAGGGACATCGCAAAGCTCACCTGTGCCGTTGAAAGCAGCGCCCTGTGTGCCAAAGAGGTCACCTGGTATAAAGACGGCAGAAAGCTCAAGGAAAACGGGCATTTTCAATTTCATTACTCAGCGGACGGTACCTACGAACTCAAAATTCACAACCTTAGCGAATCTGATTGCGGAGAATATGTTTGTGAGGTCTCCGGTGAAGGAGGAATTTCCAAAACCAGCTTCCAGTTTACTGGACAATCCTTCAAGAGTATCCGTGAGCAGGTGTCAAGCATATCAGAAACTAAGAAATCGGCACAGAAAACTGCTGAGGCAACAGAGGCCAAGAAACCAGCACAGAAAACTGCTGAGTCGGCAGAAGCCAAAAAACCAGCACAGAAAACTGCCCAGTCAGCAGAAGCCAAAAAGCAGGAACCAACAGCTCCTGAATCAATTTCCTCAAAGCCAGTAATTGTTACTGGGCTGCAGGATCTAACAGTTTCTTCAGACAGTGTTGCTAAATTTACAGTTAAAGTTACTGGAGAGCCCCAGCCAACTGTCACCTGGACAAAGGATGGAAAGGTAACGAGTTATAAAATGTCCTTTGACTGCTTCCTAGAAAAAACCTAATGCCTACCCCCTTCCTTATGCACAACCCCTAAAGAAAGCTCTGTATTAAACATAAGCTGGGTTTTAAAACTCCAATCACTTGCTTTCCACAGGCTATTGCACAAGGCAGTAAATACAAACTCTCTAAAGACAAAGAAGAATTTTTCTTAGAAATCCTCAAGACTGAGGCTTCCGATGGCGGACTTTATGCCTGCACAATAACAAATTCTGCTGGCTCTGTGTCCTCCAGCTGTAAACTAACAATAAAAGGTAGGTGGAGTTTCGTTCTAAGCCAGCACTTCCTAGAGAACACTATTAAAGCAGTCTCAGAGCACAAACATACGCAGTTCTAAAATTCAACGTTTTCTAATCTAGAAACACAGGTTTACAGTTACTATATGCCTCTGTATTAGCTAGCCTAAAAGGCATGCATGATTCGCGAGATACTGTGGGAGAGTTCACAGACTTTACCATCTGTTCTCGGGAATGCTGAAGAATAAAGTCAGGCAGGTCCGGTGGCTCCAGCCTGGAATCACTACCCCGGGTTACGGCAGGAGAGTAAGGAATTCAGCGGCAGCCTCTGTTATGTAATCAATATGAAGTCAGCCTGGGCTACAGTGAGGCCCTGGCTCAAAAAAAAATAATTAAATAAATTGAGTGAATACATAAAATGGTAGTTCCCCTCAAACTTTTATGCTTGCCATTTTCCGTGGAGAACAGAGTTGGTGAATGAGCTGCACTCTCCTCCCAGTTGAAATTAGTTCATCTCAGTTCCCAAGATGATTTTTCAGTTGCCTGGAGTCTCCAAAGTCCTAGCCCAAACCTTTGCCTCCCTGTTCAAGATGTTTCCCCTCAGGTCATAAAATTTATCTTCAGCTTAGTCTAGTTTAAGAAACCATCACAGCAATCTCAAAAGTCATGTGTTACAATTTTCTACAACTGGAACTGAGAATTGGTGTTACCTTTATAGCATACCCAAGTTGACATTTGTCTTTGAGTCTAAATCACACAGTAGAATCTACAAAAGTGGAAAGGAAGATCGCATTCCAATTAAGTCTACTTACCAAGGTTTCTTCCTTAGCAGTAAAAGACACGGAAGCACAGAAAATATCTACTCAGAAGGCCGCTGAAGTTACATCTCAGAAGAAAGCAAGTATCCAAGAGGAAATGTCTCAAAAGGCCATAACTTCTGAAGAAATCAAGATGTCAGAGGTAAAATCTCATGAAAAGCTAGCCATCAAGGAGGAAGCATCCAAAGTGCTGATTGCCGAAGAGGTCAAGAAATCAGCAGCAGCCTCCCTGGAAAAATCCATTGTCCATGAAGAAGTCACCAAAACCTCACAGGCATTAGAAGAAGTCAAAACTCATGCTGAAATCAAAGCAATGTCTACCCAGATGAGCATAACCGATGGTCAGAAAGTAACTCTGAAAGCCAACATTGCTGGGGCCACGGATGTGAAATGGGTACTGAATGGCATGGAGCTCACTAACTCAGAGGAATACAGATACGGAGTATCTGGCAGTGACCAAACCCTCACCATCAGGAGAGCCAGCCACAGAGATGAAGGAATCCTCACCTGCATAGGCAAAACCAGTCAGGGAATCGTCAAGTGTCAGTACGACTTGACCCTGAGCAAAGAAATCTCAGATGCCCCTGCCTTCATCTCACAACCCAGATCCCAAAATATTAACGAAGGACAAAACGTTCTCTTCTCGTGCGAGATCAGCGGGGAGCCATCCCCTGAAATTGAGTGGTTTAAAAACAACCTGCCAGTAAGTTTAAGTTATGAATCTGTTAATTAAAGAAAAATTTAAGTATCATGTCTCTAGCTAAAGATGTCAATGCCCTTTCCTACTCTTTTAGATTTCCATTTCTTCAAATATCAGTGTGAGTCGCTCCAGAAACGTGTACACTCTTGAAATCCGAAATGCAAATGTAAGCGACAGCGGGAAGTACACAGTTAAGGCCAAAAATTTCCATGGCCAGTGTTCAGCCACAGCCTCGCTGACAGTGCTTCGTAAGTATCCCTTTACCGTCTTCCTCGGGACCTCGAGGTGAGGTGATGGCCGCTTGTGTTTTAAGCACAGAAAGTTCTCAAAAGACCAAGCGATACTGCATGTGTAGGAGAGACGGGCATTCTGTGTGAACACGTCCTTATAATCGGTTTCTCTAAATGGAAATCCTACTTAGTTAAATTTCAGAAGTAAAGCTACGAACAGCCCTGTATGACTTTCCAGGATTATTATTTTCATGATAATTATCTTATATATACAGCTAATCATTTTTCTCCTAGCAATTTCTAGCACCTGCATGTAATAACAGAAATTTAAGGATCATTTCTTGGAGTCACTAAGCTAGCTCTTGACAACTTATGTATTTATATATGTATGTCATATGTATGATTATGTATGTATGTATGTATTATGTATGTATTTGCTTATGCTTCAACAGCGAATTGTTTGGATTGTGTTTCTGTGTAAGTTTTCTTTCCCATTCAGTCAGTGTCCAATGTCACCAAATAACCAGATGTCGTCTTTGGTGTCCCCTGTGTATCTGCTATGCTCCACAGCTCTGGTTGAAGAACCACCCAGAGAGGTAGTATTGAAGACAAGTGGTGACACGAGCTTGCAAGGAAGCTTCTCGTCTCAGTCAGTCCGAATGTCCGCCTCCAAGCAGGAGGCGTCCTTCAGCAGCTTCAGCAGCAGCAGCGCTAGCAGCATGACTGAGGTGAAGTTTGCAAGCATGTCTGCCCAAAGCATGTCTTCCGTGCAAGAGTCCTTTGTAGAAATGAGTTCCAGCAGTTTTATGGGAAAATCTAGCATGACTCAACTGGAAAGCTCAACCAGTAGAATGCTCAAAGCAGGCGGAAGAGGTGAGCAATAAAATTCCTGGGAGAGACAGACAAGGCGCATAGCACAGTATAGTTTTAGAGCAGTGCTTCTCAACCTTCCCGGCGCTGCGACCCTTTAATACAGTTCCTTGCGTTGTGGTGACCCCCAACCACAAAAACTATTTTTTTGTAATTTTGCTACTGTTATGAATCGTAATGTAAATGTTTTTGGAGATACAACTTGGCCCAAAGATGTTGAGAACCACTGTCTTAGTGCATAAAATTCAATAGAAAGCCAATAGGATTTCGGTTTCCATGATCCTAAAATGTTTCCGTTGCTGTTCCATAAAGGAATTCCACCTAAAATTGAAGCTCTTCCCTCTGACATCAGCATCGATGAAGGCAAAGTTCTCACGGTGGCCTGTGCTTTCACTGGGGAGCCCACTCCAGAAATAACATGGTCCTGTGGTGGAAGGAGAATCCAAAACCAAGAACAACAAGGACGATTCCACATTGAAAACACAGACGACCTGACAACCCTGATCATCATGGACGTACAGAAACAAGATGGTGGACTTTATACCCTAAGTTTAGGGAATGAATTTGGATCTGATTCTGCCACTGTGAATATTAATATCCGTTCTATGTAAGAGTGCGGGGGCGCTCTTACACTCTACGCTCATTCATAATCTCTCACCAATCCTTCACATGGACTAATCTTTCTGACCTGTAAATATTTTTAAGTAGTTTTGTATCCATCTAAATGAGTCACAGCTGCAAAAAAGAAAATGTGCATTTCAATCCTTTCATACTTGACCTGAGAATATTTGCTAATGACATGTACATACTGTATACAGCCGAATTCACGGTTCTAAAGTTTTGTACCATTTACTTTATGACATTTTCCTCTGTAACTTTTGAAACTAACCATTGGTAGGAGAAAGTTTCTTCTGGATTGGGGAACGAATACCCTGCCAATACTTAACCAATCTTTGTGCCTCAACATACTGTTGATGTCTAAGTATGCCTCGGTGGGTTGGGAGAGCCCCCACTGAAGACGTCCGAGCCATCTGAGGAAGGGCGCCGCTGCACATCCTTCGTGTGCACCGATCCTCCTGCGTCAGAGATGTAAGGCGTTGGTGATGTTTGCATCTACCCTCCTGCAAGCAGCACTTGAACGTCTTACGTTTAACCTGATGATGTCACACTTAAATTATCATGACAAATATGACCAGAGCAAAGTGTAACGGCCAACACTTTGTTCGCCCACTTCCCACTGTCTCTGACATGAAGAGTGCATGGATAGCTTGGGAAAAGTACCATCTCCTGGCCATCCCCTTGTTTAACCAAGCTATACAGGTATTCCTATGCCAGAGCAGTGCCAACCCCTGGAGGCCCCAGGTGCAGCTAATGCCTCGTGTGGTAGCTCTAAATTTCAATGTCACCTGAAACTGGGCAACTAAGCAATGAGCCGCAGCAAAACAATAATAAAAATAACAACAAATGAAGCTGCCGTTAAAACAATACTGCCACTGCCCACAACAAATTATTAATTTGATGTAGTCCTTTTCATGCCAGCATAAGTTCAATTTGTAGTTATAAATGTTGGGCCTCCTTGAGATTAAAAAAGAAATAAATAAAGCAAGCTATCTGCACCTCCAAATGTGTGGTTGGTTGTTTCTGTGCAATTCTAAAGAAGGGATTAGAGCTTCCACACAGTACAAGGATTTCCATAGATATGATAAGAAACTGCAAGTTCCAAACAGCCAATGTTAAAAACTTACTCAAAGCAGCAAATTGCTATTTTAAAACAAAACAGTAATTTTGTTTTAACAGCCTAGATATAGTTCTCAGAAATAATTTTTCCATGAACATTTGTCTTCTGAAACTATCAAGAAAAATAGTTTCATAGAAAACAATTCAACTAAATTAACTACTACTACAACTACAGAGCCAAATCAGGTCTCAGGATTAAAGATCTGAAGTATGTAGTTAGTTCTCCCAGCCTCTGAAAAACAACTGACAGGATGGGAGAGATGGCTCAGTGGTTAGGAGTACTGGCTGTTCTTCCAGAAGGTCAAGGTTCAATTCCCAACATCCACATGGTGGTTCACAACTGTCTATAACATACATACATTCAGGCAAAGCAACCATTTCCATAAAGTTAAATAAGTGTTAAAAGCAACAGACAAATACTTCAGACTAAAATAAAATGCCATAAAAGCCTGTATTTGTCCACTTCAGTTAGCTAAGAGTAATCATAAATACACAAAGCCACACCAATATTAACTGTAAGTGGCCGACACTGAAGAAAACATACTTTAATTTTTCTTCTCCAAAAGACCGATCTGGGTCCTTATTAACTTATTTGGCAAGTTTTCTGGTTTACAGCAGACTTCCTAAAAGCAGAGCCCCAGTTCTCGCTTCAGCACAGTGTTGAGTACCATCTTGTCAGCTGCCCACCTTAGTGCCCTGCTCACAGGTGTGCCGCCTCCCTGGTAAACACCTGCTAGGGGCTAAGCAGGAGGTAATCGAGACAGGGATTCTCATGAGCTGCGTCTCTGGATTACTATTCCAGAGAAGAGCAACAGGGTGGAGGACAAAGGCAATACAAGGATGTAGCATCAGCAAGACCCCAACCCGGCCCCAGAGAGAGCACAATGCCACTGAGATGCTTCAAGAAGCAAGGATTGCCCCTTTGTGGGCCCTTGAAGCCAATCGGCCGCTGTAGTCTTAGGGACTTGGGAGGGGAGGACAGGTGGGGAAAGAGTGGGAGCAGGTGAGAGAGGCCCTGGTGAGCAGGGTGGTTTTCTGCCTCCTGGAGCAGCTGAATAGTCAACACTCAAGAACTGTCAAGTGAGGGAGATCCCAATATATCCCGGGGAACCTGGAGAGAACCAATAGCTCAATGGCACATCTTATCCAGCTAACTGCTTCTTCAAAATGCAAGAGGGGCTGACACCTTAACCCCAGTATAGATGGTGGACAGGCATGAGGACCTCAACTCATTCCCCATTAAAAAGGAGAGTGAGACAGAGAGAGACAGAGACAGCGAGAGAGGAAGCCAAGTGTGGTGGCATGGATTTATAATCCCATTGGTGGGGAGGTAAGGACAGGAGGGTTCCTGGGGCTTGCAGTCCAGCCAACCCAGCCTAGTCAGGGAGCCCGGGGCCAATGAGAGATCCTGCCTCCAAAAACCACTGTGGCAGCACCTGAGGAATGACTCCCAAGATTGTCCTCCGTCCGGCCTTCACAGGCAACTATGCACGCACACTGCAAAAACAGGCTGGAAAAGGTGATTCCCTGAGAACTCTGGTTTTGATGTGCAGGCAATGGCCTGCTTATCAGCCACAGTCTATGACTGCACCCACCCTGTCACATACCAGGCCCTCGGCGTGCTAGGGGAGGGGAAGGGCAGCAACCGCTTTCAAAGGAAGGAGACTGTACTGAGGCCAAGGCCTGATTTGCGTTGCTCCCCTCAGTGGAAGCTCCAGCTTGGCCACATGACACTGCTGATGAGTACACTTAACAGGGCCGCCCTGGGAGACAGGTGGAACTGTCCCTGCTCTGGCCTCTTTCCTCCTAGCTCCTCCAAAAGCAGTGCCTCCCACTGAAGTGAAATGCCTTGCTCCCACCTTCAGTCATCTGAGAGCTGGTCCCTGTTTGCTCTGTGCTCCATCTCCACATCATACTGTTTCCCTCTCCCTGTCCCCTTCGACAGGGGCCAACGGAGGGCAGGACAGAAAAACGCAGGACCCCCAGATTCCAACTCGCACGACTTGCTGTCACCAGTACCACCTTGCCCTTCCTTTCCTTTGGGATTTATAGCCCACGCCCTGGTTACACAGCAAGGGGAATATGTTGAAACGCCACGTCTGCATCCAAGACACGTGAGGCAGCCTGAACGCTAACCCAAACCTAGGCTCTCCTCACTAATTTGAAGGAGTTATCGAAGCTGGTTATCGAACTTCCCCATCCCTCGGCGTTCTCGTCTGGGAGATGGGACACTAGCAACATTGTTGGGGGCACTAGGCAAGTTATGGCATGTAAAGTTCATGTAGCAGTGCCTAGCGCGGCACCCACCATAGCTGAGCAAGTTCTTGTGAGGGCCACCACATAGAAGAGGGGAGCCACCCTGCCGCCTTCCCGGGGGTCACCAAATGGGTGAGTTGGCGAGGGCATGCAAACAAGCGCCAGTGAGTGGCTTGCACAGAAGAAATAACTCAGTTCAGGGGATGAGAAACCCAAAATTACGTGACTGCAGAGTTGTTCCCGACAGCCGTGAGAGGAGAAACCCACGCCCGAGGTCATGCGTGTCCATCTCCCAACTTCTCTCTCCCCTACAGGGCACCAGCCATGCTGGGTTAGGCTCTACCGGAACCTCACTGTATCTCAAATAAGGTCACATCCTGAGGTACTGGAGAGGTTGAGGATCCAACCTATCTTTTAGGAGAAGAGTCAAAATTCAACCTGTAACGCTAGAAATGGCAGGCATATGTAGTTTCACAGAAACATTTTGATGGAATATTGCAAAATATGGGTGTCCTCTATCCAATAGTCATGGGTTACACAATGGTAGCCCATGGCAGGAGGGAAGCAGATAATAAAGCAGAAACGGTCAGTTAAAAGACCTGGACCATCGTTTCCATGGCGACCAAACCCAGTAAAAATGTTCTGAGACGGTGCTCCAGGAAGATAAAGGAGTATCACGACCAAATGATTTTTTTTTTTTTTTTTTTAGAAAATTGGCAAAGTCCAGCTTCCTTGCATCAGGAGAAAGCTGGGTTGGTACACAGGACTTTGACCGTTGGGTGGTCCAGGCAGCTGCATCCCATAGCTATAGATTACGAAGGCCTGGACTTGGGCCTTTGCCTATTACCGAGCATTTCCTCTGTTCCTCCAGATATGTGTTAACAGAGACATTCCTACGAGATTCAGGAAGTGACGACCACCACCTGAAACACCTGTGCTCTGAACCCCCTTTCTTCCTTATGCAGTCCTGAGAGGCTGTTAACACACCTGTGTCAGGCACCCCTGAACCACCGCAGCCTCAGGGACTAAGGTTTCTAGCTAGGAATTAGGTAGAAATTCCTGAGTTTAAGGGGACAACCCCAAGGTTTTCAAGGGAACCTTAGTACCAACAGCGTTAGAGTAACAGGAGGGTCAGAATTCTTCCCCAAACCTGCTGCACATGACTGAAGTCAGCTTTTAGTTGGCAGCTGCCAGCTCAAGAAACACCGTAATCTGCTTTGATATTCTGGTCAAGTGATGAAGAAAGGTGCCAACAGCTGCCCAATCTGCTGTGAAACTTGATCCATGTCCACAGTGAGGGCAGCTCTCCCTCCTCTACCTCCATTTCGCTGCTTAGAACTCAAGTGGGAGGAAGAAGGCATCAACAGGCCCATCTGGCTAGCAGGCACACAGGAAGCGGAACTACCCTGTCTGTGTGAGCAAGCCCCCTTACAGAGAACTCCTCAGAGGAGATATAGAGGCAGGAAGGCTCAAAGTGGAAGGACACAGACATGCAGCGTCCAGGGCTAACATTTCCGTTGCAGTTTGCTTTCCTGCTGCTGTGATAGAACACTGACTAAAACCAACTTAGGGCAAGAAAATATTTGTTTCACTTACAGTTTCCAATCAGTCCATCCAGTGAGGCCAGGGCCGGATCTTGAGGCAGGAACTGAAGCAGCGACTCTTGAAGAAGGCAACTACTGACTAGCTGCTTGTGGCTTCCCCTGCTTCCTTTTTTAAACAACCCAGGACCACCTGTGGAGGAGTGGTACCTCCCACAGTGAGCTGGGCTCACCAGCATCAATCATGATCAAGAAAATGCTCCTCAGGCCGTCCACAGGCCCACCTGATGGAGCCAATTCAGCTTCCCTCTTCCCAGGTTTAAGGGACTCAGGCCAGCAAGATAGTGGTGAGCATGCTTCTGGTAGGCCCTTCCCTTCTTTCCCACTCCCTTGGCCTTAATAAAAACCTTGGGATTACTTTCCTAAAGCTAGCCACCAAGATCTATTCCCTTATTTGGCTACTTCCTCCTCCTGAGGCCAGCTACCAAGGTGCGGCAATCAAAGTACATAAGTCTGGCAATCAAAAAAGCCCCTTGGGCCTTTATAAACTGCCCTTTCCTCTGTGCCACGTCTGTCTATCCTGGGGCAGTCCTTTGTCCAGCTCTGGACAAATATCCCTGCCTCCTCTCCCTTGCACTTTGCTTCCCTCTTTTGTTCCCTTTCCTTTCTCCCTCTTTCTCTGTCCCATCTTTGTCCCTTATCCCTGCCCTCTGTACCTCTGGGGCAAATACATCTCCTTTGCATTGAGAAGCTGGTCTTGGGGATCCTGAGCCGATACCCTTCCTCCCACAGGTAACTCAAGATTTTTGTCAAGTTGACAACAGCTAACCAGCACAAAGCCCAAAGTCACTCAGTGAGCTGCAGACCTGGATCAGCAGAAGCCACAAAGTCTTGCCACCACTTCCTCACCCCCAAAGCCAAACCCCTGGAGCTGTGAGGGGGTAAGAGACAGGGCTTGTTTTGGGTGAAGTAGCTTGCGCTTTGTTCCATTTTGCAGTTCAATTCTAGAACAGGGACAGCCGCAAAATTCCTTCAGTTGATTAAAACGTAACAAAACCTCATTGGCAGTGCAGCCATTTTGCCATCCTCTCAGAAAGCTGAGGCTAGAAACTCTGAAACTTTACTGAGATCTACAGAAGCCAGGAAACAGACTGCTTACCTGACCCAGCAGGTCATGATGGGGGCAGCAGTGAAGGCAAGACTTTTCTTGAAACTGTATCACGGGGCCCTAAACCAAAACCTACGTTTTTCCACTCCTCAGACATCCTGACAGAATATTCTGCCCCATTCCTCAGGGCTGATTTGAAGGAATGGTCTCCTGAGGGTCCTCAGAATGTTTAAGTAGGGTGTTGCCACGGTAATGGAGCTTTCCTATGTGGTAAGTGTTTGGTGGACATTATTCTATACTAAGAATCTATTTCTGGACTTGTCCAGATGGAGGAAATAGGCCAACACCTGGCTTGTTTTATGTCAACTTGACATAAGCTAGAGTCATCTGAAAGGAGGGAACCTCAATGATGAAAATACCTCCAAAAGATCAGCTAGGGCTAATTTTCTTAATTGGTGATTGATGGGCGAGGGCCCAGCCCATCGTGGGTGGGCCTCCTGGGCCTGTGGTCCCGAGCTCTACAAGTAGACTAAGCAAGCCATGGGGAGCAAGCCAGTACGCAGGGCCCTTCCTCTTGCCTCCAGGCCCCTGCCCTGTTTGAGTTCCTGTCCTGACCTCCTTCAGTAATAAACAGTGACTCAGAGGCATGACCTAAATAAACCCTTTCTTTCCCAAACTGCTTTTCATCATGGTGCTTCATTGCTCAGACAATCACATCAACAAAATTCAGCTTCAGTTCCTTTACAGAACAGTTCTCAAGATCCTACTAGTCTTGGAAGATCTGCAGACAGAGGGAGCTCCAAAAATGAAAAGCAAGCACTTGTTTTGCTTAGAAGTCAGGGGTCTCCGAGGATCCCAACAATCCCATGTCCTAGACGACACAAGAGAGAATCCAGGAACAAGTGCCCACAGAATGGCTCTTGACCCATTGTTTCCTGAAAACCCCAAGAAGCCAGGCACAATCTGATCCTCCAAATGTAAGATTCCCTTAAGCTCCATAGTTCTCCACGCTGCTGGTTCACAGGTTAAAACCTTGCCAGTCGCCAGGGGCAGCTGTGTTCACCCACAGTCCCAGTGATCTAGAGACAGCAGGAGGGACCCTGAGCCTAGAAGCTAAGGCTTGGTCCGATCAATATAAAAGGAGCTTCAGAGAAAAAGAAATTCAGTATCTACATATAAATCAAAGTATACACCGCCCTCAAAAAACTAATCCCACAGATGTGTATGTGTCGAGGACAAAGGGCTCCAAGGTCATGGTTTCAGGGGAAGGGGCACCTACCAAAGCCACTGCTTCAAGTGTGTCTATGCGGAGGGGGCAAAGTGCAAACTAAAAATGATTGCATTTTATTTTTAAAACATTTACAAAGAAATCATTCCCAAACTTGTCTGTTCAGCTAAAGCAACAGAAAATGAAGTTTCCTATATTTCTACAAATGCAGAAGCTTGTTATAGTACTTTCGTTATAAGCCTATTGCAGTAAAGGGAAACAAGTACCAAAAAAAAAAAAAAAAAAAAAAAAAGAACAACAACAAAAAACAAAACAAAACAAAAAACATCGGGAACAGCACAATCTGCAAGTCGTATGGTTTTAGAAAAGAAACAAAGACTGACCACACATTCAGAATGAAAACTTACTATGTCATCAATTTTTTCCAAACTGAAATGCAAGTTATGAGTGGGTCAACTCCACTGAACACAGAATGCTCTAATGACCCATTTGCTATTGAAGACAACAAGCACTTTTAGAAGCAGTTTATCTAAACAGACACGTGCCTAATCATTTTAAACTTAGGGAAAAGTAAATACCAAACGTTTCCTAAAGATTCGGCTCCCATTCTAAACTGAGAGGAAATATAAGCTAAACGGAGGGCTGATATATGTTCACCTTTGGGCTTGAACACTGAAACAAAATCAATAAAGAACACTAAGGTCATTTAATAAAGACTAGACAGAATATCAATGAATGTAAGATATACAATGTATTATTTTATGATGAATTTGAATGTAAAAATCACGTGTTTATTAAATATGACTAACTTAAAAACATGGAGCCAATTTTTGTTAAAGTGCTGCTCATTCAAACTCTGGGATAAAATCATCACCTCAAAGTGATTTTAAAGAAAAACAGATTACAGGGCAAACATGAGAAGAGATATGACAGGCACTACCAAAACAATGCAAATTGTTCTTTAATTAAATAATGCCATTCTCAAGTGATATATAGAACAGTCATCTTGACAGAATTACTTTTTTGTATAAATATTCATAAATTAAAAATGTCTCTAGATATGCCAAAGAGCTGCAAATGATACCTTACAACAGCAGCTTTAAAAAAGCACTAAAATCCTCTTCCATTGAAAGCCATTTATTTCTCTGGTGCAAGTTAACAAGGTCACCGAGACACCTGCCTCTCTTAGCCTGAACAATGTAAATAACAACAATGGGTATACATCTTAAACTGGGGAGGTCATACGAGTTAGCACATAACCATCTTCTGATGAAGTAAGAAAAGAATAAATAAAAATTAAATACTGTAACCTGATGTTTGGTATCGACAAATCAGTAGTGTCAACTTCACATACGGAAGGACAGCAGAATCTGATTTTTTTTTAGATGCTCAGTATGTCACGGTATTTGGGCTAAAGACCTTTAGAGTATTAGGTGTTTCCTTTTTGCTAAAAGAAATATGATACAATCACCATCAAGCTGCTAAGGTAATTAAGTTCAAGGTGGGGTGAAGTGACCTTTTGGTCCATGGCACAAGGTACATCTATCACATTTCTGTCAAACAAACGTGGCGAGATTTCATGTTCATATACTACAATACACACTGACCAAGCTGTCAGTCCCTCACAGTTTTTTAGAAAAATATCTACATTTGTCCTTATGGATGTCAAAATGTTACACCATCATTTGTTTAAAAAAAAAAAAAAAAAGATGCACATTCATACTGTGAAGTTATTAGGAAAATACTCTTGCAAGTAAACTATAGAAAGATAAAATACACTTCAAAAGTATGTGGGCTGTTTGTTTACAATATTCTATAAAGTGCAGAGAGATCCTAAGGAGAGGGGAAGCTACCCCAGAACAAGTGTGGTTACAGCAGCTTTTGCATAGCAACACTCAGAGGAAGCTGGGCACGTCCGCCTCCTCAGGAGAAGGGTGGAAGAGGTTCTTCAGTTTCAGATTGCGTCTTTGCCATAAGTCTGCTTTCTTCAGGAATGGTTGCTGATGCCAAATCCCCATTAAGTGAGTTTCCTGAACAGTGAAGAGGTCCTGTGGAAAGTGATGGACAGGTTCAACATCTACGAAATGCTGACTCCGGGCCTCTGTGAGAGAACACCTCAGGCCTGTTCAGAGAAACAAAATGCCACCAGTTTCCTGATACCCTTTGGTTTGATAGAAAAACTCACTTTTCTATCCCTGGCAGTCACAAGGAGACACCTCAGTGGTGCTAAGGTAAGTTCCGAAACTACCAGAGGCAGGGACTGCTTCGCACATTGCCAGAAGCAAGGCTGGCACTCTGCGTGCTCTCACCCTGCTGCGATGAATTTAACCTCACTCTGCTTTTCAGCCTGATGGTCTTACGCTGTTAGTACCTGCCTATGAACAAAGACTCAAAAACCATCTGTGATTTTTCCAGGACCACACATTTACCAACAGAACTGAGCCCCCTGAGCAAAGCTAAGACGACTTTTGTCGGACTTTCCCCCTTTCCACAAGGCTCACGGCTGCCAGCGACGCTCAGGGGAACTCGGCCAAAGGCAGGGCGGTGGGGACCCATTTCACAGTGGCTGCACTTCCCTTGCCTTGTCGGAATTTGCCAAGGCTTCCCTCCCCCATTTGTTTTATTTAGATTTACTTACTTACCTAGGTTTTGTTCTTTGGGACAAGGTTTGAGTCTGTAGCCCAGGGTGGCCTAGAACTCAGGATACACCTCCACCTGACCTCAAACTCACAGTAATTCTGACTCGGCCTCCGAAAGAGCCACCGCATTTGATTTGTTTTACTTTTATTTTTAAAAGCAAATTTCAAAACCAAAAACATCTCACAAGAAGAATATTCTCATATAACAACTTTTGGCTGGACCAGGGTGGAAGCTCAGGGGCAGACTACACTGAGGACGCCATGGGTTCAAGGCCCATAAATCAGGCATGGTGGTACTTGACTGTGATCCCATCAGTCAGGCAGAGGCACAAGGATCAGGAATTCAGTCAGCCTCCAATGCAGAGTTCAAGACCAACCTGGGCTCTAATATATTGTCTTGGGGGAGAAGGGGGAAGCTTTGCCAAGCCACAGAGGAAGACAATGCAGCCAGTCCTGATGAGACCTGACAGGCTAGGGTCAGAGGAAAGGGGAGGAGAACCTCCCCTAACAGTGGACTAGGGGAAGGGACATGGGAGGAGAAGAGGGAGGAAGAGTGGGATTGAGAAGGGAGGAGGGAAAGGGCTACAGCTGGGATACAAGTGAATAAATTAAAAAAATAAATTTAAAAAGAGATACTGTCTTCAAAATAACTGTCAACTAATAATTACAATATGCATAAGAGTAACACATAGATACACTAATCCTCTGCTTTGTCAAATAAACTGTTAAGTTTAACATAAACAGAAAGAACCTGAAGGATGACACTTCTCACCTCGCCAATGCAGAAGCTTGAAGGAAACAGAAACGTGAATCTGTGTGATATGTACACGCGACTTGTTTGAAACTAACAACTAAGTTAGTGAATGTTTTTGCCTTCTACATATCTAAAAATGAGCCAGGTATGGTAATGCATGCCTGTAATTCCAACATTGGGAAGGTAGAAGCAGGACTGCCAAAAGTTCTAGGCTAGCATAACGGGTTACAAGCCAGCCAGAGTTATACAGGAAACACAACTGGCTAAGGAGATGGCCGGCAGGTAAAGTGCTTGCTTCATAAGCTGGCTACTGGGCCTAGCCATATCCAGCTCTGAGCTTGATTACAGACCCTGCCTCAAAAAGAACGTGAAAGCTGAGCCTTTATGCTCAGCAGGGAGGCAGAGGCAGGAAAATCCAGGAGCTGGAAGCCGTCTGGTCTACAGAGTGAGTACAGAGTAAGACAGGGAAACCCTGTCTTAAAACACACTCCCTTACTCCCAAAGAGAACAAAGTAAACAGTGAGAGAAGACTGCCAGCCTGGGCCATATGCAAATCCGCACACGCTTCACACACAAACACATGAAAAGAGGACAAAGTTCTTCAAAACGTATCCGGGAGCCCATACTAGGCCTCCCTCCAGCCGAGCCTGCTCAAGGTGCTAGGTAAGTGAAGAAAGCCTACTGTTCTGACACCTACTCAGAAACAGAGGCACCACCATGGCTCACCACAGTAAGACCCGGCGGTCTGGAGAGCCTAGCCACCGTGTATGTGTCATTTCCATACAGAAATCAGATCCACAGGCCAGACGTCCAGTGAACTCTTGAAGAACAATGTGTCCCTTACTTGGGACCTCTCCCACGTGTTTCATGGGACATAAGGGCTCTAACCAGTAAGAGTCTAGTCACGGAGATGTAAGCCTAAGGTGACATTTGTCTTCCCTGGAAACCGTGGTCCTTGTAATCAAACAAGGTACATCCTGACACACTGAAAACTGCTCCCTAGAGACAAGTAGAGATCTTAAAGGAAATCACTAGACTTCCCTGAAACAAGGGAGGAAAGTACATGGGTGTGTGCTGCCTACAACAACCACACTAAATACTTTCTTTAGCCATCGTGAGGCAGACAAATCACGTAAGGTACCTAATTTCTCTGTGGATTTAGACCTTTACTTCCCCGTTTAACTCTACCTACAATTAATGATTTTTCTATAACACTTTGAAACAGAAACGTAGTGGGAATAAAGACATATTCAATAGGTAGGTCTTTAAGAGAAAGTATCTATCCCCGATCTCCAACAACTCCTAACACACTGAACGGAGGAACAATGCCACTGGGAAGAGAGTGCATGAGCGGCTGCGGGACTGTGCGGGTTCACTTCCCTCTGAGGAATTCACCTAAGAGCAAAGCACAGTGTTCCAGTGACATCTAATGACAGTGTGCTTCAGTCCCAGAAACTACAAGGAGCTGCACCAGTTCGGCTGAGGTGGCCAGAGAGAGGGCCAGAGCTGTGGAACTCACTGTCTGGGTCTTCAGGGGGAACGTCAGTACAAGAGTCTGTGTCCGAGTAGGTTCTGCAGCGTCGCTGAGGAAGTCGGTGAAGGGAAGATGCTGGTTCTCTGATGGAGCAGCTGCTCCTACACAGTGATAAAAACAGTTAAGCTACAGGTTAAACCATGAGGTGATAAAACGGTTAAGCTACAGGTTAAACCACGAGAAGAGCCTTTCTTAACTGGGACTTTAACTGGCTTCTCTTCAAGGCCAAGCATGGTGGCATGAGACTGTTACTCTCAGCACTCTGCCGCCAAAGGCAGGGGGATCTCTGTGAGCTGGAGCCACCATGTCGATCAGCCTGGTCTACATACTGAGACAGACAGAGCGACACAGAGACCCTGTCCCTACCCCTGCCAAATAAAAAGGCATCTCTTTAAACGGATGAGGAGCTTTCCTATGCTTGGTCGCTTAGGCCGGCAGCATGTTACCATTCAGAGGGAGTGTGCAGGCAAAGGAACTCAGCAACTTGGAGGCCATGCTCTAAGGAAAGTACAAAGCCAGAAGAGGGTCCAGAGAAGCCGCAGGCAGAGGCGGCTTGCTAATCTGGGAATTAAGTTATGGGCTTCACAAGTACATCTATCTAATGTCAACCTTTAACTGCCCCCCCCCAAAAAAAAAAGCAGGCTGAAGGGAACGCCAAAAAGTTGAGATGTTCAGATCTACTGACAGCAGAAACAGAAGGTCAAGACGGTGAAACGGAGGCTAGAAAAGACATCTTTCAGGGCTAATATGCAGCTTCGTTTGCAGGGTGTTTATCTAGTGTGGACGAAGCCTGAGTTTGAACCCCAGCACCGCACAGACCAGGGATGGCGGCTCGCACCTTGCTCCCAGCACTGAGGTAAGGGCAGGAGGCTCAGGAGCAGGCCTGTTGGACTACGTAGCCAGTTTGAAACCAACCCATGCTACATGAGGCTGTCACCAAAACAAAACAAAATTGTTTTTAAAAATCAGTCTAGGGGCTGGAGAGATGGCTCAGCAGTTAAAAGCACTGGCTCCAAAACAAACAAACAAACAAACAAACAAACAAACATTCCAATCTAAATAGGCAAATCTCTACTATGTAACTGCATCTCAGTTTCTGCTTTATGATGGCTCAGTGTCACTATACAACCTTGAAAGATCAAAAATAAATACTATGTTTTAGCCTTTTTATAACTCATTTTCTAAAGAAATGTGGATAAAATATAGCTTAGAAACCTTTCTGTCATCAAAATAAACAGCTGCCACCAAATGACTTAGCTTCCATTGTTCTGTAGAGTTCAGCTGCTAAAATGCTTTTTACCTGGGGCTGAGGGGATGGCTCAGCAGTTAAGAGCACTGGCTGCTCTTCCAGAGGAACTGGGTTCAATTCCCAGCCCACATGGCTGCTCAGAGCCGTCTATAACTTCAGTTCCAGGGGACCTGACACCCTCACAGAGACATACATGCAGGCAAAACACCAATGCTCATAAAAAGAAAAGGGAAAAGAAGGAAGGAAGGAAGGAGGGGAGGGGGGGAGAGGGAGGGGAAGGGGGGAGGGGGG
>NW_026585895.1:8186228-8318224 GCF_907164565.1 Psammomys obesus
AAGGAAAGGAAAGGGAAGGAAAGGAAAGGAAAGGAAAGGAAAGGAAAGGAAAGGAAAGGAAAGGAAAGGAAAGGAAAGGAAAGGAAAGGAAAGGAAAAGAAAACTTATAGTTTTTGTTTTTTTTTTTTTAATGCTTTATACCCTGACAGGATATAAATTATTGCCTTCCTCTGATCAGATCAATTCAGCAAAGAGTATATAATTACCAAAGAAAAGAGACAAAACAATAGCAAGGCCCTGGACTTCAGAGTCAGCCTGGAGAAATAAATGCTTTAGCTCCCTCGCTGCCCAGAGAGCAGAGGAGGGCGAGGCCCGCCACCGTGTGTGCCTAGAGAAGAGCAGCTGGGACACTGGCGGCTCAACACAGCGACACAAATTTCTCTCTAGCCATCACTTGATATATTTTATTATTATCATTATTACTTTAACAAAATGTATTTCTTGGTACATTTACCTGCTGGGCCCTCTCACTGGCCCATATTTCCTGATATTATTTCAAAAACCCAAGAAGCTACAACAGCCAGCAGGGCACCACCTTTGGGTTAATTCACACTTGTAGGTTTCCTTTCCACACCCCTTTCTGAAGCCAGCCCCATGACACACGGACTATCAGACCTACTCCACGCAGAGCTGACATCCACAGCAGCTGGAGAGGCACTGCTCAGACAGGATTTAGTCAGAAGAAATGGTAGATTTACCTCTCTGAAGTGCAGGAACCAGGGTGGCTGGCTGAACGCTTCATCTAGAAATGTGAAAGAGAGAAAGGCCTTAGCTCAAGCTTTAGTCAAAGAGAATAAATGCACCTCTAACTCATTATCATAATTAACATAAATTTATTCAGAGAAATAGATGCCTGGAGAAGATAGTTATCTTCTATAGGCTCAAGTCAAACCCTCAACACAATGTCAAACTCTCTCCCTAATAATGATGAACTGGAAATTTCTCAACACATACAGGAAAAAATGTTAAATTCTAATCATGTATGTATTATGTAATATGTAAAAGTATAAATTACAGTATATACATAACCAATCTAAAAGTTATTTTCATAATAAAAAGGAGCACCTAGCAAACCAGAAAATACTCTTAATAAATGCCTTTTCTTTTCATTCTGAAGGGCACGAGCAGAGCGTGGCAGGAAAGCCTTCTTTTGCCATCACTATTCAAGCAGCTTCCACACATGTGCCAGTGTAGCTTTCATAGAGGGCAGCATCAGTAAGCAAAGTCTGTGAAGAACTCAGGAAAAAGCCCTAAACCTCAATAGGTTTCTAAAGCATTTACTTAAACAACCAATGAGCTGCAGGTGTAAGCTCAGGAGTGTTTGCCCACCGTACACAGGCCCTAAGTCCAAGCCTTGAAACTATGAAAGCAAAATGACATGCTTGAAGAAAAAAAAAAAAAAATACAGTCTGATAAAGCAGAACATGTAATAAGGATGGGGAATCACACATAACTGAGAACAGCCAGCTTGCCCACCCAGCAATAAAGGGCAGCACTAATAAGTCAGATTATCTCGGTTTACCAAGGAGACAGGGAAGCTGTCTGTACTAAAGGCTTAGCATGTTTATACACACGGGCCCACATCTACCATGTTCTCTAAGTGCCTTCTGTGTTTGCAATGCCAGCTGACAAGAACCCCTAGCTGCATGATGACAGATGTCTGTGGTTAGAATGACGGGGCACCAACATCCCGTTCACAGCCACTTCCCTTACAAGTATTCACCCTCGAAGGGCCTAGCGAGGCGGCTCAGCATGTGAGTGTTCCTCACAGACAGGGCTGACCCTGCTTCCCAGAACCCACTCCGAATAGCTCACTACCACCTGACACCTGCTCCTGCCCCCCACAACACAGCACAGAGAGGTGCTGCCGAAGCCTAGCAGGCTGGGGCTCCCTGCTAGACTGAGACAGGAAACACTTGCTCACTACATCACTGCAACTTCCCCAGTTCATCTGACCGCAACGCTTCCTGCGAGGGACACGGTGAGCCCGCGCTCACCGATGAAGAACAGACTTAACCGTGGGAAATGCTCTTTACTCCCCCTCCATGAATGAACTTGCTGGGGTGGGCAAGAGAACATGGGCACGAGCTGTCCCCGCTGTCCTCACAGCCAGCGTCCAGGAACTGCTAGAACAGAGCCAGGTAGACTCCGCCTCCGGGAGGGGGCTCAGTGAGCACAATGCAGTGCTCTCAAACCTCATCTCACCAGAGGCTCCTCGCAGCAGGCCGGAGCGCACTCAACAGCAGGAAAAGCACACGGAGCCCACCACCCCCAGCAAAGAGTTCTTGGTGTGCAGAGCAATCAAGAGGAACACTAAGCACCTACCACTAAGTGACCTCCTGACACAAAGGACATTTCCCAGGTGAAGGACCACAGGAATGAAGAAACTTGCCTACTCAGAGAATTCAAATCCAAATGCTGACTGCAAAACCCTGTTCCCACTGGGAGGTTCAAGTTTCGTTTAACAGCTCCCCTCAAGAATGAGGCATTGCTCTATTTCAACACTTTTACCAAGCGGACGCACATGCCTAGCTTTCTCTGTCACAATACACACTGCACTAAAATGCTTTCTGAACACACAGCCAAATGGCTTAGAGTGGCAGGGCCGGCCATTCTCATCGCCTTCAGAGCAGAGAGATCAAGGTATCAGTACATGCGCCAAGCTCCTTGGCTGAGAGGACCCATTACCAGCACAGACAAAAGCAGTGCGGCCTGTGACTGCTCCCTCCCCACTGCCCCTTCCAGTCGTACAAGGAAAACTAGGGTATCGAGAGAAGGGAGGCTGCGAATGGGCCTTGTGGGTAAAGCGCCTCGAAAGACTATCTATCATAAGCACCCAAATAAAAGCCAGGCATGGCAGCGTGCATCTGCAGCCACACCCGGGGAAGGCAGGCTGATGCCCCGAGCTCACCAGTCTATACTACTGATGAGCTCCAGGTCCAGAGAGAGAACATGTCTCAAAAATAAGATAGAAAGAGAGCTACAGAAGATCACACCTCACACACACCTCACACACACACACACTTCACTTTATTTTAATGTAAACATATTTATATTGCTAAAAGAAAAACAAGAAGTTCCAACCATCTGAACAGGAGAAGGAGACACAGGAGAAACCAGGGGATCCGGATGAGGCAGTTGAAACATCTCAGGCTTAAACCTGGCGTTGGCTATCTTCACGCATTCCTCGAGGGTTGTGATGAATGTATTACAGGTGGCACTAAGAAGGGAAGAGGCTTCATTCATGTTCTGGAAAAGAACACGTAGAGACTGAGCAGGCTTATACCATGAGATCAGGCGCTGCCTGAATGGCCAAAGAGAAAATTAATTAAAGCCAAGAAATATCTTATCACTAAGGAGAAAACAAAACAAAATCCAGCTGCTGTTTCATACAACTGAGAACACAGGCCAGGACGATTCTTCCTGATCCTTGTCCCCCAACTACTGAGTGGCTGCAGAGACAGGCCTGCCTCCGTGGGGAAACAAGCTGCTTCCATGCTTGCCTCTAGGGCAGAGAGGATTCACACAGCCCTGTGGAGGACACAGCTGGAGCTCTCAAGAGCTGCAAGCAACTCTGGGGTGATGTTTCTGTCAGCCTAGAGAGCTAAGGAGGCCCCAGGCAGGACGTGGCAGAATCGGATCCCGGAAAGACAGCAGTACCTCCACACTGGGAGATGAGTGGTTCTCATCATGGTGGACAAACTCCTGGATTGTATGAACCTGCTGCATGAGGAGGTCACAGTAGAGGCGAAGTTCAGACATTTTGGTTTTCAGAGATTCACTGGTCTCGCTTATTTCTAAGAGAAACATATAAATATCAAACTATGTCATCTTCATATTCTTTGGTAATACACTAAAACGACGATTTCAAAAGCAGGCAACAGAGGCTAAGGCAATACCTCAGGTGGTGATGTGCTTGTTGCATAAATATAAGGACTTGAGCCACATCTTCAGAACCCACATAAAAAAAGTTGGACCTGGTGGTGCTGTATAATCCTAGCACCGGGAAGGTGGAGACGTGAGAA
Source organism: Psammomys obesus (assembly GCF_907164565.1). Taxonomy (NCBI): domain Eukaryota; kingdom Metazoa; phylum Chordata; class Mammalia; order Rodentia; family Muridae; genus Psammomys; species Psammomys obesus. The sequence goes on from NW_026585895.1 coordinate 8,190,254, forward strand.
CCTTCGGGCTAGCTGCTCACCTAGTTACTGTACCCCAATCTGAGCTACAGGAAACTGGGGGGCCTAGCTGCCCACCTAGCAGATGCCAATCACTGAGCTACAGGTTCAACTGAAGACCCTGTTATAAAAATAAGGTGGTGAGAGTAAGGACTTCCACCATAAGCCTCTGGCCTCCACATGTACACACACACACACACACACACACACACACACACGTCTGGGATGGGGGAGAGGAAGGGAAGAGAATGAGTATGCACACAGGGTAGCTGCGTGTGCGTCTGTGTGTGTGTATCTGTGTGTGTGTGTGTCTGTGTGTGTGCGTCTGTGTGTGTGTGCCTGTGTGTGCGCACACGTGCATGTGCCGAGACGAACACGGAGGGCAGAAGACATCTCTGAGGAGTCGCTGCTTCTCGGGCGCCGTGTGAGGCGCAGGGTTCACACTCAGGTCACCAGGCCAGCACACACGCACCTGTACTCACAGAGACACCTTGCTGGCCTGGTCCCAATCCTTGGGTGGGTTGTTGTTCCTTTTTCTTCTATTTTTGCTGTTGTTTGTTTTTGTTTTTTGATTCAGGGTTTCTCTGTATAGCCCTGGCTGTCCTGGACTCGCTTTGTAGACCAGGCTGGCCTCGAACTCACAGCGATCCACCTGCCTCCTGGGTTAAAGGCGTGTGCCACCACACCCGCCTCCCTGGGTACTTTAATACACAACAATTCCACTCTATTTCTCTTTTTCTTCCACGTGAAACCTGAATTTCTACTTTTGTGAAGTAGCATTTTCCTTTTCCTCCCACATTTTTTCCAGCTCTGTATTAGTTTTTCTTTTAACATATAAGCTGGTAACCAGTTTCCTTCATTGTATATCCTAGCGTAGAGGCTGCAGCCTGTCGGGTAAGAAAAGGCACTGCATCAACACCTGTTCACTGCCTTCCTTCCGGTCCCATTTTCACATTCTGCTGGTCTCCATATTTTTAATGCAGTGCTTACTTTCTTCTCCTTAGGGACTCTAGACACATCCGCAGTCCCTGTCACCTCTGCCGATATCTTTTAAGGCAGAAATAAAAGCTGCAGAGGTACAAAAACAGTGGGGCTACACAGTGAGTAGCTGCTGATCTTCCCAGAGTGTCTGAGCCAGGCCAGGGCCGCTGCTTCCTGGCAGAAAATAGCAGAGCAGCACTGAGCTGTATGTGACCTAAATCAACTCTTGCCCAAATTTAATTATAGTCCTTTGGGTGGGTGGGGGGGCATTTGTACATTCGTGTGTGCTGGCATGACTACACACGAACACAGGTGTCAGGGCCAGAGGCTGACCTCAGGCGCCCTTCCTTGCTCTACGCTGTTAACTGAGGCGGCTCTCTCACTGAACCTGGCGAATCCCGCTCAGCTAGTCCAGTTAGCTGGCTTGCCGCAGGCGTCTCCTGCACCCACGCGCGGGAACACACCCACTCAGCTTTCATGCTAGTTCTGGTGTCATCCAAACCCCATTTCTCCAGGACTTTATTCACCAAGCCACCTCTCTGGCCCTGTCCCCTTTAACCTCGTCCTCCTCCATGTAGGCGCTAACACCACCATTCTACACCCTGTTTCCTTTTCTACTTCACATGTTTAGAGAGTCTCATTATGCAGCCCCAACTAGCCTCAAACTCAAAATCCCCCTGCCTCGAAATCCTAACTGAGCGCATCCCCCCCTCGATTCCATTCTCCTTTCTGTTATATAAACTTCGATGTCCTTGGCATTTGAAATGAGTGCAGTCAATGTCTTTCTGTGACAGGCCGATCTCACTAAGATGCTGTCTTTAAAGTTACGGTGTAGCAGGTGCCCAAATCCCCTTCCTCTTTAAAGATGAATATTTCGCTGCACGGGTCCCACAACAGTTTACTTACCCAGGTACCTCTGGAGATTTAGATTGTGCCTATCTTTTAGCTACTTCTTGTCCTAATCTTAGCTATACTTTATCAGTAATTTTTCTTTGCTATAGCTGAGTATCATTATAAATTCCTGCATTTTCTAACTTACAGAAACATGTATAACTTAGTTTTCACTAAATTAACCTAAGATTGGTTTTATTTATTTATTTACTTTTTTTTTTTTTTTAAGACAGTTTCTCTGTGTGGCCTTGGCTGTCCTGGACTCACTCTGTAGACCAGGCTGCCCAAAGATCTGCCTGCCTCTGTCCCACTGACTGCTGGGATTAAGTATGCCACCTTGCTTGGCTATTTTTTAATTTTTAAAAATTCTTTATATGCATATGTGTGTACAAAGGGCAACTGCAAATGTCAGCCTCTGGAACAATGTCCTCCTCTTTTGAGAAAGGGTTTCTCACTGACCTGGAGTTCATAAATGAAGCTAGGCTGACTGGTCAGGGAGCCCCAGGGAGCCTCCTGTCTCCAGCTCATGAGGCCTGGGATTCTAAGTATGTGCCACCATGCTTTTGCTCTTTATGGGAGTGCTAGGGATTGAACTCAGGTCCTTGTCCTGCTTTTTCAATGATCAGTTAACCAAGGACAGTTTCCCAGGCCATTAAACCTCCTTGTAAACACTTCCACGGCCTCATAACGTATCATCTGAGCACAGCGATGGCTTTCCAATTGATTCTTCTAAACTTAGACCTTTAAGTTGTTCACAGAGTTCTTACCATAGTGGTCTATCTATGTAAGCCTTCCACGGTAAAGGAATTTTAACCCAGCAACAAGGCTACTCTGGCTGGAATACAGACACGCCCTTAGCACATACCTTGAATCCCAAACAATGAAGGTAGTTAGTTAATAGAAGGAAGCAGTTAGTTAATAGAAGGAAGCAACCAAGTTTGAAAATGATGTCTAAATGAAAGGCAAACAAAGTGAAAGATCTGAAAGAATAGGACATGTCCAATGCTCAGGAGAACAGAGAGGAAGGACGGGTGACTTAAAAGGATCAGCACACGGGATGGGGGGGCAGGGGCAGGGCAGACTAATGGACAGACACACTGGGACAGTTTTGCAGAGACAGACTGTAGGGAGAACAAGCCAGACACAGGTAAAGACAGTTAAGCCCAAGAATGAGAAGGAGCCAAAAGATTAGAACAGATTACTAGAGTTAGTTTGAAGCCAAGCAGAGCATTCAGTCAGAGGCCGAGAGAGAAGCCAGATTGAATCAGTCACCTAGGAGAGGAGTTTGAGCCAGAACAGCTGAGTTAAACCAGCTAGCAAGAGTTCAGAAAGAACAAGAAAGGGTGAGCTTATTCAGCAGTAACTCTCAGAGGCTGAAAGCATTCTAGGAATAGAGTGGATTGCACAGAGGCTGGAAGCTTCCAGAACTAGGTCTAGGTTAGCAGACAGAGACAGTAAGCCTTGGAGATGACAATTACATCAGGCGAATAAAAGTTACTCTTAAATTCTCCGTTACTGATTTCCTTCTGATTGCTCAAAGTAGCCGGGCACACTTAGCTTAGCAAGTAGTTATTACAGGGAACCTGCGATCACCTTTTTCTTTTGCAGTCCTTGTGTCAGTCAAACACGCTTTGGAGCTCCCAAGGGCGACCAGCCACCTCTGTCTCTCGGCGGCATTCACTGCCTTCATATAGAAATGCTGCTCTCCTGGAATGATTAATTCCATCCTCGTGTTGTCTGCCGAGTGGACTGTGATGACACAAGAGGAAACAGTCACGACTCGGAGCACAGTCATGTCACACAGCACTGGATGCTTCACACGCTTAGAGCAAATGAGACTCGGCACACAGGCAGGCCACTCTCTAAGCCCCAGGGGCCCCGTGAGAACCACCTTCTCCCTACCACCCAAGGCGGCAATGGCAACAAAACAGGGACAGCAGATGACAGTAAAACAGATAATTCGCTTTTACCCATACTAGGACTTCAACACTGTCATCCAAGGAAGCAAAACATCAATTCCGGGGGGAGGGACGGGTAGACGGGGACACAGCAGCAGGGTCACTTAAACCCAAACACAAAGCATGACTCCAAGAAACTAAACAGCAGCTTCAAGACAGGGAGGTGGATTAGCAGATCTTTAATTTCCACTTGTTTGGCATTTCCTTGTTTGTCCATCTGCCTGCCGTGACAGGGTCTTCTATGTAGCTGAGGCCAGCCTGGCACTCACTACTTAAACTAGAGTATCCTCAAACTTTCTTCTCAGCTGTCCAGGCCTGGGATTACACGTGAGTGTCACCACATCCACACAGCTCCTGCCAAATTAATTTACTGTGGCATTATACATGTGTACATTTGCTGGGATCTTGATCGTCAAAGGACACCATGGACAGAACAAAAGCAGAGCGGGACAACCTTGCAAACTCATTACATTATACAAAGAACAGCTATGAATCAATATAAAAGATAGCCACGTTCAGAAAGAGGGACAGAGACCAACAGGGAACTTAGAAAAGATAATGATAATAAAAGCCCTTGCAGGTCGTGCGGGGCATGTTCTGCACCTCGGAGCCATACCCTGCGCCCTGGGAAACGTGTTCCTGAAAATTTGTTAGCATGTACAGTACACTTTATTTGGGTCCATCGTGGTAACATGGACTATCACAGCAATGTGTTCAGTCCCTGTCCACCCCCAACCCCACAGTCAACGAAAAAAAGTGGGAGTTGATAGCCAGGGAGTAGGTGAGAGGGCTGAAGAGCTGAAAACTAAGATGAAATCTCTGTGGCAAATAGGAACTCTACTAAACTGACCTAACAAGAGCTGCCCAGGATATGCAAGGCCCTAGGTCCAGTCCCAAGAACACCCCGCCCCCCAAAAAGGGATTTTCGTTTCTCTTAACCACCTGTTAGAGCTGAATAAAAATTCTCTGAATGTGTTTTGTAAGCCCGTTTCAACATCGGCTCATAAACTACTTACAAAGCAGCACTTCTAAATGTTCACGGGTGATGAGGGCACAGCTAAAAATGAGCTATAAAGACCCCAGCAATGAGGACATGGCAAGCTAAGACTTACTGGCAAATGATTGTGAAAAATACAAAATAGTGGCCCTTACTTTTAGGGAACACACAAGAGTAACAGCTCAAACTAATATATGTCTATAGTTTATAAAATCATGACACTCTTCCATTAGAACAGTAATGATTCTTAATTTAAAAGTGAACAGTGAAGACACAAACACACACACACTCAGCAAGCATATACATTTTAAGAACTCTCCCAGGACAGTATGATCTAGCCCAAGCTGACAATGTTGCATGATGATAATCCCAGCATGGAGAGAAAAAGTAAAAACACTGAGTTCCAGGCCAACCTAGGCTACACACTGTCTCAAAAAAAAAAAAAAAAAAAAAAGAGAAGAGAAGGAAATGGAAGGAGAAATGATGGTATTACTACTGAGTTTGAGATAAAGAGGCAGAACTCTAGCTGGAGAATATTAACCCAGGGGCTGAAAAGACCTGGCTGTTCTTCCAGAGGACCTAGTCCAAGTCCCAGGACCCACATGGCAAATCACAACTGTCTGTAAGTCCTGTTCCAGGGGATTTAACACCCTCTCAGCAATACACACAAAATAAAACTTAAATAAAAAAAAAAGAATATGAATTCAAGGCAGAAAGAGAGAGAGGGAGAGGAAGAGGGAAGAGAGGAAGCGGAAGAGAGAGAGAGGAAGAGGGAGAGAGAGAGAGGAAAGAAAGAAAGAAAGAGAGAGAGAGAGAGAGAGAAAGAAAGAAAGAAAGAAAGAAAGAAAGAAAGAAAGAAAGAAAGAGAAAAGGGAAAACTTCCTTCCCTCCTTGGCTAATCTTACTTAGAATTACCATAAAATCATGCCAACCCAGCCCTGGAAAATGCAGCTCACTGCATTCATCTCATTAAGCAAATGCATAGGACAGAATTCCTCTAGACTTTTGCAGGCTTTGAGCAAGCCCTCACGCTGGACTGAAGTATTCAAACTCTGAGGGGAAAGGCCTGGAGGGGACTGAACATTTGTTCCTCTGGTCCTGTTTCCCTTTCAGTCCTCCTTGAAGAATTTAAATCTCCACATCATTTTATCTGATTTCACTCTACCCACCTTCACCCACACCCTTCAGGCACATACAAGAATGCACCCCATGTCCTTCCGTTACTCCCCTTCAGAAAGAGGAAACCCTCTCTATTACACGCGAATGCTCAACTCCAGTCAGAATCCAAGCTTTAAACATCCACTCTGCACTCTATCCCACAGAGATGGCCCGCCTCAGCTACAGAGCTCAGCTTCAACCTTCCAAAATCTTTCCTTGAGGATGAAACAGAACACATCTAGACGACACAAGAAATTATCTATCGAGTCAACCTGGGAAAAGCTAATTTGAATTTCAATGCAGGAGATATTTATAAAGGGGGAATACCAAACCTGTGTTCAACAGCGCTACCTGCTCCCCTTGACTGCTTCAGAGGAGGATGTGAAAATCTGTAGAAGGAGCAGGCTACAGAAACCCCTGCTCCCTTACCTTTAATCTCGCACACGGCCATCTTTATGCTCCCTTTGCTCCCTTTGCACACATCATCCTGTGAGTCATAGTACGACAGGATTCCATTATCTAGAACGAACCATCGAGGCTGCCAACCTGGAGCGGACAGAAATCAAAACAGGTTAATCGATTATTTTTACCACAGAGAAAATCGATTTCAGCCACATGAGTTCTGGACTCTCCACGGTGAAATTTGTAATGGCCAACATGTGCCCAAAATGTCCTGCAATCTCTAGACAGATAAAGACTCACAGCCTTCTCTTTAACAACCCAAAAACCACTACCGCAGCCCCATCCAAGCACAATATAACTGGCCCAGCCTTCATGAGAACAGATGCAGAATTAGCATTTCTTTTCCAAAATGTCTGGAACCAGCAGCGGTTCGATGTCAGATTTGGGATTTGCATATGCAGATGAGATATATGGAGAATGGGGCTCCAATCTAAACACGAAATCCATGTGCAGCTTACACATCACCCAAAGGTGACTTTATAGCGTGCTTTGGTTCCTGACGGCGTCCTATCACAGGAGGTCATGTTTGGTGTTTTCCACTTGTAAGTGTCCCTTCAGCACTTAAAAATCTTTGGTTTTGGAAGCATTTCAGATTAAGGTTGCTCTTCTTGTAATGGAAAAAAACTACAGGAAACAGAGGTTTTGCCCCAGTTCTGTTACCACTCTTGGCAGCTAACATAGAGTAACTGTTTTCATCCCAACAAGTCTCTAAAATTCTTTCTCCCAAACAGACGACTGAACAAGCTGACCAACTCCCAAGTGCAGAATGTGGCCTTCCTTTACTGACAGAAGATGCTACCTCCAGGCAAATAAATGCACTCAGACTCAAAGAAAGCTAAAGAAATTCCCATTTTTTTAATGCAGACATGATAACCTATAGAAAGAGCAGATTCCCTCCCACCCTTCCTCCCTTCTCTGCTGCTACACAGCTAAGGCAGAAATACTTTTAACTTCAACCATTCATCTCTTTGACATTTCCTCAGCAACTAAAGCATACACCCATCAGACTAGCTTCAGAGGCAAAGTCTGTAACCAAGAGTGATGACTTCCCTCAGTGCTGCAAGCCAAACTCATGTTCCCTGGAATCTTACCTCGCAGGCTAACAGAGAGCTACCATCAACTAAGAACATAGTGAGCGTGCCGGAAGGAGTGTGGCTGTCCGTTTTCTTTCCATCACTATACGTCACAATACAGTGTAAGTGGTCCCACGAGACACACCACATTAAACCACTCTGGCCCTACGCACCCAAACAATTCATAAGTTCATGTTTTCCAGGTTCAGGCAGTACCAAGACAGAACACCTCATAACAAGACATAAAACTTAGGGTTCACCAACAACGCTTTTGAAATGACAATGCTGTGTTATGGTTACTGTTGTCAAGTTGACAAACTCCAGGTGGGCCTCAGGCAGGCTATATTGATTACATTAATGAACGAATGAAGAGCCTTCTTAACTGCATGCAGGGTTACTCCTGGTCAGGGGATGCGGGATGGTATGAAATGGAGACAGAGGCACTTGATGTAAGTAGCTGCCTTTGTCACTGTGACTTCCTAGTAAGGATAACCTCAACTGAGAGCCAAATAAAGCCCTCTTACCTAGGTTGCTTCTGCCAGAATATTTTATCACAGCAATGGGACACTGAGTCGATATAAACAGGTTAAATTTTACTTTCTATTCCTTGCTTAAGAAGGGGGAGAGGGACGTTTTAGACCTACCCATTAGGAAAAATAACTTCAGGCACCAAGAAAATAGAGTTTTATAAACACTGCATTCCCTAGAGAGGGCTGCCAGGCTAGAGGAGAAGTTCTTTTGGTACATACACTTCACTTCGTTCCTCACTGCACAGTGGCACACTCGCACACAGCAGGTGCTTTAAAAAGATGGGTTTCCGGAGACTGGAGAGATGGCTGGCACTGTTGAGAGTACATGCTGCTCTTCCAGAAGATACAAGTTCGGTTCCCACATCAGGCAGCTCACAACTGCCTGTAGCTCCAGCTCTAGAGGCTACATGAATGCATGCGAGTGCGCGCGCACACACACAAACACACAAACACACACACACACACACACACACACGCAAGCACACACACAGATATAAATATGGAGGAAAGGGCGGGGCAGAAGTAATCTGAATACAGTACTCCCATATGAAAGTCTAGAAAAAATTAAAATCATAATAAAAAGGGCTTTGGAGGCAGCACTTGCCCAGCATGTAACGGTAACACAAAGAAATAATTTTTAAATGTATGTCCACAATGACTAAAAAAAAAAAAAAAAGAATTCTTTCCAAACACTAACTCACCACAGCAAAAAAATTATAAGGAGGGGGTGTTAAAAATAGTCTTCCACCTCAGTCAAGAAGCCAAATTCTGGTTTTCGAAAAGCCTTACTGTACATTATTGCCATATATGATGCAACAGCTCTTCAAAATGAACTGAGCAAATGATTCACTTAGAATTTGTAGGAACTGAGAAAGCCATGTGGCTGAGTATATTCATCTAATCAAGCCTGCTGATTATCTCTACACACCATTTTGAAGAAATATTTAACCTAACTTTGTCTAATTGGTTCACGCATTTATAGTATGGTAAAAGGATTGGTAATTACTTTTATTGAGAAAGATTATTTCCTTTTTCAATTTCTACAAGCAGTTTTCTCAACCTACTAAATGTTACAAAAACACGTGCTATTAAGAAACAGTCAGAACACTCTCAGAGCACCAGAAGGTTCCTTAAAGGCCAATCAGTATAAATGGCTGTTCATCCTTCTCACCCAACAGTCTAAAATTAATAACTGAACATACTGTGAAGCCAACTTTACATTTAAGGAAACGGAATCGTCCCAAACACAGGCTCTACAATGCTTTACTGGAAGTTAAACCAAAATGATCCATAAAAACCAAAACCACAGCGTCTGTTGGTGCTCAGTATCACACAGGCCAGGAGGGCTCCTCCCAAGAGCACACAGCCCACCCCAAGCGAAATTCCCCCTTCAATTATGACTCATGGCAGTAACTGCCTTCTGCTTCGGGCCATGCTGAAAATATCCCTCTGGCATGGCCTCCAAAGACAGAGTGCTCAAACACCACACCTCAACCAGCCATCTGTGTTCACGACTGCCCAAAAGAGAACTCTTACCAAAAAGTACCTGCCTAATGTCTTGCTGCTTCCAGTAAAAATGTGTCCTTTACATGATTATTTGGCTTTTCCATCTGAGCAGAAAACATCAGGCTATTGTGCACATTAAGCCATTTGCTATCTTAAATCTGGCTTTTGCATATATGTGCATTTTTTTTAAGCTTTCAGCCCTTAGAGGGTTTATCTGCAAACTCCCAGGAGATAAGGGACACTAGTTGAGTATCAGAAAATGACTGCAGGGCTCAATATTTTGGGCAGCCAGGCAACGACTGTCTGTTCCTGGTTACTAAGAGTCTGAGTGCTGCCCAAATTCCCTTAAATCGTTGAGATCTTGGGATTCGGAAATTGGAAGGGACCTCTGCGACAAAACAGCTAACCACCCAGGCCTTGGCCAAATGGGATCCTAAAAGAATCCCGCACTTGCCTTTAGTGTTGGTTATAGCAGAAAGCACAGGGTGTGGATTTAAAGTGTTTTTTGAAAGCCAGGCTTCGAATGTCACAGGCAGGGATGTTGCCGCTGCTGCCGATCCCATTTCTACACAATTGGCTTTCCTCTGACTACCTCCCCGTGAAACCTGCCTGCTCTTTCCTGTGCAGCACTCTATTTCTCACAATGACCCGAATTCCCATGCTGTTGAAAATGCGCTTTCTTCCACTGTGTCTCACGATCACCCGAATTCCCAAATCTCACTGAAAACCAGTCCCGAAGACATTCATTCTCTGAGGATGGCTTCCAAAAGCACACTTGATGAGCTCAGACAACCTCAACAAGTGGACTTTCAAACCGGTGGTAAGAAAATATAAAGGCATATAGAAAAAAAAAAAAATCTTACGAAATGATTTGCTACACACACACTTAACAAAATGCTGTCCACAGAGAGTGGATGAAAGCGGAGATTTTAAGAACACACTAAGGGTGATGGGGGGGGGGGGTTGTTTCCAAGGATCAAGGGGCAACGCAGGTTTCCAGTGCGTGTCCCATCCACGGGATGGCGCGCGGTCTCAAACTCCGGTTCGAAGGGGCCGGGGAATGAGGGGCAGAGAGTGTGTGCGTGTGTGTGCTGGGGGGTGGGGAGGGGGAATCGGGCCTGGACTGAGTCCCGCGGCTTCAACAGGGCCGGCCGAGAGCCCGTACCTGTGAGATAGTTGGTCCACTTGTACAGAACCCCCTCCATGCTTCAGAGCCCGGCGCCGCGCATCCTCCTGGCCCGGCGCCGGCCGCGCTGCTGCGGAGGCGCGGGGCCCGCAGCCCTCCGCCCCGACCCGGCGGCCCTGTCAGAGGCCCGGCCGGCGGGCGCCGCGTGCTGCTCGGAGGCCGCGAGGCGCGGACATTCCCGGCGGGAAGGGCGCGCCGACCCCCGGGGCGACCCCAGCCCCGCCGGCCCCCCGCTCCGCCGCCGCTCCGCGAGCCCCGGCGCGGCCCTGCTGCGCGCCCGCCTTCCTTCCCCCCGGGCTCCCGGTTTGTTTTCATTGACCCCGACGTCGCTTTCACTTCCTGGATGAAAGGGGCCGGCTCGGCCCGCCAAACCCCTCCCCCGCGGCGGGGCTGCGGACGGCCGCGCGCCCGGGGCTGCGCCGCGCGCCCCCGCGCCCGGGGTGCCTCCCCCGGTCCCGGCTCCCCGGGTCTCTCCGCCCCCCAACGCCCCGCGCGCCCTGCCCCGGGCCCCCTAAACTAAGGGCCGCGCTTTTCGTGGCGCTCCGGGAGAGTAGGAGCTACCTCCTAGGAAAAGCTGGCTGCGGTGGCCCGGCCCCGGAATCCCTGCACTCAGGGGCTGAGGCAGGAAGGCCAGCCTGGGCTACTGCGAGAGACCCTTTCTTAAAAGAAGGAAAGGAAAGGGGGGACACAGCAGGAACATGCAGGCTGCTAAGGTCTTAGGGTTGGCGAGGTGACTCCCCAGCTAGTCTCCAGAAGCTTGTTGGCCAGGAGTACTGTCCTGGGGACACACATAGTGGAAGGAGAGAACGCTATTCTGTAAACTGTCCTTTGACCTCTACACGTGGGCGCGCTCGCTCTCTCTAACACACACACACACACACAAACACATTTTCTTTCACTGTTTTTTATGCGGTACATTGTGATGTACGCCTTTAATCTCAGCATTCAGGAAGCAGGGGCAGGCAGATCTCTGTGAGTTCAAAGCCAGCTTGGTCTACTTAGTGAATTCCAGGCCAGCCAGGGCCACATAGTGAAACCCTGTCACCGATAAATAAATAAATGAAAGAAAGAAAGGGTTAAAATGAGGCCAAGTTTTGTTTTTTAATCTCACTTGGAAGAAAGCTTTTACACAACTTGACAATTTTCAGATTTTGAGAGCTCCGCAAATTCCAGACAACCCCATAAAGCATTGAGGTAGTGAAATGCCTGGCTTGCCCTTCCAGGAGGGCTGACTGAATAGGGTAATCTGGATATTCACTTGATGAATTGGTGGGTAGATTGGTGGGATATTCAACAAATCATCGCATATAGTCCATTATTGATCGTCTAAGAGTAGCAGGTATCTGGTGTTTATTGTAAAAATCAAGTTTTGTGCTGTTTGAAAGCTTTTCATACTAAAATGAGCAGGGGATGTATCAACAGATTCGTCTCATCCCAAAAAGCCCTTCAAGCTCTTCCCCCAGAGTATCCAGAGAAGAGCTGGGAACCTGTTTGTCACTCCCTTCCAGGAAACTGCCATCACTGTGCCTGCCAAGTCCCTGGGGGGCCACGACACCATGAACTGTTTTCCTTTTGTAGCAATTTCTTGGCCCAGTTTTTTAAATATTTTTTTAAAATACTCGATTTTAAGGACCTACAGCTGTGTAATCCTTTTTCCTATACCAAATGGTTCAAAGGTATCATTTAAAAACTTAAAACCAAGCCGTTAGGCCAAGGCATCAGTTGGCCGAGGCAAGCGGAATTTTGCAAAACAGAATTTTGCAGCATCTCCTAAATGCCTACAAGGGACCACCATAACTCCAGTTTCACTTCAGGAAAAGCGGGCCTGACTGCTGGAGGCAGAAGAAACCTGCGGTAAAGGCGGGTTTAGTGGGGCGGTTCTGCTCTAGCCCTGGTGCCCAGGACAGGCTCCAGTGAGCAGCTAGCTGCGGGCTGCGGGCGAGCGGAGGAGCCTCGCTAGCCCCGCCCCCGACCTTTGTGACGTAGGACAATGCCTGCCACGCGTCCGAATTCCTTCCAGCTCCTAGAGCCAGCGCACACGCCATAGGGCTTACTTACACTGGGGCTGGGGGAGTCCTGCTTTGGGAACCATGCATTTCCTATTCAGACTGGCAGTTTTCCTTAGCCTGTGGGGCTGTCCCAACGCTCAGGGACAAACGAAAGAAGAGATCACAGAGGAAGTGAAAATTGAAGTTTTGCATCGTCCAGAAAACTGCTCCAAAACAAGCAGGAAAGGAGACTTGCTCAACGCTCATTATGACGGTTACTTGGCTAAAGATGGCTCCAAATTCTACTGCAGGTAGGAGATGCTCCGGGCAGTTCAAGTTCAGTTGGTACACCGGATCTTGCCTCTTCCACCACCAGCAGCCAGAAGTTAATTGTTTTGTTTACTTTTTGTTTGGTTGATTGACTTAAGAATAAATTAAGCCGTTATGCCGACTTAAATTAGAAAACGGTTCCTTTAAAGACCTGTTTAGTTGCTGAAAATGTTTTAGCTCAGTAAATTGACTGCAAGACCTACCGGCTCTTGCAGATCGCTGACCACCACGGCACCAGCACAGCAAAATCTAGAGGCTGCTTGACAGGATGTTCATTCAGTCTTTCTCCTTACCCGGAACTGAAGTCTCTGTCCAAAGATACTGTATAAGGAAGCTCCCGAGTCTTATTCTGGTCTTCAGTGGTTCACTTTCTAACAGAGACCCTGGTAGGTGCGTCCATCCTGTTCTCCCGTCCCTGCTCTGGTCTGACTGAATGCCCTTTCTCTAGCTGTGCTGTTACCCTCCAAAGATAGGCCTGGAGGAAGCAATTCTTTCCAATTTACAAAACCTACTCTTCCCATTTAGAAGAGGAGTTTGGCGAGATGGTATTTCAGTTGTTCTTAGAAATGAAATTTGAGGCCCAGCCTGCTGAGAGTTGTTTTGTCCCAGCCATGCAGCCAAACAGAGACGGGAGACCCATTTTAAAACCCTAACTCTTGGGCAGTTTTCCTAAGGATGGCAATAGAACAGAATAAAATGGAGTGACCTCTCCTGATACTGTCTGCCAATGTATGGGGAAGTTTGAGCCAAACACTTCCCAGACGACAGAGTTCTGGAAGAATGCTAACATGGGAAAATATTTAAATAATAACAAAATGCCTAGCTGTGCTTAAAAGTTTCCTTTTAAATGATGTCAAGTTACTCAGTACTAAGTATGGTTTCTTATAGCCGGACACAAGGTGAAGGCCATCCCAAATGGTTCGTTCTTGGAGTTGGACAAGTCATAAAAGGTCTGGACATTGCTATGATGGACATGTGCCCTGGAGAGAAGAGAAAGGTGATTATACCTCCTTCATTTGCATATGGAAAAGAAGGCTATGGTAAGATGTTTAATATCTTTTAGTAGTTTTTTATAAAATAAATCAGCCACTTATTTATAAAAAGTCAAAATAAATCTGTATATCCTGAAAAAGGAAAGTAAGCCTCAAAAAGATATTTGTACATCCATGTTCGCTGCAGCGCTGTCCACGGGAGATGGGAGAATGGATAAAAGAATGAGTATATGAGCACAGAGCAATAAAAGGAATGAAAGTCTGACTCATGCTACAGCGTTGATGAACCTTAAAAACATTCATTATGCTGAGTGTAACAAGCCAGAGGCAAAAACTACCAGTACTGTAGGGTTGCATTTACATGAAGCATCCGTAGTCCTCTGGCCGGGCGACACCAAAGGCAGAGAGAGTGGTTACAAGGGGCTGAAGGGACAGGACAAAAGGAGGCGTCGAATAGCATAGCGTTTTGGTGCTCAAGATAAGAGTTCTAGGTATAGGTTGCACAGTAACACAACAGTACTTTACACTATTTAAAATGGTGATGAGCTTTGTGTGATGTGTATTTTCCCACAATTCTGAAATGGCGTAGAAGAAATCTTCACAGAGCCATGCCCATCAAACTCTGGCCATATTTCATTCATCCCGTGCCTTCTTTTTATCGCTAAAGAAAATAAGTCCTCTTTGGAATACCAACCTCCAGCCAGTACTTCTTCCTCTGCATAGACACAGTGCTCAGAATGGCTGTGTGCATCCGTCCCTCAAACTTCCCTGGACATTTTTGGCTTTACTGTGAAGAGTATTACATATGTGTTTCCAGCGTAGATCTTTGGTAAACAGTACCAAGTTTATAAAGCTTGGGGGACTGGAACACAATTTTAGAACAAAAGGATGTTACCTCTGAGCTGTGAGCCATTGTTACCCCAGCTCAGGAGAATCCTTCAGATGTGGAAGAGATAACTTTCAGAGTCGTGCCTACTTTTAAATCCTACAGCAAGAAGATATGTGAACTCACAGAAAGCAAGGGAAATATAACTAACTAATTACATTAAATGGTAATTAAATGATCTAGCCCTAGAAATAGAATAACTTCATAAACTAATAAAATGCAAATTGTCTTTAATTCCAAGGCAACAGTTAATTGTATTCATAATCAGAGCAAAAATTAGAACACAAACAAGATATCATGCCTTGTTTATCCGAACAAGAACACTGTCAAAGGCATGGTAATATAAGCCATTTCTTATATGATCGATGGGAAAAGAAGTTATTTGACTGACAGAAGTGATTATACCCTTATATTTGTAGCTGTGTTAGTCAGGGTTCTCTAGATAAACAGAACTAATAGAATGAGTATGTGAGAGATTTACTTGATTGGCTCACACGCTGTGGTCTGGGTAGCTCAACAATGGCTACCCAGAAGCTGCTTGGTCTGCAGAGCTGGATGCCTCAGCTGCCCCAGGCTAGCCCTGAAGATGTGGAGGATTCTTGTAGAGCCACTGGTCTTCAGCCCACACTGAAAGGCCAAGGAAGTTAGACTCTGTCAGCAGAGAATGGGGACGGGAGCAGCAGCCTCAGGATGTCACTAAATGAACGTAAATGAATGCGCCAGCACAACGTGAAGGCAAGCAGGCAAAAAGCAAACTTTTCTCTTTCAGAATTTGTTTTTTTCTAGGCTGCTGCCAAAAGGCACTGTCGACATGCAGGCTAGGTCTTCTCACTTCAATTAAGTTTATTAAAAAAACAAAACAAAACAAAACAAACAAACAAACAAAAAAAACAAAGGTACAATGTTCATAAAGCTAAGCAGAATGCTGACGTGATGATTCCAAAACTCAGGAAAGAGAGTGAAAGGCAAACTTTCCCTGCATTATTTTCCCTAGAAGTAACCTCAACTCCTGACATTTTGGATTATTTTTTAAATTATCTTCAATTTTCTTTCTTTCTCAGGGTCCTACATAAACACACACAAACAGGGTATACAAATTACATTGCCACGGGAAACTGTCTTTTTTCTTTTTCTTTTGTAGAGCAGTGAGTGCTGGGCAACCCTGTACTGCTGAGTGTCACATACCAGTCCTGGGAGCTATTTCGATGGGAGCAAATGATACAATGTTTTGGATATAGGCCTAGGAATGGAATAGTTGGATCTTGAGCAAAAAATACAATGTTCATTCCAAACCAGTCAAGTTGACAACCAGGATTAAATACCACAATTGCCAACTTCTTTTTGGTAGCAAAATACTTAGAACTGTGTTAATGACTGTCAGTAGGAAATTAAGTTACAAGATATTCATATAGTGGATTAGTGTATAAGCAGGGAAAAGAATGAAATGAAATCTCATTTATTAATAGACTGAGTATTTACTGAGCACCCTCTTCAGCAGATGATAACACGGGGGATTATCAGTTTGTGTGCAAACTGTTTGCATCCTAGAGGGGAACTTCATGTCCACAGATACACAGACTAGTGTAGGAGGATATGCAGTCATCTGGTGACAGCCTTAGGAAGGAAGCTTGAGGGTCAAGAATAGGATGAATTTTTTTTTCTCACCATTAATTCTTGAATTGTTTCACTTAAAAACACACACACACACAACTCACATGCATCTATACTAATCTTCAAAAAAGTAAATCTGAGGAAACAAGGAAATTCCCTGGGAGCACGTGGACACCCAGCAGGGGTGGGCAGTCCCTTCCTCAGGGAGGTCCTCCTCGTTGCAGCATGAACCAGGTCGCCTCATTTAAAGTTCTTGCCGACTCCACTTATTTGAAACATCAAATACGTAATTAGCAGTCGTGTCGCTAAGATGCGATTTTGGCATTACCCCATATTTTGCCGAGATGTGCCTTCCTTGAAGCCGCTGGCCGAGTCCTGAAGAGATAATTCCCCTGGTCTATGCTTTTCAGTAAGACGAGGCCAACTGCCCGAAGTCAGATGGAGGAAAGCCGGTGCTTCAAGCCTAGACCTGACACTGTAAAGGTGATGGTTCCAGATAGCTGCAGCCGTGTGTTCAATCTGCCAATCATTTGCTCCCATCGAAATAGCTCCCAGGACTGGTATGTGACACTCAGCAGTACAGGGTTGCCCAGCACTCACTGCTCTACAAAAGAAAAAGAAAAAAGACAGTTTCCCGTGGCAATGTAATTTGTATACCCTGTTTGTGTGTGTTTGTAGAGGACCCTGAGAAAGAAAGAAAATTGAAGATAATTTAAATACAATACTATCTTCCAAAATGTCAGGAGTTGAGGTTACTTCTAGGGAAAATAATGCAGGGAAAGTTTGCCTTTCACTCTCTTTCCTGAGTTTTGGAATCATCACATCAGCATTCTGCTTACCTTAGAGCACCTGCATCCATCTCCAGTGGGTACCAGTCCTGGGTCCTATATTCCATAGCAAATGACTACTTTATCCTTTACCTAAACTAACTTATGCACAGTTAGTTAACTTATGCCTAGCTGCCTACACTGTCAGCATACTACACCCTTCCTGCAGGGAGACAGATAGTTCTTATTGACTTTGAGGAGTCTCCCATAAACATCAAAACAATTAGTCTTACTAGCACCTTTATTTTACTTCCTGTGGAAATCAATCCAGGCACTTTCTCAGACAGTTAGGAATAGCGCTTTCTCAAGATCCAACTATACCATTCCTAGGCCTATATCCAAAATATGCTCAAGTATACAACAAGGACATTTGCTCAACCATGTTTATAGCAGCTTTATTTGTAATAGCCAGAATCTAGAAAACAACCCAGATGTCTCTCACCTGAGGAGTGGATGCAGAAATTGTGGTACCTTTATACAATGGAATCTCAGCAATTAAAAACAAGGAAATCATGAAATTTGCAAGCAAATGGTGGGAACTAGAAAAGATCATCCTGAGTGAGGTATCCCAGAAGCAGAAAGACACACATGGCATATACTCACTTATAAGTGTATATTAGACATATTAATATAGGATAAATATACTAAAATCTGTACAACTAACGAAGCTAAGCAAGAAGGAGGACCCTGGGTAAGATGATAAATTCTTACTCAGAAAGGCAAATGGGAGAAACATCAAAAGAGGGAGAAAACAAGGAACAGGACAGGAGCCTACCACAGAGGGCCTCTGAAAGACTCTACCCAGCAGGGTATCAAAGCAGATGCTGAGACTCATAGCCAAACTTTGGGCAGAGTCCAGGGAATCTTATGAAAGAAGGGGGAGCTAGAAAGACCTGGAGGGGTCAGGAACTCCACAAGGAGAGCAACAAAACCAAAAAATCTGGGCACAGGGGTCTTTCTGAGTCTTTCCCAAACAAGGACCATGAATGGCAATAACCTAGAACCCCTGCACAGATGTATCCCATGGCAGCTTAGTATACAAGTGGGTTTCCTAGTAAAGGGAGCAGGGGCTGTCTTTGACATGTCTTACCAGGCCACAGAGAAAGACAATGCAGCCAGTCCTGATGAGATCTAATAGGCTAGGGTCAGATGGAAGGGGAAGAGGACCTCCCCTATCAATGTACTTAAGGAGGGACATGGGAGGAGAAGAGGGAGGGAGAAAGGGATGGGGAGGAGATGAGGGAGGGGGGCTACAACTGGGATACAAAGTGAGTAAACTGTAATTAATATAAATAAATAAACAAACAAATAAATGAAATTAAAAGAAAAGAGAAATCTGAGGCCTAAAAAGTACGTATGATGGGCTGTGGTTCCTTACCTGTTGGCTTTCTCTGTTTTACAGTAGCTACCAAGCTATATAGTAAAATCCTCTTGATTATGTCAGTTTTTAAAAATATATTTTCATATATGCACACAATGTATTTTGATCATATTCATCCTCCACTCCTCCCCCTAATTCCTTTCAGATTCATTATCTACCTCCTTACCCCTCCTAACTTTGTGTCGTTCACACACACCCCTACCAAGTCAAATCTGGTAGACCTACCAGGATCCGAAGCCTGGAAACTGACCTCCCTCTCAGAATTCATCAGCTGTCAATAGGTCCTCCGTTACGGGTAAGGGCGGGAATGCTGGCAGGTTGACTGGCTGGATCTTTAGAGGTCTTGTCCTCAGTGAGCTTAAAGTGGTAAGACTTAACACTCGCTGTAACTTCATTTTAGGCGATGCTTGAAGAAGTTTTCCTCTGGCGAAATGCCCCGAGCATCCTGCCTGTCTTAAAGTGCATGTGACTTTCTAGTGCTTTAATTAACAGTCTGTGTGGTATGTATATATTCTTTACATTAACTCCTGCCTCTCCGTCCTGCCTCTCTAAATGTAAATAACTCTATTGCACATCTATCTCTTTTATAGTTTAGTATTTTTTTGAGGAAAAAAATAATGAGCAACAATTTTTTTTTTTTTTTTTAAATAGAATTTTACGGGAACTTCCACTGCATCTGTGTAACTTCTTGGGAAGTTTGACTTTGGGCTTTGGATAGCTCAGTGGTACAGGAACTCACTTGCCTGCCAGACCCTGCTTCCACCACCAGCCCCCAAACAACAAAAGGAATCTGTGTTTTGAGTCTGTCTTAATTATGGCAGAAATTATTTTTCCCTCCTTCAAAGCCAGGTCAATTGTAGGACCTTCGATTAGAACTTTGACAGCAGGCACCTGATGTGGGTAGATTTTTCTGTGGTCTCGCCTTGGAAGTTACAGTGTGCTGCTCTGCTGTAGCTTCTACCCTTTCCTCTATGGGCCATATAAGTATTTCAGCAAGAATTGACTGCTTGACTGTTAAAGCAATTACTGTTTCGCACACACTTTTAATCCCAGCACCAGGGAGGCAGAGGCAGGCAGATCCCTATGCATTTGAAGCCAGCCTGGTTTACAAACTGAGTCTAGGACAGCCAAGGCTACATAGAGAAACCCTGTCTCAAAAAACAAAAAGAGAAATCACTGTTTCTTTTAATGGACAAAATTAGCTACTTTCAGAGGGTGTCATTTGTTTGGCAGATACTTGTGTGTCATGTCCTAGATCACATGGCCCGTAAGGCCCTGGAAACACACTCAGCCACTCACTGCCTCTTGGCCACCCTATGGAATGCTCATCTGAAAAAGCCCCATCTTGCTAAATCCACCAGCGACATCAGCTAACAGATGAACCTTATTCTAACTACCCAATTTCATATTTAAATATTTTTTGATAATTAGAAATTTCTTTGTAAAATTGCTTCCTGGGTTTTTGTTGCTGCTTTTATCTTTTCAAATCTATAAAGAATTTTAAAAGCAGACTAAGATTTTTTAAATGATGCTTCTGGGTGACTTTATAAAATCATTTTTCTCAGAGATTATACTTTCGAATCTCCTTTCCTTCTTAATCACATTTATTTATTTATGTGGATGAAGCATGTGCCTTCAGGTGTGTGGAGGTCAGGGGACAGTTTGTGGGGATCAGTTCTCTTCTTCCGCTGTGGGTCCCAGACTGAACTCGGTCATCAGGCTTGGCAGCAGGTGACAAGCCTCAGCAGCC
This sequence comes from Psammomys obesus, assembly GCF_907164565.1. Classification (NCBI taxonomy): domain Eukaryota; kingdom Metazoa; phylum Chordata; class Mammalia; order Rodentia; family Muridae; genus Psammomys; species Psammomys obesus. The sequence goes on from NW_026585895.1 coordinate 8,210,758, forward strand.
CAACTCTGGAATTGTTCTACTCTATATCCTATCTCTGCTACATGATGATCAGGAAAGACTAATAACATTTTTCTTTATTTTGACTTAATAGGAAACTGGTTGAGAGGACCTTTGAACTGACTTGGCTTAAAATACACAGGGAGAAAAAAAAGGTTCCAAAGTGTTTTTATAAAAGGAAGAAAGTGAATAAAATGATTGGCCCTGATTTTTTTTTTTTTTTTTACTGTGAGTGCTCTATCTGCATGTACACCTGCAGGCCAGAAGAGGGCATCAGATCACATTATAGATGGTTATGAGCCACCATGTGGTTGCTGGGAACTGAACTCAGGACCTCTGGGAAGAGCTGAGCAGCGCTCTTAACCGCAGAGCCATCTCTCCAGCCCTGGCCCTGATTTTGTGATGCTAAAAGATTTACTGTTTTGAAAGCAGCTCTTCTAAGCACTATAACCCTGATCCCAATGTGCCCATGAGTAAAAGCCTCCTTTCGTGTAAGTCAAACTGTTAAAATTTAAACCCTTAGCAGAGCGCAAGATTCCACCCAACGCAACTCTGATGTTTGAAATTGAACTTTATGCTGTCACCAAAGGGCCACGGAGCATTGAAACATTTAAGCAAATAGACACGGACAACGACCGGCAGCTCTCCAAGGCCGAGGTAACTGAAGCTTCCTCTGTGGCTTGTTTTTTGTTTTCTTCACTATAGCTCAAATTCGGCTGAAGATACTTCTGAGGTTTTGATTGTATTGGCTTTGATTGCTTTGTTGGGGCTGTTGGCTGGAAACTCTATAAACTCTGAGGGGGGAAAAATCCTTTTTCTTTTCAGGCCTGTAGCTTCAGCTACTCCCAAACCTGACATAAGAGAACACCTTGAAGGACAGCCTGGGATACAAACAGTTCAGGGCTATCCTGGGCAACTTACTAACACCCTGTCTCAAAAAGTACAAAAGGGTCTCAGGATATGGCTCAGTGGCAGAGTGCTTGCCCGAGTATCCACGAGTCCCTGGGTTCAATGACCAGTAGTGGCAGATCAATCAGTCAGTCAATCAGTCAACCAACCAATCAAATAAGAAAAATTCCAAGCTACCCATGGCTCTTCTGGCACCTACACTAAAGGGACAGAGCGCCTTCCAACAGTACTGTAAGAGCAAGTAGTTCTTGCTCTTGTCACAGGGCAAGTAGTTCCAGCCTCTGGACTGTGACATACATGAATGAGACCATGAAAAGAGCTGGCAAGGACTTGAACTGGATGGGCTGAGGTTGGTAAACCTGAGCTAAGAGTTCATCCCCATCCTCTACAGATGAATTGTTAAAGTTTTCAGTGCTACGCATTCCCCACACTTTCCTAGTCCCGGATACAACTCTAAGCAAGCGCGTGAATTCATCTAATCTGCGGGACCCTTTATCTCCCGTCATCATCCTCACCTGCTGGATGGGGAGAGCCATAGTCGGGACCGTGGAGTAATGTAGCTGCAATATGGAGCTGGGATCACACCCCGGGTGGCCCGGCTCTGTGCTCTGAGCCCCGGGCACTCCCTGCCTTTCAGAGGATTGCCACCTTGACCGTTGCTGGCAAGCCTCCTCTCGACCCACTGTCTACAATCAGCTCAGCTGCTCCCTTTGTTTAGACGAGGTTAAAAATGTGTAACTACCGCCTGATAAGAGGCAGGTGGGCCCTCGATCTCAAATATAGCCTCAGTCCTTTTTGTATTTCAGGGACTGCTGCGGGGTGAGATAAGGTCTCGCTCTACCCCCAAAGCTGTGCTGGCATTCATGATGTTGTGCGGGCTGGTCTTGAATGTGTGTGGAGATCTTTTTGCCCCTCTCAAGTGCTGGGATTACAGGAATAAGCCACCAGCCCCTAGCTAACAAGGTCTTTGCTTCTTTTCCTTTTTTGTTATTATTTTGACTGGGGATTGGAACTAGAGCTTCATGCTAGACAAGCACTGGGCCCCTGGGCTGTATCTCCAGTCACCTACTCACTCCATCTCCCCCTGCAACACGCTTCCACTCAACTCTAGCTTTTCCTCCCGGAACTTAGGCAGTAGGAAATACCTCCCTGAGGTGCCCCAGTCAGCCAGCAGGGAGAGAGGCCTATCTGCCAGGTTTCTGCTTTCTACTTCTTCAGTAAAGACCAGAACCCAAAGCACCTGGGGGATAAGGGCCTTATTTGGCTTACACATCCTGGGTCCCAGTCCCCAGGGAAGGCAGGGCAGGAACTCAGGGCAGGAGCAGAGACTACGCTTGTTCCCCAGGCCTTCCTTGCTCAGCCTGCTGTCTTACACACCCCAGGACAATCTGCCCGAGGGTTGACACCGACCGTAGTCAGAGCCCTCCCACATCAGTCACTAATCAAGAAAATACCCCCACAGGCTTGCTACAGGCCAGTGATAGAGGCCATCCCTCACCTGGGATTTCCCCCTTCCCACATGATGCTCCTTTTACCAGAACAGCTTTATAGGGGTCCTGAAGGGGAAGTAACAGTTTTCACTGTCACCTCTCCGCTGACTTTCCTCATCCCCTTTGGAGTGGATAGCAGCAGCAGAGGCATTTGATCACACAGCACGCTGGGAGCAGCCTGGGCGTGCTCCATGCCTTAGCCGCTTCAGACACACCCAGACGTTCCTCTACAGTGTACATGCCTCTCTGGACATTTGAGCGTCTCCCCTTCTCTTGCAGAAAATGAACATAGAGGAAATCCAAAATTGGATCTACTTACGTAGCTACAGTTTTCCAGGCGTCTTATTGGGTACCTTACCAGATGGGTAGGAATGATTTTTGCCCAGTTGTAACAGTTGTCTTCTGTTGGCGTTGGCCCTGCCAGTAGCAGTCCTACAGTATGGATACTTCTCTCCTTCTGCAGCTGACTGCGTAATCAGTACACGGGGAAGCCCAGCTTTGAAACTAAACTAACAGAAAAAACTAACAGATTGTTTCTTTACTTTAAATAAGGTGGGGCGGGGCACAGTATTGAATTACAAAATGAAAGTAGTGTGGAACCCACTGCTAGCAAAAATTAAAGTCTTGGGGCTGAACAGATGGCTCAGCAATTGAGTACTCAGAGCAGATTCACCTCCAACATCTACCCCAGAAACAGCCCTCTACAACTCCACTTACAAGAGATCTGGTGCCCTCTTCTGGTCTCTGTGGGTACTGCAAGCACACCTTCATTAAATAATTAAACAATTTTAAAAAACAAATTTATATTCTTGCCCACCACCTTTTTGTACCTCTACTACACTGTATGGAAAAAAAGAATAGCCATTGAACAGCAGCTTTATCAGTTATAACAGGATAGTTTTGGTTTAGAAAGTGTGGAATGTTTGAGACTGTTTAAAATGCTTTTTACCTCACATAAGTCTAAGTCTCAGGCGAGAGGGTCAGGGTCACACCTGAGACCACCTGCTCCAAGGTCCACTGACTATCCCACACTCATCTGGGAAGGATGGAGCGTGGCACATGTATTAGTAAAAGCTGTTCGGTGTTCAGCTCCGCCTGTCAGCCTGCCTCTTGCCTTTAAAATGCCCCAACTTGCAGAACCTTATCCCCAGGTCAGTGTGCCGTGATGTCTTTGGCATACATCAGCATTTTCCTGTGGAGAAACAGTTGAGTTGCAAGATAATTCTAAATTGTATGGTGTGCACCTTTTTAAAAGTAAAAAGAAAGTTGGCCGTGGTGATGGGTACCCAGAATCCCAGGTTCTGAGGAAGTTGAAGCAGAGGAATCGATCGTGCCCAGGAGCTGAGGCCAGGCTGGGCAACACAGTGAGAGATGACAGCATCTCAAGGCAAGGCGAGGAAAAAATAGGCATGAAGTTTTTGTGACTTAACTAGGTTGAAACAGTACCGTTTCCATGTACACCCTGTATTAAAAGTATCCGGGAGCTATATTACAGGAATGTGTCTCAGTTTGCTGTGGCCACATTTCAAATGCCCGGAAATTGCATGTAGCCAATAGGATGGTGCTTTATTGTGTGTTTGCTTAGAGAAATTTTATATGCTACCAGCCCAAAAAAGGCCCCGCTTCAGGGCATCTCACGCCGTTGGTTGACTTGATTACACAATAAATTCATTAGTTCCAGCCACAGAAAAGCTAATGAGGTTTTATTAAATAACGGGAATCCACAAGCATGTGTTTTCCTTTCCTAATATGAACAGTGTGGATTATTAGAAAGTATTTAGTGGGCCTGGTACCGCCATCTGTAACCCCAGGGACAGTTAATTTGAACACCCATTTCTCTTCGAAAATTAAAAACAACAACAAAAATACTGGGCCAGGCATGGTGGCATACACCTTTAATACCAGCACTGGGGAGGCAGAGGCAGCAGATCTCTGTGAGTTTGAGGCCAGCCTGGTCCAAATAATGAGCCCAGGACAGCCAGGGCTGTGTAGAGAGACCCTGTTTCAAAGGTATTTCCAAACCTTGAAATACCTTTTTAAAATGTTCATGGGCTGGCTAGATTTCTCAGTGAGGATAGCTCTTGCTCCAAGCCTGATGACCCGAGTTCCGTTCCGGGACCCCACATAGGGGGAAGAGAGAACCAGTTCCTACAGGTTGTCCTCTGACCTCCATATGCGCTCCATGGTCTTTGAGTGTCCCCCATAAACAATTGGACAAATTGTCTTAAATGTTTGTCATTTAACATGCTTTTTCATTACTGTAATCCAGATGTTTGTGGTGTTTTTTAATTAACGACATCTTATTCCGGCCTCTAGATAGAGGTTTACTTACAGAAGGACTTTGAAAAAGATCCAAAGCCCCGAGACAAGTCATATCAGAATGCAGTTTTGGAAGATATATTTAAGAAAAATGACCACAATGGAGATGGCTTCATTTCTCCCAAGGAATACAATGTGCACCAACATGACGAGCTGTGAATTTGTTTTACTTCTTTATTTGTTAGTAACTGACTGTGCTTTGCTTTTAGGAAAGAATCACTTTTCTGCAAGTTGTAGTTATGTTTTTCTTTATGAGAAGATATTTGTTTCCTTCAATAAACATAATTTTGGTGGAGTGACGTGAAGCCGTTAAGTATGCATTAGCTGGAGTTGTGGTGACAGTATGCCTAGCACGCTTGGAGACCCAGATTCAGTCCGAGCACTGTGCAACCTGGGCGTGGTAGCAGACACCTCCAGCCGCAGCACTCAGAGGTGGAGGCAGAAAATGAGGCGTTCGCCATCACCCTGGACGATATGAGACTTATTTAAAAGAAAAGAAAGGAAAAGTACACATTATTGTAAATGAACACGTGAACCTAAAAACTTTATCTTTTAAATAATAAATACGAATCATTACCAATTACCCATGCAGTGTTCTGTACCCATAGGATTGCTTTACACCTTTGAGTGAATCTAATAGTGAATAGCATTATTCATAAAATATATTTACTATTGTTTTAATAAAAGAGTCAATTGTTTAGTTGTTAGTATATGAAAACAATGCTTAGCGAGTAGATGAAAAACATACATGAAAAACCATGGTGTCCTGTACCTGTAAGCCGCCTATTCCTGAGCTTGAGGTAGGCTGAATCACTTGAACCCAGGATTTTGGGAGTAGCTTTGGTAACGTAGCAAGGCCCTACCTTCCCCCCAAAAAGAAATTTGAGAACAAAGTACATTAAATCCATTAACCATTTCCAAAAACATAACCGCCCTGTTTCCCTTAACTTTAAAGTAATAGCACCCATTTTACAAAGCAAACTCAGTAGGCAGAGTGACAGCCCATTACCACTGTCAGTTACACTGTTAGCTGTGCACAGGGCCCCATGCTGAGCTTCATGGTTTTGATACCACATGTTTAATCTGATACCACAATTAAACATTTAGGAATATATTAAATTATTAACACTTTTTTTCCCTCTCCTTACCAAACCTAGGGCGCAAAAGGGCCCAAAAGCAACCATTTGTGCCTGTTTGTTATCTTCAACTGTTGAATTAAAAAGTGATTAAATATAAAATTTGCATTTAGAAAAATATAGATCACATAAAAAGCTACTTAAAAGGGTACACTGGTTCCCAAGCGATTGTGAAGAAATGGACAAACCTGTCAAAGAGCGCTTCTCCTTGAATTTTGTAATTAAGCTTTGTTTTGTATAAGCAATGCTATTAATCCTCATAAAGTCTACGAGAAAGACAGATTTATCATCGTGTCTACCTCAGAGGTGGAAAATGCAATGAAAACGCTACTTAAAAGGCTGTCTGGCTTTTTTTTTTTCTTTTTAATTCATCCAAGCAAACCTAAACAATGTAAGGAAGCTTTGTGGCACAGTAATACATAAAACATCAACCAAACATGTCCCTTCTTCCGTTTATTTCATTCTCTTGTGCCAAATATCAAAACAGGGGACAGCATGAAGCCTCACGTACTTCATTCCGTCCACGGAGCACTGGAAGCACCCGTACACCGTCTCCCTTTTCAGGTTCCCCATCCCACAGAGTATGCAGGGCCCCTTGGGGATGTTGTGGTTCAGCAAGTTCACTCGAATATGAGTGCCCTCCTTCAGGGAGATGTCAGTCATGCTGAGAGGCTTGTCGTAGTAGTCAGAGAAAAGATCATCTAGGTAAAGCTGGGAGCGAGAGATGGCATCCATCACTCTCCTGTCTGCAACACAGAAACCAGAAACGCGTCACAAGTCCAAATGACTGGGCATCCACGCTGTGTGTAAAGGTGTCAATCCTTGCCGGGCCGCAGCGGCACAGGCCCGTAATCCCAGCACTCGGGGTGGCAGAGGCAGGTGGATCCGTGAGTTTGAGGCCAGCCTGGTCTACAGTGCAAGTTCCAGGACAGCGAAGGCTACACAGAGAAATCCTGTCTCAAAAAACAAAAAAACAAGCAAGAAAGGTGTCAACCCACACCCTCCGCCAGGAAGCCTCTGGGCTGTGTTAACAGATGGCTGCTGAGTAGGTAGCCGCACATACGATAGAGGAAGGAGAAGGCACTCAAAGACACCCTTCGGCGGACATACTTCTTTCAAAGAGTATATTTCGCAGCCTGTAGAACATGGCAAAGGTGGTGGTTTCCTCCCTCTCGAATCCTCCTTTTGACACTGACGTGACACAAAGGTCTACAAACAAATTTGAGAAGATGTTATTATAGCTTAAGTAATATTGGGTATTTCATAGGGATTATGAATTCTCATACATGCAATTAATTGAGGGTTTTTTTTAATAAAGCTAATAAACTATAGATTTGAGGAAAAGATGACATAAGTACGGAATTCAGTGACTTCAATCATATGGTGACATGCCTCTAGCCCAGCCGGTACCCAGCATCTCTGGTACCAGCCTTGTGCAAGCTTAGAAGCTCTGGTATGTGCAGACTTTTGTATGTTTCCAGAAACAACTATGTATCATACACAGTTCTTTGAAATATCTCCCAGAGATCATTACATCCCAGAGCTACACACTCGTCATGGTTTTGTCCTCGGTTGGGCTCCTGGGTTCACTCAGGATGTTTCCAATATTTGCTGTTAGGAACTGACGAGCCTGTTCCACAATCACTGTACCTGTGTCTCAGTATACCTAGAACATTAGTTCCTGGAAATGAGAGGCCAAAATACGCGCCCGTAGACAAGACTACATTTTGATAAATGACACTTTATACTCTTCCCTCCAGCCAATGTAACTGCCAAACCCAAGAGTTCAAAGTTGAGTTTACTTAGAATGTAGTTTTGTTTCCCCCTTCCGCAGGACTACAAACAGAAACTAAGCAAAGAAGGTCTACAAAATTACTGTAAATTACCATAGCTATGAGACTCCCTGGCCTGGTCCAACTGGTCTAGCTGGCAGTTAACTAACTTTAAAGTCCTGTGAAATGTAGAAAGCCAAAGTGAGCTGCATTGAGCTACCATACAAGATGACAATTGTAGAGGAAGTACTTATAGTTCTAAAGTGTTTTTATGATTATTTTAAGGAAGTGTGCAGCTAGGAAGTTATGTCTAAACAGATAAAAATTAATACCATCTGTTTGGGCACTAGAACCTTCAGGCATCTTACTGCCTTCGGATTTCTTATTTTCCACTTCTACAAGCTACCTATTAAAAGTCATTTACTATCCTACCCACAAGAGCTGAGGCGCATTTTGTCAATGAACCTTGTTTTATTCCCAGTCTATAACTGTAAATGGAGCAGTATGGAGCCTTCGATAAAAAGCACAAAAAAAGGTGCTGGGAAAGTAGGGAGTGGGGCCCTTTCCCAGCTCCTTCATCCTAGCACAAGACTGACCCTACTGAATGGATGCATCGTGCCTCTATAATCATGAAAGCTGACAGAGAAGAAAGGAGGGAAGGGAGAAAGGGGAGGAGGGAGACAGAGGAGAGAGGTTCATTCCCATTACATTCTCCTTAAAAACATAATCACTCGAGCTTTAGGTATATCTGCTACTCACCAAAGGCACCATCCAGGTAAATGAAGAGTTCAAAAACACTGAAAGCTATCGTCGTGTGTGCTGGGAAAACAATAGCTTTTTCCCTTCCTTTGGGATTCTGTTCATCCATAAAATGAAACTACAGTAAATGAATAGATAAAAAAATAATATTACTACAGAGCACAGCACGGCAGGGCAGCTTTTTGGAGAAACTTCCCATAATCCCACCAAAACCAAAACATAACCACCTACCCAACTCAAGAGCTGTCCTGCAGCCATTAAACTTTATTATGGAGACCCAGGCATGATCTATTGTAGTGACGTTTTAGCACCCTCACTTTAGGATTAAAGTCAATGATTGCTCTCCTCATAGTGTTCTTGCAGTAAACACGCCCCCCCCCAACCCCCCTTATTTTTAGCCTCACCCATCTACTTCAGAAGTCCCACAGCTGTTGGCAGCTTTCTCACTCACCAAAATGACCACCATCGAGTAAAGGTTTTGGCTTGCACCCCTTATATGACCAATGCTAATCAGAATTTGGAGATACCTGAATCTGGATTCTGAACAGAACCCTCATAATGCGGTGATGGATACAACTGGGGTCTTTATGAGAAAGAACTTAATGTTCTTGAAGTGTTCTTGGTCATCTTACACAGATTGTATGTAATGTGTTAAATATCAACTGGAGAGGGTTGGAAAGATGACCATGTGGCCCTGTGTCTTTAAAAAGCTATTTCCTTGTGCTATCTGTGGGGCAATGTGCATGCCACAGTGCCGCACAGAGCTCACAAGACAACTTTCCAGAATAGTCCTCTCCTCCTAGCGTGGGTTCCAGGGATCGAACTCAGGTCTCCAGATTTGTGCAGCAAGCTCTCTACTCATTAAGCCCTCTTAGCCCAAGTGCTAGTTTTCTTTCCTTTTATTTTTATTTATTTAATCACTTTACAGCCTGATCCCAGCTTCCTCCCTCCTCCCCTCCCAGCCCACTTCTCAAAAAAAGGGAGCCCCTAAAGGGTTCCAACTGGCCCTGGGACTTCAAGTCACAGTAGGACTAAGTGCACCCTCTTTCACTGAGGCCAGACAAGGTAGCAAAGACAGGGGGAAGGGATCCAAAGGCAGCAACAGAGTCAGAGACAGTCCCTACTCCCATTGTTAGGGACACACATGATGACCAAGCCTCACATCTGCTACATATGTGTAGGAGGCCTAGGTCCAGCCCATGCGTGCTCTTTGGTTGGTGGATCAGTCCCTGTGAGCCCCCATGGGCCCAGGTTAGTTGACTCTGTAGTTTTTCTTGTAGTGTTCTTGACCCCTCTGGCTCCCTCTATCCTTCCTCCCACTCCTCCACAAGGCTCCCCAAGCTCGGCCTACTGTTTGGCTGTGAGTCTCTACATCTGTGTCCATCTGCTGGATGAAGCCTCTCAGAGGACAGTTATGCTAGGCTCCTGTCCGCAAGCACGGCAGAGGATCATTAACAATGGCAGGGCTTGGCTCTCTCCCATGGAGTCTCAGGTTGAGCCAGTTACTGGTTTGCCATTTCCTCAATCTCTGCTCCATCTTTATCTCTACACTTCTCGTAGGCAGGACAAATTTTGGGTCAAAGGTTTAATGGATGGGTTGGTGTCACCTTGCCTCCACTGGAAGTCCCACCTGGCTACAGAAAGTGTTGACTTCAGTCTCCATGTCTCCAGCTATTGTGGTTAAGTATCTCAGCTACAGTCACCCCAGGGACCTCTCCTGTTCAAGAGATGCTCCCTCACCGATTTCCACTCTCTCTCCAGGTCTCCCCCACAAAGTGCTATATTTCTAACAAGTAGTTTTATTTTATTGTTTTTTCTTTATTGTTTCTTTCTTTTCTGTTATGTGTGTGGCATGTGCATGTGTATGTGCTTGTATGTATGTGTGTGCACACACATGGCGGAACATGATCACATGTGTACGGATGCATGTGGAAGCCAGAGTTCAACCCTGAGCGTTGCTCTATCATTCTCCTCTTTTTTTAATTTTATTTTTGAGACAGTCTGTCTCTCGACATGGAGCCCACTGATTGGGCAAGGTTATTAGTGGGCCAGCGAGCCCCAGGATTCTCCTCTCTCTGCCACCTCCTTCGTGCTGGAGTCAGAAGTGCACACAGCAATGCGTAGCTGTCACGTGGTCGCCAGGGCTCCAACTCAAATCCTCTAGCTTGCACAGCAGGTACTTAGTAGGCAGAGCCATCCCACGTCCCACTTTAAAAATTTAAAAAGTATACAAACTCATGGGTTTCATAATGTGGGGGGTGTGTGTGTGTGTGTGTGTGTGTGTGTGTGTGTGTGAATGTACTTTGTTCTAACTTGTCTTCCATCACAGCCCTCTCCTTTCCACCTTCCAACTATTATCTGTCCATCATGTAAGCCTCCCTCCTGGAGGCTTAGAAGCACAGCCAGTTCTCTTAAGTTTCCAGTCACCTTTCCAGCCCGTTTTCTAACTTCCAAAAGGATTTACCACAAAATGAAGCCTATTTGGTTATTGATAATTAGAAAAACTACTTTAATATAAAAAATAAATTCAGGGCTGGTGAGATGGCTCAGCGGATAAAGCATTGGCCACGGTGCCTGGGCGCCTGGGTTTGCTCACATGTAGAGGGAGCAAACTGAGAATGTGACCTCTGACTTCAACACGCACACTGTGGCATGTGTGTACTGCGCACACACACAGAGCACCAAGTAGACAGACAGATGATAGATAGATAGATAGATAGATAGATAGATAGATAGATGCAACAGTTAGTTAAAAAATCAACTTTTAAAACTTCAGTATGGATTGCATTACTTCATGATACTCTGCTATGCTCACAGACAGGAGCCCAGCATAGCTGTCCTCTGAGAGGCTCCACCCAGCAGCAGATCGAAACAGATGCTCAGATTCACAGCCAAACATTGGGCGAAGCATAGGGAGTCTTATGGAAAAGTGGGGGAAAGGAGGAAGAGATAGGAGCTCCACAAGGAGACCAACAGAGCCAACTAACCAGGGCCCAGAGGGGCCTGAAGCACCAACAGGGACCATGCATGAACTGGGCCTAGGCCCCCTATACACATGTAGCAAATGGATAGCTTAGGCCTCATGTGGGTTCCCTAGTAAGGGGAGTCAGAGCTATCTCTGACATGGTCTCTGCTGCCTGCTTTTTGATGACTCCCCACTGGCGGGGCTGCCTCACCAGACCACAGGACAAGAGGACCAGTTCAGTCCTAATGCAACTTGATGAACTGGGATGGCTTGGTAGCAGGAGGGGGGAGGTGCCCTTTTTTTAAGGAATAGTGGTGGGGGGAGAAGAAGGACAGAGGGTTCGACTGGCAGGAGAGGAGGGAGGAGGCTATGATCTTGGTGTAAAGTAAATTAATTAATTAATTAATTTCAAAAATTTAAAATTAAATAAAATCAAAGTCAGATGCTGGTGGCGCATGCCCTTAATTCCAGCACTCAGGAGGAAGAAGCAGTCAGATCCCTGAGTTTGAGGCCAGCCTTGTCTACAGAGTGAGTTCCAAGATAGCCAGGGCTACACAAAGAAACTCTATCTCAAAAAAACAAAAACAATCAAAGAATACAACAGGACTTATTTTTTGTTCCTTGCTTGTTTGTTTTGTTTTGAGACAGGGTTTGCTCTGGCTCTCCCGGAACTAATTCTGTTGACCAGGCTGGCCTCGAACTCAGAGAAATGCCTGCTCTGCCTCCAGAGTCCTGAGATTAAAGGCATGTGTCACCCACCACCCAGCACTTTTTGTTCTTACTATAACAATGAAGTCCCATTTAATTGGATAGCTAGAGTCTCTCCGTCTGTAGGTAAATTCACAAGGCTTAGTGATTTGTTTGTATTTCTCAACACTCAGAACCCAAGTCGTCTTGGGAGATGTTCTTACTCTGGAGCGCGACCACTCCAAAGCGAAGCCCTACACGAGTTTCTTTTCTGTCTCTGATAACTCATAACAGGTTTGTGAGTGTGTTTTACCCGCATGGCTTCCCCTCGGATCCCAGCGTGCACGGAGAGCGAGCACTGGCGCGTGGTTCTGATGCTCTCCATGACGACGCACAGCACGGCCTTCCTGCTGCTCCTTGATTGGCGGATCAAACTGTGGTCAAAGTTGATTTTTCTAGAATAAGAAAGAGACGTGCACAAGATGCCTCAGTACACAATCACATAGAATCGAAGGCACCTTTCGTGCTGTTCAGGGCCCAACTTAACTGTGTGTGAGTCGAGGGAGACTCAATGCAAACCAGAAAATATGAACAGTCGCTTGGCTAGTTTGCCTCTCTCCTCGGTGGTTTTTCAGGTTTTGTACAGCGGAGGCACGGCTTGTGTAGCTTTGCAGGACTGCGGACGGAAGCCAGGGCCTATCCATGCCAGGCAAGTGCTCTTCACTGAGCCACCTTCCAGCTGCCCACCCCTCTTCACTTTTACTCAGATTGAGACAGACTCTCAATAATTTGCCCGACATGGACTTGGGCTCACTATGTAGCTCAAACAAGCTTTGAACTTGTGATCCTCCTGGTTCTCTCAAAGTATCTGCGATGACAGGCCTGTACGACCACACCCGAATCCTCTCACATTAAGAAAAAGTTCTGTAGAATGTTCTATTCTGTCTGCTGAGAGTCTGTTGGAAGCACAGCCTGTATTTCAACTTAATAATTCAGCAAATGTGTGCAAAACCAAAGTGGGGTTATTTTTGGTGGGGAAACAACTCCCCCACCAAAGTGATTATGATTTTTGATTTTGTAATGGTACTAACTAGCCGCTAACATGCAGTCTTCCAAGTGAATAAAAAAAAAAAAAAAAAAAAAACAAATTAAGCTGTAAAACATAACCCTGATGTTTTAAGCGTTCATCACAACCGTTTGATACGGTTGAAGCATTTGATGAGAAGAGCAGGTCTTCGTACTGACCGTGCGGTAATTTCCTTGAGTAATGTCGATACCTCTACCTCATGTTTGGTTACCACACCGAATGAGGCTTTGACTGCGATGGAATCAGATCCAGCAACGTTGATCCCAACGTCATTCACAATATGGTTGTTTCGCCTTCCGTAGAGGGAAACATCCGACTCATCTTCATAATTCAGTAGCTGATAAGATGAAATACCTTCGGAGAAGAAACTTGATATTTTTTAAATGTCTCAAATTCATCTTACATGGACTTTATATATTATCACGGTAACTTGATTGAAATATTCTTTTGCCCAAATATTAATTAGACAGCATTTAGAAGCACATGATAAGTAGCTCTTCAAGCAATTTTACTACAAAAAAAAAATTACTTAAAATGAAGTCAAATTCTCTGTTCAGATAACAGAATACATATACCTCAGTATATGTTATACCTCAGTTTAACTATCCATGGGGTAGTTGAAGGAAAAACAAGTGTCCATAACTAATGACCAGCCATCGTACCTGTTTTATAATCTAGTTTTAAAAATACATTTTTAGGGTTGGGAAATGGCCCAGTCGACAAATGCGTGCCCGTAAGCATAAGGAACCGAATTCATCCCCCAGTACCCATAAAAAAAAAAAAAAGTTGAGTTTACCTAGTGTAATAAACTGTAAAATAATTCAAATTACTTTCATTTATTTGATCATGTGAAATGGGTGAGACCCAATAATATCCTATATTATCCAGGACAAAATACATCATTTTCTAATTCCATCTAGTTAAAAACAACTTATAATTGATTTTAAAATTAATCAGTCAGAGATATGAAGCTGTAAAGACTTAAGCATTGTTCACCCTATGAATCACTACCACATAAAAGTTGATTTTATTCATAAACTGTATTATTAATATAATAAATCTACACAACCCCTGTTAGGTTATTAATGATGTGGCCCCACTGAGAGTCACTCTCAAACATTTAAACTTACCAGCTGAAATTTCTCGGTCTCCCAGGAGAATGTCTTTAAGTGTGAAAGGTGTTGAGGTAAATTTGTACCTAGGAAACAGGAAACACCGCTTCTTTTTGACCACCAGACTCAGGGGTTGGTATTTGTCGGCTTCACTGAGGCTTGGAACGGGCACTAATCTCCCTCCATCTCCGACTTGCTTGACGAAGCTCTTGGTAGCAGCAGCAAACATATTAATGTCAAGACGTCATCAGCTTCGACCCTCAGGCAACAAACCCATTTTTGCAGAAGAAGATCAGACACCAGACTCAGCCTCGTTTGATGGTAAGTACAATTACGTAGCTTAGAACTATAAAGCCCGTGCTCGGCGGATAGTTTACCGGTGTGCAGCTCACGACGTGCCTCCCTTCGTGAACTCAGGTGATGAATAATGGATGGCGGTGTAAAGGATACCCTAAAAGCAAGTCTAACTTGGAATGACAGCCTGCGGAGCTAAAACATACACAGAAACTGCTTCAAACACTACTAACGTCCTCGGGGCAACCACAGAGGAGAGTGCTTTGCCACAAGCAATGAGCCAGTTTGGACGGAGGCTTAAAGTCCTCCGGGAAATGGTGTCATTGGGCCCTGACTTTAGGCCTGGCCACCATCTGCGATGGACATGGTCCGAGAGGAATTCCTTCGTAAGTCCAGCAGCTGAATTTGGGCAAAAGGAAGGCCCTTTTTGGACCTTCACAGTGCACAGGTCACTCATTACGTGAGCACTGCTCTCGTCTGGGATTTTGCATGCTTATGAAACCATGTGTTTAATACCAAATGTCGACTCACAGAGGAGCACCTGGCTGCAGATCTCTGCGGGATGCTAAGGGCTTTTAGCTAGTGCTACATCACATATTTAAAACTATGGAAGTCTCTTCCTCTGCACTGACGGCTCAGACCACATCTCCTTCTTGTTCACTACTATCCCAATGACTCAACCTATACAAAGTCGTATTCAGTTTTGGCTTATTTTCAAGGACTTTTGCAGACCCATTTAGATTAAATTCTAGAAACAAACCTCTACTGAGCTATTGTATGGCCATAGATGGTTGATATATTTTGAAAGCGCCTCTGAGGTTGTTACAATACGATACTCATTAACACATGACGGTAATAGCATTATTGGGCAGCAACCTATACACCTTATGCAGAAATAAAAGAAAGAGTAGGCTTAACCCAAGCCCCAGCAGAATCCAACTTGATTCGATTCCGGATTTTTTTTTTTTTTTTTTTTTACTTGCTTCCAACTATTTGAACTCACATGCAACCAAAACAAATTCCCGTCACAAAACCAACTTTTAGGTTAACCTAAAAGCTTTATACTAAAAAATAACTTTCGACAAGTCTCTTCGCGAGAACGTTTCTAGAATTCAGTCCTAGAGCATCAGGTAAGCACTGGAGCCATTGTGCAGGTAGTTCACAACTCTCCAAGACTCGCTGTGGCGCTGACACAGCCACGACACACTCGGAAGGTGGAGCATCCAGGCTAACGTCGTCAGCCGGAAGAGCGATTCTGGAAACCCTCTCCACACCCTGAGCTCTCCACTCCCCCCCAGCAGCCTGCAGGCTCCTAAAGCGATGGTTCTTAACCTGTGGGTCGGGACCCACTTGGGATTGCACATCAGATACATTACGATTCATAACAGTAGCAAAATTAGTTATAAAATAGCAACGAAATAATTTTAGGCTTGGGGTGATGACCACAACATGAGGAAGGCGCAGCATTAGGAAGCTGAGGCCCATTGCCCTAAAGCCTGCACGCCACAGGAGCCCGCCGGTAGGAGAGGGCTCCTTGGATCCAGTGCTCTTAAGCCAGCCCCTTCTGGGCGAGCCTGCGACACTCGGAGGTCTCAAGTTTCGGGGCCAACATCCGCAATTTTCTTAGTGATTTTGCATGCGGGATTTTCAAACCTTCCTTAAAGTAACTCAGCCCTTGATCTTTCTTCCTTGCTCCGCAAACATGCTGAGCTCCGGCCTACTACAAGCTTTCTCAAACCGCCTCCCTCTAAGGACAAAGGACTGAGGCTCTGCGACACTAAAGGCGGGAGGGGCAAGCCGGGGAAGCAAAGCGGGGCGCAGGCAAGAGCTGGGAAGAGCCCAGGACTGGCATGGAGGCGGGGCCTGGGAGGACGAGGGGCGGGGCCTGCTGCTCGGAAGCGTTGGCAGCCGAAGCGGGGCGAGGGCAGGAGTTGGAAGAGCCGGGACTGGCAACGGGGCGGGACCTGGCCGAGGGAGGGGCGGGGCCAGGTGAGCCGGGGCGGGGCCGAGCGCTGTGGCCGGCGGAGCTAGGAACGTCGAGGGGCGGGGCCTGGCGGGGAGGGGCGGGGCCGAGAGGCCGGGCCCAGAGGGGGTGTGGCCAGCTCGTCCGCCGCGAGGCCCCGCCCCTCCCTTCCTCTCTGCCTGTCCCTTCGCCGGAGGGAGCCGGGCAGCGAACCGAGAGGGGTGATCCAGGCGGCGGTGCTGGCACGCTCCTCTCGGGAACTGGCCGGCGTGGAGAGGGACGACCCAGATCCGCACCGCCGCGATCGCTGTGCCCAGCCGTCCCTTCTCGCCATGTCCCACAGCAGGCATCGTGCCGAGGCCCCGCCGCTGCAGCGCGAGGACAGCGGGACCTTCAGGTCAGCGCTGGGCTGTCGAGGCCGCAGGCCCAACCCGGGTGGGCAGCGGGGCAGGGGCGGGAGGCCGGCTATCGGGCTGCATTCTGGGTAAAGCCCCCTCCTTCCCTCGGCGTGGCGCTGGGCCCGCCCTCCGGGCCCGGGCTTCTGCCGCGCGCCCCGCCCCTCCGGCGACCCCGGGCGGCTCGCGGATCAGGGGTGCCGCGGAGACCCAGGTGAAGAGTTGAGCTAGCATGCAGCGCCCGAGCCCACCCGGTTTCTTTCAGCCTCCCTCCCACCGCTCTCAAGTTCTCTCTCTACAGACCTCTCTTACCCTCATCCACGAGCTGCAGCACCCCGAGGCAGGTGCGCGCCCAGGCCTTGCCCTGGCTGCTGGGGGAGCTGCGGTGCCTTTTTGTCACCGTTTGCCACCATTTGCCAAAACTGACAAGTGGATGCTTTTGCTTCCCTTTCAGCTTTGGCGTGCAAAGTATACGTTTTTCTGGTTTTTGCAGTTTGGGCAAGATGATAACAGCTAAGCCTGGGAAAACACCGATTCAGGTATTACACGAATACGGCATGAAGACCAAGAACATTCCGGTTTATGAGTGTGAAAGATCCGATGTGCAAGTACACGTGCCCACTTTCACCTTCAGAGTCACCGTTGGTGACATAACTTGCACAGGTCTGTATGCAGTTATCTAACCCCATGACCATGTGGACTGGCGGTCCTGACTTTGCGTTGCTTTTCAGAAAGGAAAGTGCCGCGCCCCCCACTTACCTAAGACAGCTAGGGAGCAGACTCTGAAGACAAGACTCCGGCATCTACTGCATTTGTTTCGCTCCCTAAGATGTAAGGAAGCTCAGAAACTCCAAGAACCCTGCACACCCTTTCTTATACCTGAGGGGCCTGCTAAAAGTTCTGCTTAAGAATTACAAAACTGGAAAGGTTCTTGGAGCGGCGACAGTTAGGTCAGTAGGAACTCTCACCTTTCAAAGTTACAAATGCAGAAGCTAATAGGCATGGCCTCGGAGTTTTCTGAGTTTCTCCCTTTATGGACACCCCCGGAACTGTGGATTCTTGGCACCACTCCTGTGTCCATGAAAACTCAGAGGTAGAAGACTCCCGTTCTGCATCCCTCCAAATTGTATACACAGTAGCTTCTCGTTCTAGATACTATTCTGGCACTTTGAATAAGACTGTTTTCCTTTTTATTCATGAGGTAGCAAGTTCAGAGTCGTCTACATAAACCACATGCCCAAGGTCACACACAAGGAACTTTTCAAGTTCAGAGTCATACCTTCTTTCAGCCTGAGCCTAAGAAAATGGGAACCAGAGTCACCGTTTGTAGATGTGGACATTATTTTCCCATATAACTATTTAGCTGAAAACATAAAACTTGTTTGAATGCTTTAATTTCTAGAGATACAATGAAAAATTAGGAAACGCTAAAGTTCCACTGTCTAGTCTGAATGATCATATATTTGTATCTGGGATTCTAGGTTTGCCTAGATTCACTGACATCACTTCAAAAATACTGAAGCTTTTGTGCATGTGTTGGGAAGGCATATGGATTGTAGGCATATGCTAGAAGGTTCCTTAGAGAAATCCACAAGGCTAAAATTGAATTACTACGTTAGCTGGCCATCTTTCAAATATTTGGGAGGAGCATCCAAGGAAAAAATATATACCCACTTTCCCCTTGTTAGAGATGAGCAACTTTTTCAACCATTCTGCCTTCTACCTCTCCTTACACAACCCTGCCTTGTCTTTTTGCGGTAACATATCAGCCTTCACAGCCTCCAATACTATCTAAAGACTAATGAGTCTGAAATCTTCAGCCAGATACAGAACACTATATCTGCCCGTGTGCTTCCTGGTCATCTTTGCTTGGATTTAGGAAAAGACATTTCAGACTCTTGTCCTATACGTAACCATCTTTTCACAGCTCATTTTTCTTATATTCTCTTCTTCTGTGAGGCACCACGGTTGAAGCTTGAGGTGGTCTTCTTGACTCCGTCCTGTACTTCTTTCTGCTGTCCTTGTGTCTGTCTTGTTATAAACCCTATCTCCCGGATAGCAGTTGAGTCGGTTTCTGCCTTCTCTCTGTTGCTGCCTCTAGTCTAGATTCTCAGCCTTCCTAACTCTGTGACCCTTTAATACATTTCCTGGGTTGTGGTGACCCCAGTCATTGCTACTTCACAGCTGTAATTTTGCTATTGTTACGAGTCAGAATATAAATATCTGACCCCTGTGGGGGGGGTCGCAACCCACAGGTCGAGAACCACTGTTCTAGACCACTGCCATTTCTCTCTTAGACCGAAGCCCCTGTCTTGTAAGTGCTCTTTCAACTTGGAGTCTCGTGGTGCCCATTCTCTGCACGGCAGCTCTTGTTCTTGGTTGCAGTTTTGAGGCAGACGCAGCCTCAAGCTGACCTTGAACCCCTTGTGCTCCTGCCTCAGCCTCCCAAATGCTGGGCTTATCGATGTGCACCGACCATTACCCAACTCAGAGCGCTTCTGCCAGCATCCCAGTTTGTTTCCCTCTTCTTTACAGTGCATCCAGTGGTTCCCCACTGCCCGAACTTTTAAAATAAGCCCCAACTTGTTAACGTGATTTACGTCTGTCTTCAAATATCGGCAAGGAGCCTCGATAGCGCATGGGCATTTGGTAGGAATGCAGAGCATCGGCATTCGGTGATCGGTGGTGAGGTCAGGGTACATGTTTTTTAAAAAAAAATCCCCCTGGCAATTCTTACACACATGAAGGTTTGGAAGACACAGATTTATATATGCTCCACTTATTCCTCCATCCCTGTGTCTCAGAATCCTTTTCCTGAAGCTCGCTGGCTTTATTCGTATTCAGCTGCTTGGGGCCTTGGGAATGCCGTGTGCTGGGCTGCCCTGAAACCTTTGCCTGCAGTGTGCTTCTGATCCTCTGCTCTCCTTCACTTCGCTTGTCTTCTGGGAGTCCATTTCGTTCTCTCTTCCTTAGTGAAAACTTCCTGAATGTCTCCAAGAGTATCTGAGCTTTCTTTCATTTTTGGCTCTGACACAGTGTCTGGTGGGGGCTCAAGATGGCCCCTAACTTCCAATCTGCCTGCCTCGGCCTTCTGAGTAGGTAGGATTGCGTGGCCACACCTGACAAGCCGCTGATCTTGCCGCCTCCTTACAGCTTGTGCCAAGGCGTGTTATAACACACCCTTTGTTTCCAATATCTGTTCAAGGACATGCGGCTCTCAGTCCTAGAGAATAAGAGATTCTGTCTACTCCTGGGACACAACTCAAATATCTGTTTTAGTAGATAACAGAGTATAGGGCTCTGTATCCTCTGATACTTGAGGGTCACAGTTCAAAACATTTTCCATGAGTTTGAGGATTTGAACTCCAAATGAAAAGATGGACTTTCACCATTTACCTCATGTGGCGGCTGGGATGAAGACATCAGTCTTCCCGCATCCCCCATGTACCCATGTTAGCTACACAGATTGCGTGGAAGGCTCAGGACGTAAGCTTTACCTTCCATATGTGAACCTTTCTCCACACCACTCAATGTGTACTCTGGCCTGTTTAGCTACAGCGGGGGCTGTCAGAGGCTTCCTTTAAGGAAAGCTCGCTGGAGAAGAATTTCTTCTCTGTCTAGGAATAAAGGAAAAGCAAAATGCTAAGTTCTGTTTCTTCAGAAGGTATGATATGATCCAGCTTATTCCTGTTTTACATGATGCACAAATATAATATAGAATAGTGTTTTATACAGGTATGCAGAAACTCAAATAGGTAACACTTCTAAATTGGCTTTAGTGTATTGATTTCACATGATGAATGTTGCGCTAACATACCTGCGTGTAGTGGATAGTTTCAGTAGCAAGCATGCATGTGGTGATCTTGTTTTGCATTATGACAACAGCTGTGAGACCCATACTTCTTCACAGAGACTAAGACTTTTGTCTCCCGACTTTAATTCAGGTGAAGGCACGAGTAAGAAGCTTGCGAAGCATAGAGCTGCAGAGGCCGCCATAAACATTTTGAAAGCCAATGCAAGTATTTGGTGAGCTAAATTTCTTTGTATTCTGCAGCTCAAAAATTTCATGGCCGAGGTAAGATGAAAAATTTTCACATGCTCACAACAGAGTGAACAGTTGTTAGTAATATTCACTCTAAAATTCCAGATCTGTGAAAGCCTGCCATCCATTAAAGACAATTTGAGCCTATTAAATCTGGTTCAACTTCCTTTAGTTAGCTGCTAAAGGAAGGCTGTCATGAACTAGGCTTTACTGGTTCACAGTGAAGTGTAATCAGCATTTGTGGCAGATAGTAATATTCTTAATATGCAGGGTATTAATTTGTTAATTAATTGATTATTTGGACACTAAAAAAGTAAGGTATAAGGAAAAAAGATCAGTAAAAGTAGTACCTTTTTCTTTTCCTTTCTTTTCTTCTTTGTTTTTTAGTTTTTTCAAGACAGGGTTTCTCTGTGTAGGCCTGGGTGTCCTGGATCTAGCTCTGTGGTGCAGGCTGGCCTCAAATTCACACAGCCCACCTGCCTCTCTGCCTCCCCAGTGCTGGGATTAAAGGTGTGTACCACCACTGCCTGGCCAACTGTTTTTCTTTTTCCTTTAAGAGATGGTCTTAAGTTGCCTTTTGTAGCCCACCTGGCCTGAAATTTACTCTTAATTAAGCCCAGGCTGGTCCTCCCACCTCATCCTCTTTGATGCTGGTATCATAGGCACGTGCCGCTCTGACTAGCCAGAAGTGCTCTCAGGAGTTCTCACTGGGAACAAGGATCAAGGCGTACCTTTCCTGTGTCAAATACAAGGGGGACATTTCAAAGCGGAAATGTCATCACTGTCAGTGCTTTTGGAAAGAGTATTGTCTTGCCGCATTGTAGGTCTCATAAATGGTTTCCTCTGGGTACACTGTGGAACACGGCATGTCACCAACTTCTTCCCTTACACAGAAGTGCTTGGAGTTTGGTCTTGTGTAATTTGTCCACAGTTGGCCAAGTGACCAGTGGACTTCAGGTAGACTGGTGTTTTTGTCCTCTACCATAGTGGAACTTACAGGTTTAGGAGTATATTTAGGTTCCATGCAGTAGCTCTCAGTCACGCCAAAAGTTTTGGGTAATTTAAAACCAGTGACAGATTTACCTTCAAGGTAAGTGCTTGCCCCGGGCCAGCCTTGATATTTACCTCCCTGTGGTCCTGTGTATCAGTGACCTATGCTGGGTTTCAGGGCCTACCTTCAGTAGCACGGCTTTCGAGCTCTTCCACTTGTGGGCGGTGGCCCTGCTGTTCTGCGCAGCTCAAGGTCATACCCAAATGTGTTGGGTCTATTTGTAGAAATCAGCCAACAGTATGTCTTCTCTATACACAGGCTCCTCACTCTGCCGCCACGAACCTTTACTATGTATTTGCAACAGTAAACAAACTTTACTATGTATTTGTGCTTCTTGACAGATAAGATGAGAATTACTAAGCTGTAATCAGGCCTACAGTGCCTGATTTAATACAGAGGCTTTCTCACCTCTCCATCCCAATTCTTTGCGTAGCTTCGGCATGCGGCATTGTAAGTGAGTACATGTACCTCGTGAGCCTGTGTTCCACCTGGCAGTTGGAGGAGATGGCAGTAGCTGAAACTCATGTGGCTCAGTAGAAATGACTCAAGTTGCTTAGGTGGTTGTCAATGTGGAGAGCAGCTTTCCCAGAATAGGCATCCATTTCCCAAGTAACTAGCAATTTCAGACTCCCTGAAGAGACTGTTCTCTTTCCCCTGATTATAAGCCCCCCACATGTTAAAACCAGGTTCATATAGGACATCTACTTTATGCAAGGTATATCAAAATCTTAGAGAATTATATATTGAATGGAACAAAGTTTTCTTGCCTGGATATCTGGATGAAAAAGAATTTACAGTCTGTGTTACCACATTGCTAGGCTAAATTTTTTGGCTAATGGTTGTCTTTTTTCTTTTAAGTAGTTTTAATAGTAATGTACTTTGTGCATTCGTACACACACATAATTTTTAAGAACTTCAGACATGCATCTCTGCCCTGTCCCCCTCATCCTTGTCCAACCCTCCTCTCCATTCCAAGTTCATGACCTCTTATTTAATTGGTATTGCTACATGAACTTTTTCTGAAACTGTTTTTAGATTTTTTTTCAATGTGTATGAGTGTTTTGCCCACATGTATGTATGTGTACTGCATGTCTGGTGCCCACAGAGGCTAGAAGGAGGCATCTGGTTCCCTGGAAGTGGTGCATGGGTGGCTGTTAGCTATCCTGACCCCATGGGGAGTGGGAACCAAACTCAGGTTCTCTGTAAGAGCAACGTGCTCTTAACCACCAAGCCACCTTTCCAGCCCCTCATATGAACGTTTTAAATATTTTCATTAAGCAACTCTTATGTACAGTGCACTGTAAAACTTATATAAGTAAATAATGAATAGGCCCTGCCACCGTACAGCATCCAAAGTGATTCAGAAGAAGTTACGTGAGGACTGTGCAGGCTGAGTGCCACAGTGAATCATTTATGATCAAACAACTTTTTAAAGAGCCAGCCCAAGTTTGTTTTTTAAAAAACATAGGGTCTTCTGTAGCTCAGGCTAGCCTCCAACTTGCTTTGCTTAAGGCTGGCTTTGAGCTCCTGGTTGTCTTTCTTGCCTCCATCTCCAGGAGTGGCATGTGCCACCACGCTTGGCCCCAAACGGTGTGGTGATTCAGAAGAATGAGAGATTATGGTCTCCTGTGGTAAAAGGACAGGCATCTGGAAATGAGGCTTGGCAGAGCTCTTGGTTGATGGGTTGATTAGATTCCCAAAGAAGTCAGAGTGAGGGGTATTCAGTCCTCGTGGAAGAAACGGAAAAGCTAGGGCTGAGGCAGTTAAGTAGAGAATATGTTGTCATTCTTTTGGCAGCTTGGAGGAAATCATTTTGTTTAGTAACACTTTTAAATAATGTTTAGCTTTGCAGTTCCTGACCCCTTACTCCCTGAGCCATCCAAACAGCCAAAGAATCAGCTGAATCCAATTGGCTCATTACAGGTAAGGCAGTTTCCCAGTTTCTCTCCTGACCAATGTCTAATAAGTTTGCATTATCATAGAGTCAAGAAGCTGATACTGTAAACATAATGTGGGAATATTAGTATTTTGTTTTCTTTTTTGTGTCTTTTGAGACCTCAGGCTGGCCTCAAACTCACAGAGATTCACCTCTTCTGCCTCCCAAGTGGTGAGATTGATGGTGTGTGCCCCAGCAATGAGTACTTTGTTTTCTAAGTTGTGATAATTACAGTCTGTATAGCTAGCTTGAAATTATTTTTTAGTAATCTATTTAAGATTGTCCTCTTATTCAATAATCAATGAGCAGATTTTGCTACAGCAGGGTAGGGTGTCTATGCTTGGCTTAGCCAAAAAGGCTAAGAAGCAGTTGGGTAGCGAGTTTTATGCTTTAAGGGTATGATATTTCTTACCACTCTCTTAACAAACCTCTTGTTACTTCTGTTGAAACAGAATTTACACAGAGCCATAGTTGTGTAACTAAATTCAAGAGAAGAGAGGTAGCCTACTTAATTGCTTAATTCTGGCAAAAGAAAAGAAAAGAAAATTCTCATTGAACTCAGGCATCAGCTCACTGTGACATAATAGAAAAGTGCTGCCATTGGCACTAAACTGCACTGTGTTTTGGCACTGTGGTATAAGAATATAAAGTGTGGGAATGCCCATGGGAAATGCCAGGGTGTGCCCTGTTTTCCATTGGCCAGTACTGTGACTCTTTACAAGCACATGACTGAAGCCATGTGAGAGGAAGATCATTTGTGTGACTGAGCCATCAAAGAGTTAAAGTTACTATGATAACCTCACTGATTTTTACAGGAATTGGCTATTCACCATGGCTGGCGACTTCCTGAATATACGCTTTCCCAAGAAGGAGGACCTGCTCATAAGAGAGAATATACCACAATCTGCAAGCTAGAGTCGTTCATGGAAACTGGTATGCAGTTCTTACAAGTAGTCATTCATGGAAACTGGTACGCAGTTGTGAAAGTAGAGGCATTAGCAATATTTTCATATGGGAAATTGTCATAGAAATTTCTGTCATGTGGCCTTTTGAAGATTGATGTCTCTTTTCTCCTATCTTTCACTTTCTGAGAATAGTTATATTTCTTCTTAATTTGATGTTTTAAAAATGTGTCTGTAATTGAAAAGATAGGCAAATTATGGGCTCTATGCATAAGTAGTTTTCATTGGACTAAAAAATGGGGTGAGGAGTCACAGACTATGTGGCAAAAAAAAAATTGTGGTGAACTTGTGAGCATCTTTCTCTTAATGGTAGAATATTTGCTTAGCTTGTATAAGGCCCTAGTTTCAGTACCCAGAATCATAAAATATAAATAATATAAGTTACAAAGAGATAATAGAAATTGTCCTTAAAAAATCATTTATTTTTCCTTTATGTTAATTGGTGTTTTACCTGTGCTGTCTGTGTGAGGGTGCTGCATCTCCTGAAGCACGAGTCACAGACAGGTGTGAGCTGCCATGCGGGTGCTGGGAATTGAACCCAGGTCCTCTGGAAGAGCAACCATCGCTCTTAACCCCTGAGCCATTTTTCCAGCCTGAAATTGTCTTTTTTAATTGCAGCAAATTAAATATTAAATTGCAGCAAATAAACCATAGGAAATAAAAACCAGTCATTTAAAAAAGTCCTAATGAGAAATCCTGTGTTAATGCCCCTGGCGTGCTTGGGCCACTTCTACAGTGAATTAATATGGGACTGCATGAGCTCCGGGTGCAGGTCAGTGGGTGCAGGTCAGTGGTAGAGGCCCTGGGTCTAACGCCGAGTACTACACACATGAGAAAATAAAATAAAATAAAATAAATAGGCTTCTACCTTAGCTGGAGATCACACGTGATGAACAGGCCAGTGTTTACTCTTAAGTAACCGTGTGGGCCAGCGCAGAAGACACTGGCCCAGAAGCACATCCTTCAGCTTATGTTCTTCATGTAGTTCTTCATCTAAAGGGTTGAGCAACTTCTTAGTCTCCTTGAGTTTCCATTTTATTATGTATTGGTTGTTTAGTGCTGTTGGATATTTGACACACAGCCTGTCATGTGCTAGGCAAGTGCTCTGTGACTGAGTTGTTTCTGTTTGTTTTTGTTTTTGACAGGGTCTCTAGAGCACTGGCTGCCCTAGAACTCGCTATGGGAAACCAGGCTGACCTTGAACTTACAGAGGTCCAGCTGCCTTTGTTAGGAGTTATAATTCAAGTGTATTTGATAAATTTGACAAATCTTATTGGCCAGAATTCAGTGAAACATGATTCATATGCTGGGATAGGGAAATGGCTTTGTAAGTGCTGCAAAGTTGCAATATTGTTAAAGAAAATCTGTCTAAAGAATTACTGGGCCACTTGCTGCACAAACATAAGAACCCACGTTTACATCTTCAGCACCCACTTATGACCAGGGCAGAGTAAGGTGCACCGTTCCCTGAGGCTCCCTGGTCAGCTGATGTTGCTGAAACGGAAGAGAGGACACTTAACACAACAACAACAACATGCAGATGGGGAGCAACAGAGAAAGACACCCAACATTGGCCTCTGGCCTCTATGTACGCCAACATGGGTGGGCACACACACACACACACACACACACACACACACACAGTCACTTGTACACATCAGACACTCACACACAAATATTTTCAAAACTATAATAATCAATGGTTATTTGAGGACTGGTGGCACAGCTTAGTGATAGCAGATTCACCTATAGCATAGAAAGTTCCCGAGAGTCCCTGGCTTTGATCCCAGCAGCACACACACACCTATTATTTGTGTGTATGTGTGTGTTTGTGTATTTTAGTATTTTTAGCTTGGCAGATAGATGGTGGCAGACCTAATAAATACGAACGCAGAAGGACTTGGGATGTAGGGTTTGTTGAAATAAATTCAGTATACACACTACATATATATTCCAACAGCATAATATATATTATTTTATATGGTACAATAAACAAAAATGTTAGTGAAGTAAAATACTGGGCCAGTGTATGAAAATTCTGAGGTATTCACTAATAAAACACAATTATGTATACTTTTGGCCACTCTCCATGTACAATAATTTTTAAATCTATTCTTTCTTTCTTTCTCTCTCTCTTTTCTTTCTTTCTTTCTTTCTTTCTTTCTTTCTTTCTTTCTTTCTTTCTTTCTTTCTTTCTTTCTTTCTTTCTTTCTAGGAAAGGGAGCATCAAAAAAACAAGCCAAGAGAAATGCTGCTGAGAAATTCCTCGCCAAATTTAGTAATATTTCTCCAGAGAACCACATTTCTCTAGTAAGTAGCAATCAGACAGGGCAGATGCAAGTTTGGCTGAGTGTCTCCTGTTGCAGGAAACACCCCTTCGTTTCCTGCCCTGATACCTCAGAGTTGCAATTTTTAAAATCTCTGCATGAGTTTAACGTGACTCCAGTCTTTGTTGGCACTTGTACGTGAGCTAGAGTTGGTTCAGGTAAGAGGATGTGGGAGATAAAGTATATTCAGGATCTCAGTGCTCAGCGTGCAGGAGGTCCAAAGAAGCAAGTTAACAAACAGTGGTCCTGTGGTACTGTCTTTATGCATCATTTGTTCAAGCATCTGCCCATCTAGTGACCATTTGGTGACCTTGTACTGTATCAGGTACTGTGGTACAGTTCAGCCAGCTTCTGCCTCTGACCAATTTAGTATCTGAAAGAGGAGAGTTTGCTACAGATAGGCCAGGGGAGGATGCCACAAGACCATGGAAGAAGGCATCCAGCCAAATCTTTAGGAGGAAGTAGCATCAACGCTGAGATCTGGTGGGAAAATAAGGGAAGTAAATTTGAGGGTGAAAGTGATGAGCACAAAGTCCCTGGGTAACAATGCCATATTTAGTCAAAGAACCTTAAATAGTTGATAGATCCAGATCATAGCGTTAGATGGGGGAATTCCCAAAGAAGGAGGCCGGGTGTTGGGTTCGGGGTGGAAGCCAAGAAGATTTATTTCAGATGTGGAAGCTTAAATGGAAAGCATTATGTTCTGAGCGCAGCGAGGCGGCCAGTTTCTGGTTCTGAACAGTCCCCAAGCGCAAGCTGTATTGCATGTTTAAAGGTGAAAACCATAGGGCAAGGGGGAGCAGCGTGGGCTGTAGCCTTGTCCAATCATATTATGACATAAGGGGTCGAGCAAGGGAGTTTCCACCAATCAGGATACGAGTTGGTCCCTGGACCTGGGAACATGAACTTGTTTGGCCCTGCCCTAAGATGGAGAAGCTGTCCTTGAGAAGTCTGGACTCAGACAACTGTCTCCTTACAACAGATGCTGTTCGGCTACTGGGAAGTCCCCCATCCCCCTATGGCTTGGGACCTTGAACTTACTTTTCCCTATAATTAAATGGAGTCTAAAGACAAAATGATAAAGTTTCTTTTGCTTGTTCCCAACACCAGGCAGACAAAGAGAGCTCACATCTTAAGTTGACTAACTATTCTAAAGAGATGACCATTTATACTGAGGGTAGTGCAGAGTTGCCAACAAATTTTATCCTGCAGCCCCCCCCAAATCTGATTGTTTAGTTAGGAAGGAAATCACTTGGATGGATTATAGGGAGTAAATGAAGAGTAGAACCAGGGAGAGCCCTAGTATGCTATAATAGAAAACAGATGCCATGTGATAGTCTAGACTAAGGTGGAGGCAGAGGGAACTGAGGAGTAGATTTTTAAATCCCTTTTGGAGGAGCTGGAGAGGCTCGGTAGTTCAGTGCTCTCTCCGGTCTTGCAGAGAGCCCAGGGCAGGGCCCAAGTGGGAAGAGCTTATGGAAAGAAAAGCATTTCTGTTGGAGGTGCTCTCTACTCAGTGCTGCAGAGAAGCAAACCTGGGTCCTCTGGAAAGCAACCAGTGCGCTAACCCCTGAGCGGCGCTCCAGCCCGGGCGTGGGTGTTCAGTCCCAGTGGAAAGAGGTAGGCACTAAAGTTTCCCTCATCTCTGCCTTTCAGACAAACGTAGTTGGGCATTCCCTGGGATGCACCTGGCACTCCTTGAGGAATTCCCCTGGTGAGAAGATCAACCTGCTGAAAAGAAGCCTCCTCAGTCTCCCGAACACAGACCACATCCAGCTGCTCAGTGAGATTGCCAAGGAGCAAGGCTTTAGCATAACATATTTGGATATAGGTATGCTTTCTTATTTATCCTGACATCTTTCTCATTCCTCACCTCCCCGGTGCTGGGGTTATGGGAGCAAACCATCACATTGTCCTACCTCTGTGGATTTTCACTTAATTCAGTGTGTGTGTGTGTGTTTAGTGTCTTGATTGTAGCATCAGAACAAGGTGATAATCCTATTCAGACTCTGGAGACCTGGCCTTGCAGGAGTCAATTCTCTCTTTTTGTCATCTGGGTGTCAGAGATCACACTCAGGTTTCAGACTTAGCCTCAAGCGCACTCACCTGTATTAGTGTTTCTTTCGGATCTCTTTGGGTGATTATGAAACAGACTTGAGAACTGCTGCAGCTGAGCATGTGAGGAGGATAGTGGTGGTTGTCTCATTTTGGTTTGATTTTTTTTTTTCCTTGAGTGTCTTGCCTTATAACCCAGGCTAGCCTAGAAATGGCTTTACCTAGAACTCTCTGTATGCCTCAGGCTAGCTTGGAAGAGGCTATCCTCCTGCTTCTACCCAAGTGCTATGGAATTCAGGTCCAAGCTAGGACATCCCACTCCCCGTCCATTTTGTTTGTATAAGTATCAATGAATGAGTGAGGTCGTGTATTATGGAGGCTTAAAGACCAACAAGAACAAATGTTTTTCTGAAGGATCTGCTTTACATGTACCCAGCACTAACTGTTATGTTTGCGTGTGTCATTGCAGAAGAACTGAGTGCCAACGGGCAGTATCAGTGTCTCGCGGAGCTGTCCACCAGTCCCATCACTGTGTGTCATGGCTCAGGCATCTCCTGTGGCAATGCCCAGAGCGACGCTGCTCACAACGCTCTGCAGTATTTAAA
The DNA here is from genome assembly GCF_907164565.1 of Psammomys obesus. NCBI lineage: Eukaryota > Metazoa > Chordata > Mammalia > Rodentia > Muridae > Psammomys > Psammomys obesus. The sequence continues at coordinate 8,240,621 of NW_026585895.1, forward strand.
GATAATAGCAGAGAGAAAGTAGAAGCGGCTCAGCAGGTCTCTGCAGCACAGAAGTTTCCCCCGCACCTCTTTCCCAGTAAAACATTTACCACAACGTATGTCTGCGTGTCCTTTCCAGATCTCTTCAGAATCCGTCAGCTTTCCGGATTTAATTGTCTCCTGGTAGTTGTTATCAAGCTCTTTTTAATGGCTTCACCTTTGTATTGGTATATTGTATTTATAAACTTTGTACCACAGGCTGAGCGTCGCGCCCCGTTTTACAGGGTCAGGCACACAGGGTGGACCTGCATGTTTGACTGTGACAACGAAGAGACAAAGTCCTGCTAGCCACAGTCTGACCGGTGCTTAACTCTTCTGTGCAAAGCTTTGTGAAGTGGATTCCAAGGAAACCCTTTAGACTAGAGTGTTGAGGCTTGTGTTGAATGTCATTGCTAAATTTCAGGGAACGTGGTCGGTCTGCTATGTGTTTGAAACCATGGAATAAAGAACTGTTGTTATAATGGGGCCCTGCTCTTTTGATTAAGTAGCTGCTCACTTGATCTCAGCTCTGCCCTCTGGAGGCAGATGTTCTGGGAACATGTCGACTTGTGCAATCTACATGTCACAGAAAGTCTGAGGTAAAAGCCTGGCACCCAAGGATGATCTGGAAATGCATGTGAGCATCATGTCTTGATTTTTCTCTAGGCCTCTGCAACACTGTGTTTTTCTTTGACATAACCACGTGTAAATGAATAAGTTTTTAAAAGCATTACTACAGTTACAAAATATAAACGGTAACAGCAGAAACCCATCCAGTTCACTCAATTCTTTTATAAGAAGATTCCAAAGACATGATTTGACCCAAAGGTTAGGAAAGGGGCTGGAGAGATGCCTCAGTGGGTAAAGGTAACCAACGCTGACAACTTCAGTTGATTCCCTGAACCCACATGGTGGAAGGAGGAGAACTGACCCCCACGAGTTGCCCTCTGACCTCCACAGATGTGCTGTGGCACACACATGCAATCAGTCCACCAATGTAAGAACATACACGCTTTAAAAGTTGTGGGGAAAGGTTAGCTCTCCTTTGTGCATGGTGACTTAGTCCCTCCAGGGATGTTGCTGACGTTCGCCCCTCAGCTGTCGAACTTTTTCACAGCTGCCTTCCCTGGAGAGAGCCACCTGTTACTCATATTTTCTCATCATCCCAGCTTCAGAGTTTCCATACACAGGGACGGCTGAGGCTGCCTTGTGGGTTTTTTTTTGTGGTGTTTTACTTTGGCTTTAGTGTTTTGTTGTGTGTTTGTTTTTTTTTTTTTTTTTTTTTTTTTTTCCAGAGCTGAGGACCGAACCCAGGGCCTTGCGCTTGCTAGGCAAGCACTCTACCACTGAGCTAAATCCCCAACCCCTGGCTTTAGTGTTTTGACACAGGGTCTCTACATAGCCCTGGCTGTCCTAGAACTCACTATGTAGCTCAACTGGCCTTGAACTCATGGAAATCTGTCTGCCTCTGACTCCAGAATGCTGGGATTAAAGGCCTGTCTCGTTACACCCAGGTTGCCTTTGTGACTGCATTATATATCCCCACTTCTCCCCCCCTGCCCCATTGGCCTTCTTTCCCTGCCACAGGTGGCGGCAGGCACCACTGCCCACTGAGCCATTGGAGAGGAGGTTTTAAAGGTAAAGCTTCTATGCAGAAACCTCTAGACAGAGGTACCTGGGCTATCAAAGTAAAGCCACAGGCATCCTAGCCAGGAGCCTGAGGCCTAGCCTGCAAATTCCCTTACTTAGAGCCTGGAGTGCTCCCGTGAGGCAGTGAGTTTGGTGTGTTGGGGAGGGGCCGACTTTTGTGAGGCTTGCTGGGTGCAGCCTATGATGAGGCATGAATTCATAGGCATTTGAATTTGAGTGCCTCATGAATTCATGAGGCTTTTGGCCAGGAGCAGGACTCCTTACTATTCCAGCTAAACATCTTCCCTCGAAGATCTTAAGAAGCCTTTGACAACTTGAATACCTCTCTATGGCCCTATTAAGCATGAGCCCTGAGGCTCACTGAAGCTTCCTGCTGAATGGGCAAACTTGGGAAGCCTTACTTTTGGTCATGCAGGCCAATGCTAGATGCACAACAGTAAACAGGATGTTGACTGAGTGGCTATGAGCAGGGGGATTGCATCTTGTGCATAGCTGTGTCTTGGAAGACTCCCGAAGGGCAGTCATCCTATTGGTGGTGACCCCGCACGGCTGTCGAGGCAGTACTTTATACAGTGAAATTATGATTTTTTTGAGACAGGATCTCACTATGCAGCTCTGCCTGTCTTGGAACTCATTACGTAGACGAAGCTGGCCTCAAACTCACAGAGATCAACCTGTGTCTGCCTCCCAAGTGCTGGCATTAGAGGCGTGTGCCATTATGCTCTGCTGAAATGATAGTATTTTTAATGTGTACTTTTCAATTTGGTTTTTGTTTGGTTCTGTTAATATTTTTGAGCATTTTTTATAGGTATAGGTGTTTTGCTTGCATGTATGCCTGTACACCAAAGCATACGGTGTCCACAAAGGCCAGAGGGCGCTGTACTTGGAGCTGGAGTTACAAACAGTTGTGAGCCACCATGTGGGTGCCAGGAACTGAACCTGGGTCCTCTCAAAGAGAGCCTGGTGCTGTTAACCACAGAGCCATATTTCCAACCCTCTACTTTTCAATTTTATGATCATCTGCCTCATTTCAAATACCTGGTGTCAGTTCTGTTGTACCACTTAAATTTTATGATTCCAGCTTCATAAAATTTGACCATACTCCATACTCAGCTAAAGGCTAAAAAAGAATAAACAGCCTGGGCTGGAGGAGCAGGCACCTCACCACCTCAGCTTCCTAACATCTGGGAGGCCCAGGCTTCAACGCCAAGCACACTACTCCCTCAAAAGAATGAAGAAGCTGAAGCATGACCTAGAGGTGTCCTTCATCCCACACATGGTTGAAAGGGTGCATCGTCTATCTTTGTTGCCTTATTTCCAGGTATTAAATAATTCACTTGCATAGCATCCATTTCTTCATTTAGAAAATGATGCACGTTCATTTGTAATTCTGAACCCTGTGGTCAGGCCTGCAAAGTAGTTCTAAAAGGGATCTCTCTTGCTTACTAAGGGCATCTGCACAGCAGCGTTTTAGCAAGCACTATGAACCAAAAATACTAAAGACCAACACCAAACTTTGCTCCAATGAGGTGTTCACCCTTAGTTTTTACGCTGCTAAAATGAAATTACACACTCTCATGTTTTGTCGGTATTGCATCCATGAAAGCACTTTACCACTGAACTACCCCCCCCCCGCCCTAAAATAAAAGACCATGCTGTTAATAGCAGAAGTAAAGCGTTTCCTCAGACTTCGTTACTGTGTCAAGTGTCTCACACGGATTATCACAATCGACACCTCAGTTCTCTGGTATTCCAGTCAGTCCATTTACAGCTGTGTTGTCAGGTAAGCAGATGAAAATACTGAATGCCCTGTCAGGTTCTTCATCCTGCCCACAACACTGTAATGATAGCTTGCTCTGCATCACCTCTGGAGCAGCCTTAGTAGCCATGCTCTTGGTGTCCACTCCCCTACAAACCCCAGTTCCCTCAGCTGGAAGGAGGATTACAAAATGAGAGGAATATGCAAAGGCTTTGAAGACCTTGGGGAAGCATAAAATTCAGGGTGGCTCACTGTGGTGTAAATTCTTTCTGTGACGCTTGAGCTGAAGCCTGAGGTACAGGCTTAAGGGACAGACACGGTGAGCAGCAAGAGTTGGCCCTGAAGATACCATTCTCTGGTTGTTGTTGATACTCTTCGAATCTCTGGGGAGCTTCCGGTGTGATTTGTACTGCACCACCTGATGGTGGTTGTGGTGGTGTAAATAGAAATGGCCCCCATAGACCCACATGTTTGAATGTTTGGCCCACAGGGAGTGGCACTGTTGGGAGGTGTGGCCTTGCTGGAGGAAGTGAGTCACTGTGGGGGCAGGCTTTGAGGTTTCCTGTGCTCAAGCTCTGCCCAGTGTGGCACACAGTCTCCTTCTGCTGTCTTCCAGTCAAGATGTAGAACACCGCAGCTGCCTGAGGCTGCCATGTTTCCCTGCCATGATGGACTAAACCCCTGAAACTGTAAGCCAGCCCCAATTAAATGCTTTCATTTATAAGAGTTGCTGTGGTCAGGTGTCTCTTCACAGCAACAGAACCCTAACTAAGACATTGGTTTTTTATCATAAGAGACCCCCGAGTTTCTGTTGCTGTTAGTAAAAAGTAAAGGATTTGTATGTTCTGAAGAGAAGCCAGGGACTCTTCGGTTGTTATTAGATTACCACTGTCTGGTAAATACAATGTAAATTATCTACGTACTTTTAAATTTTTTTCTAAAGCATATTCCTGGAGAAAAGAACACAGTTTACATTTTAACCAGCATATCAAAATATTTTGCTTCAAAATATAACTAGTGTAAAGATACACTAATAACACTCCTTCTTCCATCTCTTCAAAATCCAACCCAAATTTCCCATTTGACAACACTGGTCTTCTAACTCAGCATATGTCAGCGACTCCGTAGCTACGTGTAGCAACTTCCTACCAGGGGGAGCAGCCCAGGCTCACCTCTCAGACCTACAAGACCTCCCCTACTCGACACTCCTTCCTTGCTTGCATGGACTTCTGAGGAGCCTGGCCCTGCCTCTTCAGTCTCTTTCTGTTTTCTGGTCACCTATCTTCCAAGTCAACTGAGGCAGTTTCCTCCATCCTCATGGAGGAGATGGAGACCTTTCATTTACTCTCACTAGACAGAACAAAGCTCTGTATAGTATAAAGAAGATGCCAAACTGTGCTATACACTAATAACAGTTATCCCTTTGCTGAGAACATTTGGTCGCTGATGGTGGTGTCGCTGATGGTGGTGTCACTACGGAGCTGAGAAGTTCCTGTTGCCTGGTGACATTACAGCCCCACACAGCACATCTCTTATGGTGATGCTGACGAGAATCAACCCATTGTGGTGACGTGTGCACCCGGGTTCACTAGCTTGATAATTTGAAGCAATTAATATTTTTAGCTACAGAGAATGTTCCTCGTTGATAGATTTGCATTGCCCCTCAGTGCGTAACATATACAATTACGTACAGAAGATACTTGATGATGATAAGGCGCAGCTAAGATTACTGGTCCCTATGTTTACTTTTCATTATTAGAATGGACCCTATTGGAAAATAGGTCATTGCAAAACAGCACGCAGGACCCTGGGCAGGAGCCCCCTGTATCCCATTTTCACCATGCCTCAGGGGAGTGTGTCAGGAGGCCACAGAGAACAGTGGGTGTCTGCCTTGTCCTGTCTAGGTTTGTATTAACACACTATGTGACACTCAGACACAATGCACAGAGCATGTGCCTTTTGTCAGTGTAAAAGACCTCGCAGAGGGGAAGTCGGAGCCTCATTTTCTAAAGTTATGTTCTGCTCAAATGTTCCTACAAGGATTTGACACCCAAATTTGCACCTTTGTGTTTTGCTGTCCCTAGTATACTTACTTCTTATACATATGGTGTCATCTGTTTTCGAAGGCCAGGCTTTAGAATGGCACCATATGCGCAGGATGTTCTGCAGCGTCTGCAGTGAGTTTTACCTTTGAGCTAAGGTCACAGTTAACAGATGTCTTTAGTCATAGGAGCTTGAGCCTGTTGGCCACTAGAGGGAGTCAGCCATGGTCTAAGTCCAGCTCCTGAACCAATGCTGCTGAACCAGCCCCAAGACGGTTCCATTCATTCTGTGATCCCACAGCCCAGGCTTGGTGGCCCATGCCTTTACGTGGGGAGGCAGGTTTCTGTGAACTATATAGCAAGTTCTGGAACTGCCAGAGTTATACAGAGAGACACAGCTCAAGAAAACAGAAACAACCAAACTAATGAGTGTAGAGAGATAGCTGTGAAGCCATTTGATTTGAATAAAATGTGACAGTGCCGTGTGTGTGTGTGTGTGTGTGTGTGTGTGTGTGTGTGTGTGTGAGAGAGAGAGAGAGAGAGAGAGAGAGAGAGAGAGAGAGAGAGAGGCATGTGATGTGTGCATGCCATGACACAAGTATGGAGGTCAGAGGACACTTTGCTGGAGTTGTTTCTCTCCTTCTCTTGTGGAACCCGAGGACTGAACTCCTGGCATCGAGTTTGCACTGCAAGCTCTTTTATCCTCAGAACTCTCCCAGAAGCCCTAAGTAAAACTCTCTCAGGCTTGTCCATACTGCCTGGGTAGGAGGAAGACAATATATAGAAAATCTTAGTGTTTGATTACAATATCTGCAAACATAATGACTCTTTCATGAACTGTATAACCCTCAATCAATTTCCAAAGTAATAAAAGAGAATTAGCTGTGAGGGGCCGTGCAGGTGTCCGGGTGGGAAGTGATCCAGGAAGACATGAGAATGAAAACTTTGTCAACCCGGATCAGACCTGGGGAGTTCATTGAACCTAGGCGGTTCATTGTCAGCATACGTAAAACACAGTACAATTCAGGAGAAACTTTCCGGGCAGCAATCATTCCCGTTCCAGGCACACAGGAAAGCGTAAGGCATGGCTCCTTAGAAACTCCTTTGCAAAGTACATGCGGCCGGCAGGGCGGTTCTGCAGCTAAAAAGTCTAGACTAGTGTGGTCTCTGACTGAGACAGCAAAGAGATAGCGGCTGTAAAGCGCCTGTGACATCCCTCTTAAGGATGGGCTCTGTTAGCTGGGAGGGAAGAGTCTGGGGTAATCATCCTGGGGAAACTGAGTGAGCCCTGCCTCTATAGAAAAACGTGGGTGAGGTCTGGCTCTGAGGATATAAAGGTCACGAGGTCATTGAAATCCACTCACAGCCTTTTGGGCAGGAAAACAGGTCATTCCCACTTGGAGGAGTGCCCCGCCCCGTGTTTAACATTCTTGGTTCTCTATGGCCCTGTGGGCGGATGCAAGAAGCTTTGTGCCCCCAAAAATTCACCAATACAAACCTCCCCCGACGGTTACGGCATCAGGGTCTGAATGGGATTTCACTTTAAATACGGTCCAGGTTTAGCTTCACAAGTTAAATAAGCGGCTTCACTCTGGAAGGAAGCTTGCAATCGATGAGGAGAAATTGTCTTTCAGACAAAGGAGAAAAAGAGGCTCCGTGCTCGTGTTGTCCATGATCCTACTCTTGGCAGACGGAGAGTGGGCAGAGTGAAAAGTGGCTCCTTTTCACTCTGGGGAACCTCCTGCCCGCAGTTCCTTCAGGAAAGGAGGGTAAGGTAAACAGGCACAAGAGCCTCAGGACAGGTGACAGGAAGGAGGACAGGGCAAAGCTGGCAACCTCAGAGGGAGAGAGTGTGGCAGCTTTTAGGGCGGCACAGAGGAGGAGCCAAGCACCCACTCCAGCTTCAGGAGAGGCAACCCTGGCACACCCAGAGATGCCCTGAGGCCCAGCACCACTGGGGTGAGGCTGGGATGGGGACTGAACTGTAGAGAGGCTTACCCCAGGGTATTGCGAGCTGAGAACTGCTTGAGACCTAAAACATTTGGTTGGCAGAAGGGATAGAAGAAACTGACTAGGCCGGCACCTTACCTCTGGGTTATGCCCCAGCATGTATTTTAAGACTTAAATCGATGGAGCTCACAAGCTAAGACAAGTTACCCTTTTCAGTTAAAAATACCAATGGCCTGGCAATACTTATCTACAGAAGACCCGTTAGATCACAGACTACAACAAAGCAGGAAGTATGAAAGTGAGGAAAGCTGTGGCAGTTTTTATGCATCACGAGTATTTAGAGAAGCAGCTTTAATATCTGGCAAAGCGTAGTTGAGGTGGAAAGCATCAGAAAGAGCAAAGAAAAGTATAATGAGCAGTTTAAAACAACGATCAAGCAGCTACAGTGGTCACAGAATACATGGCTGTAACAAGACACAGGAGGTAACACTGGAAATTAATAAATTCTATCTAAATGTTTCCCACCGATTCTGAGAAGTTTATCAAAAAGAAATATCTGGAGGTTGGAGAGATGGCTTGGTTGTGCTCTTGCAGAGGACCTGAGTTCAGTTCCAAGCTTTTCCTTGGTTATTCAAATGGAGCCTTTAAAAACCAGGAGAGTCAAAGAGAGACAGCCAGAAAGCAAGCAGCATGAAAAGGACTTAAAGGCACAACTTGGTTAGATAAAGGCGATGAGCCAAGGACAGAGGGTCCCCCTCTGGAAGCCCAACACGGATGTTCCCGTTAGGAGCCCCAGGAAGGCACTGCCCCAGCTGACACCCTGATCTTAGCCCAGGGAGGTTAGTGTTGGGCTTTTGATCTACAGAGCTGAGTTGTTAGGTAATCAAGCTTGAGCTCCTGTTATGGTTCCTTGTTCTACCAGCGAGAAAAGCACAGCACTTTGCTAATTGTCATTACTATATTCAGAACTTCAGGTTCTTTATGATTTTCTTATTATTTCAGCCCTATTCATATAAATTTTTAAAATTCAAATTTTTTCACCAATTCTGTTGAATATATGTATATGTATATGTATATGTATATGTATATGTATATGTATATGTATACACACACATATTTGTTTCTGGCCTGGGACAATTTATGTAATTCTGCTGAGCCTGCACTTTCTGTAACTCGGCCTTAATATGTTTCTCTTGCTGTCACACATGCTGAGCTGTGCATGTTTCTTGTCAAAGTACTGGAAGGTGTTTGAAGGTGTTTGGTGGGGGTGTTTAGTCTTTGTTTATAAACAGTGGATGTTCTTAGCTGGAGCATGCTGCTGGGGAGGTGGGAAGAGCAGAGGGTATAATTGGGGTGTTTGTATCATTCCTCTTCCTCCAACACAGTGGTCCTCAGCCTTCCTAGAGCTGCGACCTCCTCAATACAGTTCCTCATGTTGGGACTCCAGGCCGCAAACATTATTTTCAGTGCTACTTCATAACTGTGATTTTGCCACTCTTATGAATCCTGCTGTGAATGCCTTCGGAGACAGAATTGACACGAGGGTCACGACCCACAAGTTGAGAACCACTGCTCGTAACCATAGTGGAAGAGGGGAAGGGAAGGAGCCGTGAGCGAGCAATCTTCTGAACACGACGGGACCGCTGCACTCATGACCTCAGCAGCTCTGATTGCTTGCACAAGACCTGCACAACGTTAAGCCACTCAAAATACCAGCATAGCACTGGAAGGGGTTTTTGCGCCCTGGATGGTGGAGTTATTGACATCTGAAGGCTTCTAGGGCAGGGAGGTTACTTTTCTTTAAGGGTGTGGCCCCAGTGGGCTGCCTCAAGAACACAGATGGAAGGAACCCAGTGTCCTATAATAAACCAAAGGCACGGAGCTGGGAGGGGCGGGTGGGCAGTTGGAGGGAGCTCTGGGAGGAGGTGGGGGAGGAATAGGGGCGATATGACCAAATGACACTGTACCCGTGAACTTAATTACCAAAGAACTAATGCAAATGCGTTAGAAGTAAAAATTAAGGGAGGTGGCAAGTTGTAGAAAGAAAGTAACTGGTATTTATCGTCAGACTTCTGTCTGTAGGGGGGAAAGGTGGCGAATGGACACATTGCCTAAAGAGCGAGCATTGGCAGTTGTAAATGACTGGGGGATCCATGTAGACATTGCAATGGTGAGTGCAGAGACTAATGTTTTTCTGAGGAGCTGGGTGAACCTGTGTCTTGGAATTTGTAAGGGAAAATGTGCTGAGGAGGTCAGCATCGGCCTCAGGAGACATTATGGATTCTACTCTCAGGGTCTGCACTCTGTGAAGTGTGAAGGGACTGGGCTGTACTTTAGATCTTGCTCGTTCTGGAATAAGGCATTTGACACTCGGGGAGATTGTCGCTGGGGACTCTGCTCCACAGGAGGACGTTGCCAAGACTCTGTGCCAACAGGAGAGGTTGTTAATTCAACTTGCTTTAAAGGATTGTAGTTTGTAAAGATCACTGCTTGGATTACCAGGTCCTGCTGGGTTCCAGCTTGTGAGAATCTTCCTGATCAAAGGCTGTCATCCATGCTCAGAAAGTTGTGTTATCTTGCTCCAAGCGATTGCCAGTCTGCAATTTTTTTATATACAAGCATAACCACTATAAAATATTTTTTTTATTTTTTCAGCAATTAGAGATTCATTGGAAGTTGCAAAGGTAAGATGCAGAGGCCCCTCATACCTTTCAGCCAGAGTCCCTCAGTGGGCAGCCTGAGGTACGCACACAGAGGCACCACCATTTTCATGTTTATGCGGCAAACTCTACTGTTGCGCAACTGAGCTCCAGAGCCCATTTCTCTTGCAAAACTTCGTCTCTCTGTTGGACACCATCTCCCTGTTCTCTGCTGCACCAGTCCTTGAATCTCTTTCTCCGCTTTGTCTTTGTGATTTTTACTAGTTTAGATATCTCACATAAGTGGAAACGCGTAGTGTTTGTCTTTCTGTTTTGTTTTTTTTTGTTTTGTTTTTTTTCTTTTCTCTATGAGTGTTTACCTGAATGTATGTATGTGTACCATGTCTGTGTGGTGCCCAAGAAGGCCAAAGAGGGCGCCCGATCCACTGGAAGTAAGACGATTCTGAGCCAACGTGTGGGTTCAAGAGCTTTTACCCACTGGGCCATCCTTTTAGCCCACAGTGTTTGTCTTTTTATGACTGACTAACTTCCCCTAATGTTTTCACGGTTTGTCGATTTTGTACCACATCAGAACTTCCCTCCTTTAAAAGGCTGAATAATGGTCTGGTTTAGGTTGTATCCATTTAGCTGTTAATGGACATTTCAGTGATTTCAACTTCTTGGCTGTTGTGATCATAGTTACATTATAGTCCCACAAGACCTTGGCTTCAGTTCTTGTATATAGTATTCACTGTGCCCAACCTTGTTGTAGGGAATGCCTTCCCTGCTGTGGACTCGCTTTGTAAACTTTGTAAGCTTCCTAAGCCCTCAAAGCAGCAGAGTGGACAGGCCCCTGCCTGAGGAGATCCAGCAGGCCAAACCCCACCCCCACCTTTCCTAACGACTCTAACAGTCATTTTCTAATGCCTGTATCTGTCTCTCCTAACCAACTGCCCTACAAGAAAAATCTCACCAATCCCTGACCCTGGAAATCTCCACCCTGGAAAGCTCCACCCCCTAAGGAACTGTACATAAGCCCTGTCTACTGTTTGGCTTCCTGCTGTCTTCTTGAGACCAGGAGCAGAGGCAGACACCTCTGGATTCATCCCCCAAAGCCTGGATTCATCCTTCCCCAATACATCTCTCTTAGGAAAATTGGTGCCTGGTGTGACTCTCTCATCAGAAAAAGACAAGAAGCAAAGAAGCGAAGGAAGCAAAGGAAGAAGTGGAGCAAGGCTGAGGCTCCTGAGCCCCTCAGCTCAGCAGGGGTTGCCCTGTCTTGGGAGCAGCAGTGCTGAAGAGGAGCCATGATACGGAGCTGTCACGCTGTAGCACTCCAGCTCAGCTGGGGCTCTCCTCCCTCAGGCTTGCAACGCCTCTGCTGAGGAGGCTTCCTCTCAGAGCTGTGTGGTGCCTGGGCTCCCAGGATACCTGAGTCCCGAGTCCCAGGATACCTTTCCATCCAAACCCAAAGTGAAAGAAACTGTATTCCCTACAACGGACACCTGCAATGCACATCTGCAGCGCACACCTGCAGCGCACACCCACAAACACTGCGTAACAAATGGCTTTCCCAAGGCGCAGCTTCAGGAGAAAGCCACTTTATCTATTTATTTATTTTTTAATGTAAGGTCTCATGTAGCATCAGCTGTACTAAAAACTCATTATGTAGCCAGGGATGACCTTGATCTTCTTGTCCCACCATACCTTCTAAAAGAGGGCCCTTCGCAGAAGTGGCTGAGACATCAGACGTACAGATCTTGATATAGGAGCACAAATATGACAAGGTAATGTAGAGTGTTACATTAACCTCTCTGGTAACAGGTTTCAAAGAAATACGAGTGTATCACAGGGGGTGCTGGCTACTTTTATGTCAACTTGACATGAGCTAGAGTCACCAGAGAGGCGGGAGCTGCGACTGAGAAAACGCTTCAGTAAGACTGGGCTATATAGGTAGGCCTGTAGGGCATTTTCCTAATTAGTGATTGCTGTGGGTGGTTCCAGCCCACTATGGGCAGGGCCATCCCTTGGCTGGTGGTCCCCAGTCCTGTAAGAAAGCAGGCTGAGCAAGCTAAAGGGAGCAAGCCAGTGAGCAGCACCCCTCCATGGCCTCTGCATCAGCTCCTGCCTCCAGGTTCCTACCTTGTTTGCGTTCCTGTTCTGACTTCCTCCAATGAAGTGATGCGGAAGTGTAGGCCAAATAAAACCTTCCTCCTCCATTTGCTTTTGGTCACGGTGTTTCGTTACAGCAACAGAAACCCTAACTAAGCCAATGTGTTTGATAAACATATTAAAACTGATGAGCAAGTTAAGAAGATCACACGTCATTACCAAGTTGGGTTCATCCCAGTGATATAAGGTTGGTTCAACATATGCAAATCAATACATGTCATCATAAATAGACAAGCGTACACTTCACACGACCGTTCCAAGTGATGCAGAAAAAGCAACATATGCCACCACCAAGTGTTCAAAGAGACAAGGGGCAAGCCTCCTGCCACTCCAGGAGGAAGCAGCCCTGTCACCAGCCATGTCGGACTCATTGCAGACTGGCAGACGCCATAGCTGGAGCAGGGCCTGCTGCCGTAAGCTGCTGAATTCATGCTTGTCATGTCCAAAGGAGACATCAACCCCTAAAACTCCAGAAGGCAGCTCAAACGACCAGAAACGAGCTCAACCTGGACTACAGAGGAATTTCTGGTGGTTAGAGAAAAACCAGCATTCTCTGGACCTTGTGAAACTGGTGTTTATTTGCCAAAAGGAGGAACCTTCCTTACCTCCTGCAGAAAAGACCTAAGGCTTCTGGTGGCTCCTGTCAGCATATCGGAGCCCCGGTGGCCTCCAGGCGCCCTCAGTATCACATGGACGTGTTGTATATGTCAAAGCCCATGTTAGACTCCTAGCCCCTCTCATCCCTTCCTCTACCCTAAACTCCCTCTAGCTCACACTTCCCTCGCCCAGCTACCCACATTTCTCATAACCCAGGTATTCCCACTACGCCCTATTCTCTCTCTTACCCTGACTCATGCTCTTATAGTCTCTTAGTCACTCATACTCTCTTTCCACCCTTTACTGCCCTCCCTTCTCTCTTACTCCCACTTTCTCTTATTCTTATTCTCTCTTGCTATGCTGTATTTCCTGGCTCTGGCCATGTCTAGTCTGCTGGCCATATTGCATCTCCTTCTTTTCTCTCTGCATTCTCTTTCTCATATCTAAAATAAAAACCTTAACCATATCACGGACCAATCATGTCAGCAGTTTCTCCGAAGCAGCTCCTCACATACAGTAGTATTTTCTTAGACATCTGTAGAAATTTAATACAAATAGAGTCCTGGGGTTTGAACCCAGTACAAGAGCATAATTGTAATTTGTAAAAGTAGTTTTTCACCCCCTTCTTGAGTCAGTTCCCACTGTGTTGCCCTGGCTGGTCTGGAACTCTCTATGTCAACCGGGATGGCCTCGGCCTCGATCTCACAAAGATCCACCCGTCTTTGCCCCCAGAATGTTGAAATCAAAGGTGTGTGCTAACATGGTCAGCAAGTTTATTTCTAAAAATCACTAGCATTTAGAAATTAAAATTTTTAATTTTACTTTAATGAATTTAACTTATTTAAAAAATTAAAATTTAACTAATTTTAAAAATTAAAATCACTAATATAGAATATGTAAGAATATTTAATTTTTAAATATATAAAAATATTACTTTATATATTTAATATAGCAATATATGATTCTATATTAAAATATAATGCTATATAACTTATATTAATATGATATATAAATATTTATTAGTGGTTTTATTTTCTAAAAGTGATTTTTAAGTATGCATAAACTATGTAATATTTGATATATATTAATTATATAATATTAATCACTATACATACACATATATTGTGTATATATATATACATATATCTAAATCATTAATGTTTTTTATGAGTGTTCACAGTTTTACAAATTCCTCCTGCTGGCTAGCAAGCTACTAAAGACTCCTCATGGCTACCAGAAAGGGCCGCTGCTCTGGGACCACTGAAGCCAGAAGGCGTTTTGGAAAAAGACCACAGTTCCTCCTCGATTATTATGCACAATGTGGTGGTAATACCCCCACATTTGCCAACGATGAAAACTGAATTGTGGAGCTTCAGCACCATGGTGAGGTGTTTGCTGAACTCCGGAATTTGATCCCTGGCCTCTCAAAACAAAACAACCGAAACAAAAGAACCTAAGAGCATCTAGGGTGGTGCTAACTGTCTCAGCCCATTTGTGTTGTTAGGACAGAAGCCTGGGCCTGAGACGATAATGTTTCATGTTGTGGCCCTGGAGGTGAAGACCTGAGGCCTCCCTCCTGGCAGGCACGGACTCTCCTGAGTATGTACCACCAGCTCAAAGACTAGCGCAGTTATTCGTTTGTTTTTACTGCTTTGAGGCAGGTCTCACGTGGCTGGCCTTGGACTTGCTACGTAGCCAAGGAAGACTTTCAGTTTCTGATCCTCCTGCCTTCATCAGTGCTAAGATAACAGGCTTGTGCCACCATGACAGGTTTATTAGGTACCGGGGATTGAACCTAAGGCTACACCCACACTAGTCTAGCACTCCTGTCCACTGAGCTGCAGCTCCAGCCAAGATTAGGGAAATGTACTGCCCGGGGTCCCGGTGCCCACAGGAATGTCATGTAAGTCCCTCCATGCTGGCTGCCCGTGAGCAAGGGAGGGGCAGTTTGCTTTAACAGCACCACCTCCCTCTGAGCTAATGAACCAGCTCCCTGGGCTCCGCCCTACTGGCCAGATCACCCTTTAAAGGCCCTCACGTCTTTATGCTATTGTGAGGGCAATTACATTTCCGTGTGCATTTCGGAGAGGACTTTCAACAGTGTTTGCCTTAGACACATTCGTGAATTCAGCTTGACTGTGGAAAAACACCTGCTCCTTCCCCTCCCCCTGTGGAATGTTAAGCTTTGAATGTTATTAAATACCGTTACCTATATTGGGTAAAATTGTGAATAACTAGAAAATGGCTTTGAACTTCTTGGAATGGATTTTATGAACCTGAACATTATTGATGGCAAAAAAAAGTGTAATTAAACCTTAACAGATGCTATATAGACACCTGTTTGAATTATGTCACCAAAGAGGTAAATGGACAAAGTCTAAAGCAGGCCTGTGCCAGGCCAAAGGAGAGTGGAGAAACACTCGGTGAAGCATTGTCATCGCTCAGTCCAGAGCACTGGCCAGGTTAACACAGAGACGGTCTCTGCAGTTTCCTGTACTCCGAGCATCAGGAAGAACGCTCTGTGACTACTCTGACAGCTGATCTGCAAAGATCTTACATGACGATAGGCAGGTGTTTATAGCCGGGCTGTTAATTACGTAAGTAAAAAGGCAGATGTATTCTACATGGAAAAAAGAGAATGAAAAAAGGCTAACGGAGAGGAGTTTGTTGCTATTTTTGAGACAGTCTCACTATTTAGTCCTGGTGACTCTGGAACTTACTTTGTAGACAAAGCTGGGCTCAGACTCACAGAGATTCGCCTGCCTCTGCCTCTCTCTCCTGAGAGAGATTAAAGGTATGTACCACTATGCCACACTATAATTGAGAGAATTTAAAGAAATAAACCTTAAAAATCAACACTGTCACATCATGAATGGAGAATTAAGCATTTGGGAAAATCGGAGGGAAAATGGCTGAGAAAGGCTTTGGTTTTCCTTGAGAGGAAATTTCTCTCTTGCATATTTCCCTGTGAATTTCTTAGATAAGGACTGAGTTTGAAGAGCAGCCTAACACACTGAGCAGAGAGTCTGAGAGGTTTATGCTTGATAAATTTTGAAATGATGCACAATTTTAGGATACAGGAAAGACGCTGACTTATCTCACAGTGCTTGTTCTGTGAGTAACTGCTTGCTAAGAACTGGAGAGCTCTAAAAAGGATTTTTGTTGTTTTCACTAAACCCAGATGTAGTGGCTGTTCTTGCTTGTCAAATTGAACACATCTGAAATTAACTAATACACACACACACATATATATATACTAATATAGATTTATATATAACTATGTATACAATTAGTTAACTGATATTTATCAGTTATACATTTTATGAATGTGTATAGGTACGTATTCATTCCTTTTATATATTAATTCTATCAGCTCTGATCCTCTAGAGAACCCTAACACACCAGTATTCAAAAGACTAGTCCTGTTACCTGGGCCTGTGTGGAAAAGCAGGGGAACAGCGGCCTACATCTAGAGAATGCCTGGCCGAGCAGTTTGAGTCTGGCCAATCCACTTCCTTCAATGCTCAGCCCAGGCCACCTGGAGGCTTTCCTCCTGAGCAGGCAGACAGTTGACATAAATTCAATTTTGTTTATCTGCTGGTGCCATTTAATTCCATAGCCAGGAGGATAAATGTAAACCAAGAAACCACTACCCACAGGCAGCAGTAGTCCCGTGAGACTGGGACTACATTTGGGCCCTCAGCGACATGTACTGGTGTCAGCTCTCTGTGTGATTTTGTATTTGGACAAGGTGATTTATGGCAAGCACAAGGCCTCAACTGAGGACTTGCTGGATTGGGTTGGTTTGTGGGGGGTTGTCTTGATTGCTAAGTCCTGCAGCCGCTGTGCACAACGTCATCTGTAGGCAGGGGGTCATGGGTATACCAGAAAGCTAGCTAACCATGCACCTAGGCATGAGCAAAGAGGCTTCCCCGGGGCTCCTTTCCTGACTTCCCTCAATGATGGACTATAGCCTAGGAGAGTGGAATGAACCCTTTTCTTCCTACATTGCTCGTAGCCAGGGTGTTTTATTATAGCAACAGAATGAGGCTACAATGATCACATGAAGTACAGAATAAAGTCTCATCAGCTAGTAGCATCTACTTATTTTCCATTTGATTTCTCATTCTTTTATTACATACAGCAAGGTGGGTGGGAGGCATCTCTTCCTTGTCTCAAGTTATTTTCTTATCCTTCTCTTCTCTTTCCCTTCCTCAATACTTGTACCCTAAGACACTCTGGTACAAGAAAAGAGCACAAGAAAGACTGGCTTTTGTGGGAACTGGCCACCCACATTAAAGCTTCTGCTCAGGTTAAAGAAGTCATCCATGGAAGGGGTACTACAGGGCCGTCACATTTCTGTGCTCAGACAGTGTTACGATGAGGCTGGGTACCATGCCATAAATGCATTCTACTGGGCCAAGCTGTTGAAAGCCCCCAACGAATATGCTGTATTTCAGCAAGATTGACATAGTTTCAAAAGGCTGCATTCCCCAGGCACTATGATCTGAACATTTGGGAGCATGATGCTGGAGGATTTCAAGTTTCAGGCCAGCTTGGGCTATAGGAGACTTGTCTATAAGAACAAGCAAACAAAAGGAGAAGAGGGGGAGATGAGGAAGCAGCTAATTTGGAGGCACCTGTAATTTAAAAGATCAGTTGGTGCTTTCTTTGACATTCTATGACAGTATTTATTCTTACCTCTTTTTAAAAAGTGGCTAAGAGCTTGGTGGTCAAGGCTGCTCAGTACCTACTCTTCACCTGTGTGCAGACTAGGACACTCTGTCTCTGATTAATGGGAACTGGCTCTACTAGTGACAGGAAATATTCCCTTGAAACCCCACTTTCCAAATGAGCACTCTGTGTTTCCTAGTCTTTGTAAAGAAGTTAGAATTCAGAAAAAGATCTTGTGTTAGCATTTGCCTTGAATGTGCAGTTACTTCATGAAAAAAAACAAAAAACAAAAAACAAAAAACCTGGTACTCAGTCTTCTCTAGTGTAGCTGAAGTCTCTTGCTGGAAGTGAAAACATGATACTTAGCGATTTTAGTGAACAGTTATTTTGTGGGTAAGTCATCAGAATAGCACACAAATCTCTTTATATGTAAAGAGATTTATTTAAAATCCTTTGGCTTTCCTGGGCTGTTCAAAACGTAGCATCTGTGTACAGCCTGGGGGAGGCAGGGTTGCTCAGCAGGTATAGACAGCCAATCTTCTTTTCCCCTGTCAATTACCATCGCAAGGAAGTCTTTATTCTGTTGGAAGTTGACTGGCGTTCTATTTGTAACTTAAAACATCTTTCCTGACAGAAGGTGACCACATAGCCTCTATCCATACAGGGCCACTATCTTTACACCTTCAGATATAAGCTCAGCAATTTTAGGTCACTGTTTCTTCCAACAGGACCCCCTTAAGGGAGGAGACCACCCCCAAGTGAAGATCACACTGATAGTGTTGCTCTGAGGTTGCCCACTGGGCTACCGGGACCCAGCCTTCTGGACGGCATTTCCTTCAACTTTTCTCCAAGCCAGAGCCCTGCTAGTCCACTGAGCAGCCCCTTAGAGTTGTAGACAGGGAGGAGGCAGGGATGACTGGAGCCTTGATATAATCAGCTTCCGGCTATGGGGAGGCTGCCACCATAGAAAGACTCATCTGCTCCCTAACATCCACCGTCTCCTAGAGCTCAAGAGTTCTGCCATCCTTACCACATGCTTGTATCAGGCAGACGTCAAAATGACACAACAGCAGAGTTCTTATTTGTGTGTGAGTGTGCATGCTTTGCTTGCCTGCAAGAAGCCAGGGACTTGTGTGTGCCAGGCAAGTGTTCTACCACTGTCCTACATCCCAGACCTTGGTTTTGGTTCTTGATTAAGAACCCACTGACACCCAAGTGCTATCATTAGAGCTAAAACTGATGTTGGGGCAAGGATAAAGAAGATGGAGGCTCATCCCACTTGCACCTCAAACTTCCTGGGAATGGGAGTGCTTGTTGCTGTTTGCTTTTTTGGCCAAGTCCTAGTCTTACAAGAACGGTAGTCCACCCAGGATCTACCCACATCCTCAGGAGCATCTGCAGCACTTGGGAGAATGCCCTCTTCCCGTCTCTAGTCTACTTCCCTTTTGTTCTTTCCTTTCATTCTCATTAGTGTATAATGTTAATCATGCTGTATTTGCTGGGAATCCGGCACACACTGTTAATCCCAGCACCCAGGAGTTAGAGATAGGCAGATCTCTGTGGGTTCTAAGCAAGCCAGGGCTACACAGTGAGAACATGTCTTAAAACAAACAAACAAACAAACAAAAAACGCTGCTGTATCAGATTGCTTCTGGAAACATTTCCAGTAACAGGATTTGAGGGTAAGGACAACAGGAATGGGCTTTGGACTTGCCCAGTGGAAGATTACCAGGTACCGAAACTTCCTTTCCAGTTCCTTTTCAAAATGAGATTGAGTTCTCTGTCTCCAGAGAGGCATAGGGCATTAGAGGACACACTTCCGGAACACTGGAAGTTCCAAATGTTGGTGAACACAGCAGGGTGGTGGTGGATTACAGTAATGCATGGGATGTTTCAGCATTCGAAAAGAACAGGCTTCGGAAGTTTCCACTACTGAGAGATGGTGTTTGAGCAGACAGACCTGATTAACCTGCCTGAAAAATTACATGATGTATACATGTATCAAAAAACATCACTAGAGCCCTCATTCATATGTATAATTTCTTATTTTGTGTATCCATTAAAATTACTTTTAAAAATATCACATAAAAGTAAATAAAAGGCTTCCAGAAGCTCCTCTGCCTCAGTCATCATCATAATCATCATCATCAAACCATCATCTTAAAGAAGCCAAATCTGGATTCCCACAGATTTGCTGGTTTCTTTCATTACACAAGAGGAAAATGCTTTCTTGGTCTTCCTCTATCTGTCTCCTTATTTCCCACCAATCTGATGGTAACTCTCAAAGCAGGAACTCTACCCCTCTATGTTACATGGCCATTTTGATATGAAAAATAGCTATCTAAGTAAACTACAATTTTTACTGGGCTACCAGAACCAGAATTTAATGGGATCATCTTCCCTTGTAATGTGTTGAGGCTTGATTTAATGAATGATACAGGACGAGTTGGCACGTATGTACACAGCCTCCACCACCTCCAAAATCTTGTATGCTATAGAAAGAGTATGCAAAATTAATGTACAAAAGGAGGAGGAAGAAGAAGAGGAGGGGGAGAGGATGGAGGAGGAGGAGAAGGAGGAAGAGAAAGAAGAAGAGGAGAAGCAGCAGCAGCAAACTAACAATTGCCTCTGGGTGGAGAGGAAAAGATTCCTCAAGGGCTGGGAAAACCCTTGAGGTGATGGACATGTTCTCACCTGTGACTCTAGGATGTCACAGTGTCTCCAGTCAACACGTATGAGGATGTGTATCAGTTTCAATGTGTGACACTTATTACATAACAGTTATAGCTAGCTTTAAAAAAAAAACAAAACATAGCAAACAGTTTAATTCCTGAAGACCTGAGACGAAGCATTAAGGAGGGGCAGGCATATAAAAGGAACAGTGATTTCAGCATTGTTCTGTCTTTAACAGTATTCAATTCAGTTGCTTATTTCACCTAACAGTGATGGAAGGAACAGATGGACCCCAAACAGGATTCCACTTTATTTTACCAAAAATTTATTATCCTTTTCTGTACAACTAACTCATTTTTGAAAGGAAGGTATAGATAGAAATAAAATTTATGGTAACCAGGAACTTTTGTTACTTTTTTTTCTCCTACCAGTCTGGAAAATAACTAATTATATGTGTTTATAGGGAAATTTTTCACTCATGAAGAATTAATAGTGTTCAAGAGGAAAGTAAATGAAGCAGCTTCTAATACTGAATGACTGAAATTACACATAAATTCGACCCATTTCCAAATGACACAGTGCCAAACATATGTAGAGAAATGTGTTTCCACCCTTCCACTGTGTTAGGACCAGAGATCAGAGACAAATTTGTCACTCTGAAAAGGCAATGGAAGAATAGGACACCAATTCTTCCTGACCGAAGCATCTGTCAGCTGTCCGTTCCATAGAGCCGTACCTACTTAGGACACTGGGCATGTTAGTTCGTCACAGCAATTTAAAAACAGTCCATCATTTAGATCCCAGTTTAGAAGAATGAAGGCAAATCCATCCAAAACAATTTGCCACTCTCTCTTTAAAAACAGACACTGGAAACAGGTTTCACATCTCAGTAACAGACTGAGGTTCTAAAGACGACGTTACTAAAGCTAGTTTCCACTTACGAGAAAGAGGCACACAAAATACCACTTTCAAAATAAAAATTTCACAAAAGAAACTCAATTAAGATGGAATCCTGGTGTGATATGGAGTCTTTCCCCAAATCCACGGAACCTTTGGGAAACAAAGACAAAACCATAAAAACAAACCAACATTTTACTTTTAGCTCTACTGACATATTTTTCCCTCATATATTCCCCAAAAGAACATTTCTAGAGCACAAAATAGATTCATAGTGGTTTAATTAGATACATTTTTATATATCCTGAACATAACTGCTCTCATAGAAATAAACTACTATTTTGTACACAAACATTATTTACTGTGCCACATTCAGAACACACTGAGCCAAGCGCAAACGTGGAGTTCTGCTCCTACCAACACTCCATTTTCTAGGATGACAGAGAACAGTATTAGACAAGGTGGATAATTAAACCCACAAAAGAGTAGCAAAAATGTTCTTTAGTATTAAACAAAACAGGATAAACAGGTTTTCTTCCTCAGAGCTTCCCTCCCTCTCTAGGCTCCTTGGGACAGGATCTAATGACTGGCCAGTGGTCATGCAGAGACACACAAGGCCAAATGCATTGAGAGCTTGAGCATAAAAGACTCAGGAAACTGACAATTTGGAAATGTTTGTACCAAAACCCCCTTGGTCTCCCTCAGCCAGAAAAATTACATCTGGTCCCTGCTCTCACATACAACTGACATGTACCTCTAAAGGGTGTCTTCAGAAAAGTTTATTTTTTCAAATACTTGGAAATAATAATGAATAGTATTTGAAAATAATCCATGAAAAAAAAAAACAACAACAATTAAAAATAACAAAAAAATATCAGCAACACTGAAGAGTAACTTTGCACCTTGGTTAGCAGCAGTCGGCAAGAAAGTGATTGGTTTTTGGTGAGCCCCTGCAAGTGCCATTCATCAGGCCGGTCTCGCCAAAAGCCTCAGGGCAACTGCCACTCTAATGACCATCTCACCGGAGGGGTGCCAGCTTGAAAATAAAGCATGGAAAAAGAACACAGACATACCAAGGCCCCCTACACCCTTTTCAGGGAAAACAAAGCTGTAGCCCCCAAATATAAAGGTTTGTGTAAGATCCCAAGGAATACATCGCATTTCATTAAGAGAATAGGCTAAAATTCATCCTTTTGATATTTAGCCCCAATGGCTGAAATGTTATGTGACTGAAATCGCAACAGGGTTAAGTCTTACCACTTTTAACCAATAGAGGAAGGAGGCCGTTGTGCCAACACTAGCAAGTGTTCTATTGGGAGCTGAGTGAATTGGGTGTTCCAGGAGAATCTAAAGCCTAACTGCTGACTTGATGACCACAATTGGGGCATCTCAATCTCAAGACAGACTGAAAACAGAGAATATCATAAAATGTGATTGTAACTAACATGATACTTCTCTCATCTTTATCTTGAAATCCTGTTTAGAGTTTCAGGGTAGACCTAATCATCATTTGCCACTCATACTTATCATCTAACCTTCTCTCTCTGGTGGCGGCCTTATCCGTTCTTTCTCCCTCCTTCTCAGATTACCCCACCCCTGGGTGCAGTGGTGACTCCCCTGAAGGGTCCTGGGTCTTCTGCCATTTATTAAGCTGACAGATCCTATCACATTTGGATCACCTCTCCTTCCCATTCCCCACCTTGGTGTACCTTTATTCTGCAGGATTCTTTTCTTATTTAGGCCATTGTGAAGCAGTTTAGAAAAACACTAGTTAAGTACAGCTGAAACCCACTTCAAATCATACCTTAAGATTTACCACGTGGAGGAAAAACAACTTGTGTGAGGAAGTCAATAGGATTGTAATTAAGTTCTAGGTCTGATTAAAATTAGATATAACTGAAGACACACAGATTGAATGGAGAAAAATGTAGCCCACAACAAGGGGGAAGGTTTTACAATTTCGGAAAAAACAAAACACTTAAGATTTCAAACGAGAGTTCAAGAAATCAAGGAGCACGGGGAAAGGGCTGGGTAAGCCTAAAGCTTAGCTCTGGCTATGACTTGACTGGCGCCATTTATTGGGGAGTGAAGTTTCATGCTAATGAAAGCCAGCTGTGTACATGATGCATGGACTAGATGAAAGGAGGGATGAATTTTAGAATTGTGCCATCTAGTGGAAATTCTCAGTCTTCCTTCATGTTCTCGGCAGCTTTGGGGTTTATGGTGAATTAGCCATTATTAGGAATGCTTTGTTGGGGAGAAATAATACCAAAATTGATGCCTCTTAACAAAATATAAATGTCACTAACCTTGTTATCAGAGTCTAAAGTAACACTTAAATTCAGATGGTAAGAATCTAAGAATAAAACTCTAACAATAAAATATATGTAATTTTCTAATTCACTAGGAAGCCCCCTACAGAAATTTTTTTAAACATACAGGCATTTATATAGTCATGTACGTGCATAAACTTAGGAATGCCAATGCAAGCTTCCTACAAAAACTGTGTGCCTGTGGATAAGAAACAAAACCCGAAGAATTCAAACCACATCTTGCCCATCCCCACCTTTGGAATGGATAACTTTTCTTTTTTAGCCTAGGTTTTATATTTCTGCCATTAGCAAGGTAGATGATTAATATGTAACCATGTATCATATGGAATTGCTTTATTTTAAAAAAAGGAAGGTGATTTTGCATAGGATCCATTTACATAATGCAAATAAGCTTTTGTTCTCTGTGGAATCTCAACAGTGCCAAGGGGCGGGCAGGAGTCAGGGATGTGCTGTACAGGCCTGTGTACCACTCAAACAGAACGTTACGGAACTACCCAGCCCAGGCCGAAACTCCAAGTGTCCGTTACTTCCTACTGAGGTTTTTAACACTGATGACGGGGGTCCAGATTGAATACAGCTTTTGCCAAATACCAGGGCACACTGTGAGGTCAGATGGAGAATGGGTGGCTTACTCTCCGGACACAGGACAGGCATCTGGGTCGCTCTCCAGATGCAGAGATCTTCCTAGCGTATGCACCATACCTCAGCCCTCTTGCCCCTCAGATCTACCGCACCACAACCGACTCAGCAAAGGAAGCGCATTTTCCTCATGCAATCCTCTTCTACCAGCTGACTCAATGTTTTGACTGAGGAAGTGAATCATGCGGGGACTCTAGCGATCTGCCCTTCACATACACCTATGAGCGCGCATTTAAAAAACAGTTTATTGCACATCTTTGCATTTCTTAAGGCATGAACAATGTTGTAAAAATGAAGTGGGTTTCGGGAAGCGTCATGTCGATCTTGACCAGGCTGGAACAAGCCCACCACATCAAGAAACACACTTCGAGTCTGAACCAACCGACCCCAGTGGCCCAGGAGCTCCTAAGGTGGGGAGGACCCTCGAAGACTTCGGACCAAACACGGAGACTGTGTGCTGCTTTCAACACTCCTGATCGGCTTGAAGCACTGGTTACACTGTGATCTTCTTTACCAGCTTTTCCGACTGCGGATTTTATATTCTCCTTCTTTTAGTCTACTTTCCAAGGAGGGCACGGGTTTTACTTTTTATTTTATTTTTTAAGGAATATGGTTGCAGCAAAACAGAAAGGATCCAAAAGTGGTTAGGAGCCTTGTCTAATGCACTTTTGAAAATCCATTATAAAGATGAATAGAAAAGCAAATGGGAAGTTTTCAGTCGACCCAGAAACCACGCGTAGCTATAAGAAACATAATTGTGCATAGTTATTTATTCATTCGGAGTGTGGTATGTTGGCTATCTCTATGCCTCCAGTTTACCAAAGAACAGGGCTGTCTACTTTGCTAAACCCAGGGTCCTTCCGAAGCTCCCAGTAGGTGTCATTGGAAACCCAGGCTTCTCTTTGATTTGCATCAATAACTTTTCTGTGAAAATATGAAAAGCAAAGTTAGTCACAAATCACAACAAGGTCACCAGAACTGCATTCTTTCTCATATAAATGTTATGTATATTCAGTGAACTATCTGCCAATGCTTGATAAATTGTCAATTTCTAGCCAGAAATAAAGTAACCATTGTCATTAAATGACTGAAATAAAAGCGAGAAGGAAAAAGACTAGGGCAGGAACTGATTACCTCTGGGCAAGGGGGGAAAGCATGAAGGCCCAAACACAGCTCTGTAAGTCCTGTAAGGGAGAGCCACCTCCTAGGACCAGTGCAGCAGCTGCAGAAGCTGCTGTGAGGCCCATGTCTGAAGGGCACCCTGCACCCTCTGAAGAACCTGTGCTTCCACCACAGGGTGCTCATGAGATGCCAGCTCTGAGGGGAGGACGCTACCCCCTGAGCTTTTCTGTGCAGGCTCAGGAGGAGGATAGATGATGGGCTTGGAAACCACAGACTCATCTCTGTGCTGTTTAGATAATCCTTAAAATAATCCTGCAGTAATCATCTTTGATCATACCACAGTGGGGCCAAATCTGAGCAGACACAAGCTCTGTGTGACAGAAATAAAATGAAATCCTAATGAAGTCAGGGAGCCCTTCAGGGCAGAATCCCAATCACTGACTGCTTTAGGAGAGGGGACACCTTCCTGCCACTGTAAAGGGTGCAGGAAAAGGAAAATGGTGCTTGTAGCCTCACTCCGTCCCACCATCCACAGGGAGGAGAGACCCACTGAGAAGAACTGCCTGTCCTGGTTACTAACTTTTATAGGCACAAATCCTACTTAGCGTTTTCACTGTCCAATGCACAGTCACCCACATCAGCTCACATTCTCTGGACACTCTGCGACCTTCTTTTTCTCTTTACCACGAGTGCCTCATGGTCTGGGGCAACCTTTAGTAAAACATGAACTTGTGGGGATGACTGACTTACTTAAAAAATTTTGGTACATGCTCAAGGTTATTTTCCTCCATGTAGCGTCTCCGTGATCTTTGCAGTTCCTCAACTCTTTGTTTCTCTGTAGCTGCGGCTTCTAAGTTGCCTTCTTCCAAATATCTAAGCAGAATACAGTTGATATTCCAATGTTAACCTTTTTTTTTTTTTTTTTTTTCAGAAAAAAAAAATACTGGCATCAAATTACCCACTAGCTACTGAGAACATCAAATCCGACTAATGGTGCCATTGTGGACTGAATTACGACACTGAGAAACATAATGGCAAGGGGGAAGGGGGATGGTTTGGCCTTGAACCCTTCTCCCCTCTGGGCTGCAGCAACTTCAGATGTTTCTGGAGAATGGCAGTTGAGGCTAAGAACGACATGAAGTCGGAAGCCAGGTTCTTTTCTTCACAGTGGCAAGCGTGTTTGCTAAAGGCCATGGGATGCTGGCTGGAGACTGGTTGCCCTCTACTGAGAACTGATTTGAGAGGCAGGAGTTTTCCTCTTCTCCTGGGAGGCTCGGAGTGATGAAAAAGAAGGTAGACCGAAACAGAATTGAGAAGACAAAAAGAGACCCAGGGATGACTTGTAGACATTTACATCCATGGCCAAGGCGAGACGAGGCTATGTGGTAGAGAGGAGATTGCTAAAGACACACAAGACCCTGGGTTGGACCACCCCTCCCCCACCACACACATTTCAAGAACAAAGAACAGGGGCATGATACAATGTACTTGTAAAAAGTTAATGGACGAAATTAAATGTCAAGTCAGTGAGGTACAAGATTTGGGAGTAACATAAACTGCATTTTTTTTAGCACAGTATATTGAGTCATAAGTAGAACAGAATGTAGCGAAAGTCACATCAGGAACATTTCAGGAGGGAAAAACCCCACACATACACGGGAAAAAGAGAACTGATCTTGGATGGAATGCAGATGGCGTATAGAATTTTGGGGAAAATGAATTCTGTAGAGGTGGAGGCCATCATGAGCATGTAAAAAAATAGAAAAATGAGGTCAGCAGTTTGAGTACAATTCTACACCTTCTGGGACCAAGGTAAGTTGGAGGAAGCCCCATTTTCATTCCAGTCACTTCCGGGTGATCTTCAATGTAAATGACCCTCATGTGTAAAGAGGACAACAGCACAAGGAGAGGATTGATGTTGCAGTTGCCACCTGAGTTTTCAGACATCTGGTAAACATGAGGTGTGTGTGTGTGGTGGGGGGAAGGCGGGAGACTTTCTGTTAAGGTCCAGCACCACTGGCCACTGAGCAGCTTCTGTGTCCATGACCCTACAAACGTCATCTTGCCTAGAGCAGGACACTCGGGTATTTCTGAGTGAATATGGGGATGAGAGAATGCATGAAGGAGTAAAGAAACAATGGGGAAGGTATATCGGGGACACAGCAGCCACTGCTGACCTTTGATCTGGCCGGAACCGGGCATCTGTGGGAGGAAGGAGGTCCTTCAGAACAGGATCCAGCTCGTTGAGCTCCACAGCAAACCTCGTAAAGCCGTAGTAGAGCTCGTAGTTGGTTGGCAGAGAACCTGGAGAGAGGCAGAGAACAGCTGAGAGAGGGAAGGAACTGACCCCATGAGGAAAAGCATGCAGATGGACAAAACAGGCCTGTGCTCCTGACCACAGCCCCACCATTTCCTTTGGAGGAATTAAACTGATTCTATTTTTCTAGGTGAGAAAGTTCATGCTGATGGTCAGTACTAAAAGATCAGCATATTTCATTAAACTCAGCCTTTCAAGAAAACCTTGCATTACAGTGATAGTCTGCATGGGCTGAACACAGAATTATCCTCTCGAATATTCAATTAGGTAACTAAAGACCAGGCTGGTTAGCTACAAACACTAACATCTCACCAGACACACCTGCCATTTATGTCCTCATTAAAAACATGCAGATACAAATGAGTATTATCAGTATTTCTTTAAAACTATTTTTAACATTTATTTTTGTGTGTATGTGTACACCGTATGTTGGTTTCTCTTTCTTTGGCTCCGTTTTCTTTCTCTTTTCTCCCCCAAAGGCTTTGTTTTATTGTTTTTTTTTCCTTCCCTCCTTTGGTATTTTGAGACAGGGTTTCTTTGTGTAGCCCTGGCTGTCCTGGACTCCCTTTGTAGACCAGGCTGGCCTCGAACTCACAGAGATCCACCTGCCTCTACCACCTCAAGTGCTGGGATCACAGGCATTGCCACTGTGTCCAGCTGCAAAGGTTTGTTTTTATTTATATATGTGTGTCTCAGTGAAGTGTGACACATAAACCAGGCAGTGGCACACACCTTTAATCCCTGCACTCAGAAGGCAGAGGGAGGCAAATCTCTTGAGTTCAAGGCCAGGTTGGTCTACAAAGTGAGTTCCAGGACAGCCAGGGCCACACAGAGAAACCCTGCCTCAAAAAACCAAAACAACAACAAAAACAAACAAACAAGAAAGAAAGAGACATGCTATGTGTTGTCCAGTATCCCACAGAGTCCAGAAGAGAGTGTGAGAGTCCTTGAAGCTGGAGGTACAGACAGTACAAGGGGTGTGAGCCAGCCCCTGTGGTTACTGGAACTGATCCCGGAGCCTCTAAAAAAATCCAGCCTCACTGACTTCGTTTTCTACCAGGAGGGTTTTAGGGATTAAATTCAGTTTATTAGTCTTGTAAGCTAGAACTTTTACTTCCTAAGCCATCTTGTAGGCCCTTTAATTCTTTTTTAATTCCATCTTAAAATTTGTTCGTGTGTGTGTGTGTGTGTGTGTGTGTGCTTGCGAATGTGCACACCTTTCGCCTGTTGCAATCTTGCCAGCTCTAAGAGCCATCCACCCATCCATCCATCCACCCATCCATCCATCCATCCATCCATCCATCCATCCATCCATCCATCCATCCATCCAATTTCCATTCCTTCCTCTCTTTTTAATATCTCACTTTGCTGCCCATGTTAGTCCTGAACTCCTGGATTCGAGCAACTCCTCAGACCCCTAAGTACGAGGGCTGCAGGACACACCACACCCAGCAGCAAAGCATAACTTCCCTCATGCCCAGAACCTCAATCCTGCTAGGAAGTGCCCTACCACAGATTTGCACCCTCGACGCCTTACTGGTGTTTATTAGTAAATTCTAGTATTTGTTTGCTCTGCTTCCTGAAATATTTCAACCTCCTACAGCAAGGCTGATACACAGTCAGTACTCAGTAAGCACTTACTAAGAATGAGTGAGTTAACTACTGTGCCAGCAGGGAACTTAAAAACACTTACTGGTGCCCTTTAGAGAAGCAAGAACACATTTTGAAGGTTGGAGGCAACTTGACAAACTCCAGTGAAAAGAAATCTCACACAGTGGATTTTTCCCATTCAGACTTGATATTCAATTGTGGGTAATGTAGCGCCTGGCTCTGTCCATGTCTTACTAAGTATCAGCATATCACAGCTTTGTTGCTCAAGTGAAACTGATCACTGACTGATAAGTTACCGGATTTGTAGATTAGAGATGTTCTATTTCCCTTGTTTTAAACAACATGAGCAAGGGCTTGCTTATGTATTTCAATCATTTAAACTCTTTAGTACTTCTGGCATTTGCAAGCATGCATTATGTTTAAAGCAATTTTCCATGGCCAGATTTTAATGGGTCACTTTACTCCATGTCAGTGTTCGGCCTATTTTTTAATCATTAAGTATCAAATAGTGAATTTTACATATTACTTATTTGTTGAGTGCAAATGTAACTGCAAGTGCCTTGAACAGTCACGTTTCAGATGTCACTAGTAAAAGACTCCACCTACCAGGGTATTGAAGCAGTTGCTGAGACTCATAACCAAACTTTGGGCAGAGCACAGGGAATCTTACGGAAGAAGGGAGAGCTAGAAAGAGCTAGCTAGAGAGGACAGGAGCTCCACAGGGAGACCAACAGAGGAAAAAAAAAAAATCTGAGCTTAGGGCTCCTGCAGAGACTGATGAATCAACAAGGACCATGAATAGAGATAACCTAGAACCCCTGCTCAGATGTAGCCCATGGCAGCTCAGTCTCCGAGGGGGTTCCCTAGTAATGGGAACAGAGACTGTCTCTGTCATGAACACAGTGGCTGGCTCTTTGATCACCTCCCCCTGGAGGGAGCAGCCTTACCAGGCCACAGAGGAAGATGTTGCAGACAGTCCTGAGGAGACCTGCTAGGTTAGGGTCAGATGGAAGGGGAGGAGGACCTCCCCTATCAGTGGACTGGCGGGGGGGGGGTCATGAGAGGGGAAGAGGGAGGGAGGGTGGAACTGGGAGGAGATGAGGGGGGCTACAGCGCAGATACAAAGTGAATAAATTAAAAACAAATTTAAAGTTCAAAACGAAAAAAAAAAAAAAAGGAAATGCAAGTCGGCCTACATGCCACACGGTCCCCTCCCTTCTGCTGCCCACAGTGTCCTGACCAGGAAGCTCAGGGGTCTCACCTGGCCTCCAGATGCACTTCGCAGAGGGGGGCACCCCGCAGTAGAGCCCCTCGTGCCACTTCCCAAACAGCCGGTGCACCACCTTCCCCTCCTGATCGATCACCACACCCTGGACTTCGTTCACATTGGAGTTCCAGTAGTTCACCTGGAAAACAAGCAACCCCAAGCCCTGCAGCCACGCCAGCCTGTGCTTGCCACATGCAAAATGTTCTTTCCCTTGGAATGCAGCTCAGCACAGTGGACACAGACGGAAGGTTCCCCTTCTTGTTCTCTACCTCGATAGGATCTCACCGATGTAGCTTAAGCTAGCCTGGAACTTCCTTTGTAGCCTAGGCTGGCACAAAACTCACAATTCTAGCTCACAGGCAAGTGCTGGGATTAGAGGTGCGCTAGTAACTGTTTAGGTTAATTTCTCTGAAGTGGGTGGTCTCGGGGCTAGAGTTGCAGCTCTGAGCACTGGCTTACCATGGGCAAGGCCACGGGATGCATTCCCAGCACTGTAAAAAAACAACCCCAAACCCTTCTCCATCCCCAACATGTCAGCACGCCCTTCTCCAGCCCAGTTAAGTTGTTAGCTGAAGCACCCATTATTAACTCATAGGTTAGTGACTTTCTCTTCAGGTTCCCTTCCTTTGCTCATGGATCTTACTGTATTTCAACTGCACACGATATCAAAATAATTGGCAAATCCTGTAATATACTTAAACAAGCATGGACATGGGGTTGTATATTCTAACTCAGATCAGTGTTCCTGGGGAAATGGTGTTTGCTGGACATTTCTGTCCCTAACCCTTTTTCTAGTTGATAAAGGTAATGCTTTCTTTTGGCTCCATTTGGATTGCTTCAGACATGGTTTGTAATGACTGGCAGCTATCATCTGCATGGCTCTATTCAAGTATTTTCCGGGCCTGACAGCTGTATTAGAATGAGCTCCCTAATATAAGAGCACACAAATATATTTATGTCATAATCAGGCAGTAACAGAAACCAGAGGAGTCAGTATAGAAATGAAATGTGTTCTAAAATTTTACTCAGTGTACTGGCTGGCTCTGCAAAAACAAGATTCTTTAATAAAACAAACATTTCTTCTTAGATGTGATGTTTTTGACATCCGCAAATTCAGAAGTTTGTATTTCTCAAGCGGTTCTGTAGGCCAACTGTGCTTTCTTGTTCAAGATCTGCAGGGCAGATCTCCCTGGGCTCCTTAGGAAGCAGGCCTGTCTGATCCCCCCTTTTCTCCTCCGCGGCGCTATTTACCTTGACAAATGTGAGCTTGCAGATGCAAACGCTGCTTTTGGTATTTCTAATGGTCACTTCGCCGTAATGCTCGATCCATCTTCTGCCGCTGAGGATGTTGTGTATGCACGTGGTGACCTTATTCCACACGTAGTAATCCCCGTATCTACGAGGAATACAGCACCGATCAAAGGCAACGGACACAGACATGTTACTGCTCACACAGATGGGAAGATTCTCCGGGTACAACTTCTTACCCCTTCACTTCCTCGTTTCTTGAACACTTCTGTGTAGTCGTAAATATGCAGGACATGAAGAAGTGTCTCTACAACCTAAAGCTGCTAAGTGCAACAATGTCACTTTTCTGCCCCTCTGGGGCTGAGGTACAGTGACATGCAAGCAATTACTAAAAGAGTCAAGTATCATGAAGGTTACTATTTACCGGAGAACAAAGCATGAGAACAGATGAGGGGTTCACTCCCTAGAGTTCTGGAACCTGGAGTGATTATCAAGCGAGCCACAGCAGATGAGGCTGATTCTGTAGGTTTGGGGTGGGGAGGTGGGCACTGTGTATGGGGAAGGGTATAAGGCACAGGGGCCAGAAGAACATGGTATCTGGTGTCCAGTGGGGAGCTCCAGGTCACGAGGAGGCCAGGGAAGGCAGGTAATGAGCCACCCAAGGGTCTACAGTTACAGGCAGGCAGTGCGCATCTGTGGAAGGATTGCTGGGAAGAAGCAGCTTAATCAAATACTTCCGAAACGATCACTCTCAGAGTGTTCTCATACTACACTGTCATAATAAAAGCTAAGAAGAAAGATGGAGTCATTCTTTAGGAAAAAGATAAGGCGAACAAGCATATCTATGGCATGAATCCAATGCAGATTGTGGGGAAAGATGTATAGAACTTCTGCCAGGAATGAAACGGCACGGCCACAAATCAGATAAGTTTGTGCACTAAGTATATTTTAAAGTAAAATTATATTTCATGATGAAATAAAGTGCTTCTAAGGTCTAACTGGTGTGAAACAGGTATTACAGACACCTAGAAATACTATTCTTCATGAATTTTCACTTACTGCAAACTTGTTTTTTTTTTTTTAATTCACTTTACATCCTTGTCATAGACCCATCTCTTCTCCTTTCCCAGTCCCTCCTTTTCTCTCCATATCCCCCTCTTCCCTCCCCTTTCCCATCCACTCCAACTCATCAAGTTGCATCAGGACTGAGCATGTCCTCTTCCCCTGTGGCCTGGCAAGGCAGTCCTACCAGGGGGAAGTGATCAAAAAGCTGGCAAGTGAGTCCATGTCCAAGGCAGTCCTCCCTCCCCTTACTAGAAGACCCACATGAGGCCTAAGCTGTCCATCTGCTACATCTTTGTAGGGGGCCTAGGTCCAGTTCATACATGGTCCTTGGTTGATGCTTCAGTCTCAGCAAGCCCCTCTGGGCCATGTTTAGTTGGCCCTGTTGGTCTTCTTGTGGAGCTCCTGTCACTTCCAGGTCCTTTTCTCTCTCCTCCCACTTTTCTACAAGACTCCCTATGCATCACCCAATGCTTCAATGTTTGGCTGTGAGTCTCAGCATCTGTTCTGAGGCACTGCCGGGGAGAGCCCCTCAGAGGACAACTCTGATAGGACCCCGTCTGCAAGCTTAGCAGAGTATTGTTCACAGTGTCAGGGGTTGGGCCAGGCATTGCTCACCTTCTTCCATGTTCAATTCATCAGCACTCGGTGCTTGCTCGCAGGCCTGGGCGTGAATGCAGGTGTGTGGCTTTTGTGTGTGGCAGGCAGAGGACTACGTCAGGTGTTGGTCTTTGCCTTCCACTTAGAGACAGGGTCATGCTGTGGACTCTCGGCTGTACACTGCAGGCCAGCTGGCCTGAGAGGCTCTGAGGGTCCTCCTGTCTCCGCCTCCCATCTTCCCACAGCAGGACTAAGCTCACAGACACTCATGCTACGTGTATCCAGATTTTACAGGGCTTCTGGGGATTTGAACTCAGGTCCTCATGTCTGTGCAGTGCTCCCCACCCTAGCACAGCCTACCATGCAAATTGATAAAAACCCACATCAACCAAACAAGCAAAAAACAACAAATTCATATCTTTGTTCTCAATACAAATAACAATTAATATAAAAATATTGTATGGCTTATGTCTTCTAAACCTTTTTTTTTTTTGTACTTAAAAAAAGATTTATTTATTATTTATATAGTATTCTGTCTGTCTGTATGCCTGCAGGCCAGAAGAGGGCACCAGATCTCATTATAGATGGCTATGAGCTACCATGCTGTTGCTGGGAATTGAACTTAGGACCTTTGGAAGAACAGCCAATGCTTATAACCTCCCAGCCATCTATCAAGCCCTTTTAAACCTTTTATTATAGATTACAACTATAAAAGGATTCCATTGTTGGGCTTTGATAAATAACTCAGAAACTTAAAATAGGTCTTTTATCTATGAAAGATAGATATAAAGTGAAATTGTAAGTAGTATAGAAAAGAAATGCATAGATGGAGAGCTTGCTAACAAAAACAGATTAACATGTTGGAACATGGCAGGTGGCTGCTCTGCGCTGATCAAAGGAGGGAGGTCAGGTGAGATGCAAGAAGCAGTGGTTCATGTGCAAAGCTTCTGTGTTTTTGTAGGCGTCCATACTGGACTTGGGCTGAAGGCCGCAGAGACTCTGGGCGAGGGAGATGGACCCTCGGAAGCTTCCCGCACACCACTGGGACTGCAAGAGCAGCTAGGAAGCCTGAGAGAAGAGAGCAACCTACTTTGGAAGCGTGACATTCAGGGTCCCAACAGGCAGGATCTCCATCGACTTCCCCCAGAACTTATTCTTCCATCTGATATCTAAATGAGATAGAGGGAGGACAAAAATTCAACGCTCCACGTCCAGTAAGTTCTGTAGACACTGATACTGGTATTATATTTTACAAAGCTTTCTTTCTTTCTTTTTTTTTTTTCCCAATTACAATTGATTCTATACTGGGCATTAAACATCACAAGGACCTGAAGATCCCTGTGAAAAAGCTAAGGTGAAAATAGTGATCATTCCCAGATTCGTTATTTGATTCTCCATAGTCATGCTCCATGCTTGCTTCCATTTAACAAAACCAATTCCAGAAGCCTGGAATAAAATATGTGCACGTGGGAGGTACTCACATAGCAAATGAACCCAGACCCTAAGGTGCTTTAGTCCCCAGAAGATAAGAAACGCTGTTTCGACTAAATGGTAAAAATAGTCATCATATATAAGCATCAAGCCTGAAGTATATGTAAAAATAACTGCAGTATGGTAATACCACTGACCTCGAACACATCTCTCCCTCTACGTAGGAGTTATCTGTCTCGGGAGAACAGCAAAAGATAAAAACGTAAACTTAAAAAAAATGGGTTTTTTTCGTTTTTTACATTCAGATGGAGAAGATTTATGGGCCTGCAGGATGGACTTAATGAGCATGTCTCTACAGTGCCCGAGGCCCCCCACTTCCTTTATGTGGTGGCTTATGTTTTCCACACAGAGACTCAGCCCTACCTGCAAATCTGTAATAAGCACCTGGTCTGCCTGGATAAATTAACAAAGATCAGGGCTGTCTTCATGAAGCTCCTGACTCTTGGTTTTAACCAAGAATTAATTTACTTTCTTTACTCTGCCACAGAGTACAACTGCAGTACTCTGGCACTGTGTGCTCTCAAGTTAAGGCAACGCTTCCTGTGGGCAATGAAGCAACTCCCGCAGACACAGAACCATTTTACACTTCACAGTCAAATCAGCAAATAAGTTCTTTTTTCTTAAAGGCCTTTGAAACTTTATTTTAGATAAGACTGAAAAATTGTACCGCATCAACGGGACTTAATTAGGACAGTCTTCATTTCAAAGCCCAAGCTCCGAAGGGTCAAGAGACCATGAACTCCTTTCAGAGTTTAAACTGTCCAGAACATCTAGATGCTATACTACAATTTTCAGATGCTCAAGTTCCTTATATAGAAGTGCAAGATATTAGCATATAGAAGGCGCATTGCACTCACATACTTGAAATTATCTTTGGATTACCTGTAAGAACTAAGACAACATCAATCCTATGTAAATGGCTGTTATTGTCACATTTCTTGGGGAATGAAAGAAAACTATTGTGTACATGTTCAGTGTAGACAGTTTTTCTGAGTGTTGTTCATCTAGGCTGGTACACACGCTTGTGGGCATGTTGTGTTGACCAGATGTCTAGACAGATGTGCCAGTGAACATTCCTTTGGGACTAAAATCTTGACACATACTTTAAGAAGCATGAGGGCAACAGACATCAGTGCCGTGGTACCAAGGCCCATAAGGCACCAGGAGACCAGGTGACACTCTAGGCTGCACGGGCAGCGTGGGGCTCGGACGTGTGACAGGCAACATACAAACTCCATGGGCTCAGCGTCTCACTTCCGAGACAACACAGCTTCACAGTAAACTGGAAAATGTAATTTCTCAAGCTGATCCTTACCAACGTTCATTCACAGTCTCTGAGTTCTCAAGGCAGAAATAAAAATAAGTACAGTGTGCTTTCAGTAGCTAGAAACTTTCCACAGGCTTATACATTTCACTTCCAATTGTAATCAAAATACAAACCTTGCCAAAACACAAAGTTCTTTGATTCACAGTGACAGGCTGATATGGGTGGATGATGGCTAACCTGGTAATTAAAAACAAAAAAAAAAAAAAGGCAATCATGGGAATATTCCAACTTCTATAAATGATTTTTTTGTTTGTTCATTTGTTTTGTTTTGTTTGAGGCAGGTAGCTTGGACTGGCTTCAAACTCACTGCATAACTAAGATTGGCCTAGACCCTGATCCTGCTGCCTCCATCCATGCACTGGGATTACAGGCATGTACTACCATTCCTCCATCATCAATGATTTTTTAAGAAAATAAAATAATTCCTCTCTGAACAAAACTAGAGTACCAGTTCTAATAGTAAATTCATCTCAAAATCTTAAGTCATTAATATCACGCTTAAACACAGAGAACTTATACTGGCTTAGAGTGGGCAAAGATGCAGTTAAATTACGTAAGTTTTCTGTTGGCTGGTAAGACAGCCCGTCCCATAGTTATCAAGGCTTTTCTCGTCACCAAGCTGCCCTCTTACCTTGGACAGCAACCTCACTTACTTGTTCTGAGAAGAACCGAAACCCCTTATCTTCTCTGATGCATTCATAGGTCTCCCCCAGGACCGGATTGAATGGCTTGCTTCCTGCTCTGAAGTAGGTGGAGCAATACCCTGAGACTGCGAACGCAGCAACGAGAACCTGTGAGGACATCAGGAAAGGAGCACAATATAGGAGAGACCACTTCAGGTCCATTTGTCGCTGTTCCTATACCCTGGGCACACTCCATGTTGAGGGGAACTGATTTGACACCATTTGTGTTTTCAATTATTTGAATCTTCATCAATACACAGAAAGGAATAAGTTAAACTACTCTTATGAAACAGCAAGGGAAATGAAGTCAAGTGCTCTTCATGTGTTCACCCAATTTCTTGAATAATGTAAGAGTCCAAAGGGAGTCGGTTTGTAAGCCATGTTACTCTTAGCCCCACTGGCAGGCAGGTGTGGCTTCTGGTGCTGGCTAGAGCACAGGTCAAGTCTTCCAGCCTATGGAGCAGAGGACGAAGTACCCACAGCAAGTTGCTTTCTTAGAACTGTGCTCCTGAGCAGATGGGCTCTCCTGGCACTCAAGACTAGCTGACACAGCAATGCCCAGCATGCGTTAACCTCCAAGGAGCAGGGTATCTTTGACAAACTTTAGGGAACATTCTAGGCCAGCAGGTGTACCCAACCTGCAGCTCAAGATCAACAAGCACCTCAGGAGAGCTATGAATGAGGCCCAACATATTTTTGTAAATTGACTCCATATGGCAATGCCAAGGGCCGAGCACCGCAGAACAGGCTACAAGAAATTCACATGTGTAGCTTCCTGTAATAGTATCCAGAATGTTCTGGCCTTGCTTGGTTATACACACAGACCAAGTCTTCTCCAATGCCTTAGCAGTGGGAATGTTACATAAACAGCAAAGCTGTGTACAAGGTGGCCGTGGCCCCGCCCTTCATTACCATCCTCTCGTAGGGGTCGTCCGTCTCTGAGGCCTTGTCCAGGAGCTCGCTGTACTCCATCTCCTCACAGAGGTGCTGCAGCGTGTTGAGTGGCTCGTTGAGCTCCACCGGCATGGAGACCTTCGACAGGTCCTTGCCAATGTTGTTTCTCAAGATGTTCCACAGGTTGATGTTACTGGTGTCAGGGCAAGGGGCGGGCAGGCACGTGCGGCGGCCATTGCGGAAGGCGCCTCCTGTGAGCTCCCCATTCAGGACTGGGAGAGGAGGAAGCACAGTGAGGGACGCTGCCCCTTCTTGGTCTCATAAAATCAGAGTGGAAAAGAGACCTCTCTCATAGAATTCTGACTGCAATACATCTAACCCCTGCATCCTTAACACATAGGATCACTTCTAGATGAAGTTGAGAACAAATGCCCAAAACATCAGAGTAGGACTTTGAGGAGTTTTAAATATACTCAAATATTATTTAAGAAAGAGAAGTCAAGTGTGTCTGTGTGCGTGGGTGCCCACATATTTTAATAAGTGAGATCTGACATTTGGGTCTGAACCTTCTTTACTTAGCCACATACCCAACAGATTTTACAATCCTACACCTTGACAGATTATGCAAAAGACAGGCTATGACGAACTAACTGAGTAAGTGGTGAGAGGAAGAAGGGACGGCTGGCTATTAATTCGCCTGGGTTGTAACTTGGCATGTGGACAGAACAGCCCGGACACTCAAATGATGCATACTTTGCCGAGAAATATTGTCCGCAACACTGGTGTTGTCTTCTGAGATGTTATCGCTCACATCACTGATGTAGGACTCGTCATCAGAAGCCTGGGGAGGAAGGAGGGACGGAGAGTGGTGAGAGTGTTTCTTAGGACCCTTGCCTGGAAAGCGCAGCTCACGAAGAAGTTAAACAGATGTCTCAGCCAAAGATATACTTGGCCTATGCTCAAGGAACACCTGAGTGTCTTCTCCAGGATGCTGGAGAGGAACGGCTGTTTTGAGATAGCCCCTTAGGCTGGTCTCTGTGAATTCGAGACCAGCCTTCAAGCAGAGGAGAGGGACACACCTGGGAGCCTCACCTCATTCTCTGATGAACTTGCTGACAAAAGCACCTCTTGAGCATCGAAGAACTCTGAGACGGACTCAGACATGGAGAGGCGGCTCTCATTGGCCACCTGCTGTGACAGAGGGAGGTTGACGTGGATCTGCTCGCCAGGCTACCGGAGAGAGGGGCAGACAACAGAATCATGTTCTCCCTCCTGTTAGCACCGCCGTTCCTCCAAATTAATCAGGTTTCTAGAGAATCCTGAACTTTCTGTTAACACCAGTGACAGAGTTTTGCTTGATACCATGTACAGTTCTGTCTACTGTGTCTAGAAACTCCGAGAGGCAGGGCTGAAAGGCGGTGATGTCACAGCTTGATTTCACGTGTTTGCCCAACTGATAACAAATGGAATTTAACAGGCAAAACCTCTATTTAAACATGAAAAGAATGTAGTCTTAGGCCTGTCATTATTAGTCATGGTCTAAGCAGTAAATTAAGCCTCAGGAAGTATTTACAGAAACTTCTAGAGACAGATAAGCAGATAATGAATGAGACTATTCCCTAAGATAGGATATATATAATCCAATTTCCAATTAAATTGTAAAT
This sequence comes from Psammomys obesus, assembly GCF_907164565.1. NCBI lineage: Eukaryota > Metazoa > Chordata > Mammalia > Rodentia > Muridae > Psammomys > Psammomys obesus. The sequence continues at coordinate 8,279,950 of NW_026585895.1, forward strand.
TTTAAACCAAAGAAACATGTCTAGACTACTGAATGCCATTTCAAGTAAAATATTGTTTTTATATTCTAAGGTACAAACTATTCAGAAAAAAATTAAGAATATACTGTATAATCTAATTCACTTTTCACTTAAGAATTACTAAGTAATTTTTAAATTACATGTATTTACTGGGGTACATACGGGGCACACTCACACGTGTGCTTGTGAGGAGGGCCAAAGGACAGCGTGCAGAAGCTGCTCTCCCTGTGACCCCCTGGGACCGAGCTCAGCTGGCAAGGGCTTGACTTGCTGAGTCACCTTGCTGGTTCTAAACACTTTTAAGTGATACATTTTAGAAATATTTCTAGATTCTGAGCAAGTGAGTAGATCTAAATGTGATCAGAGTTCATGGGACCCAAAGGATGAATGGGAAGAGATGGGCAACTTAAACCTTGGGATACTTCAAGTAAAATCTGTAGTAACATACATGGCTTTTGTGCAAATATGACCTTAGTATTAGTTTAAACTTTCATTTTGTTAGATGCATTGCTATCTATAAAGCTTTAGTTTCTCATTGCCCTAACAGTAATTTTACAAAAGCCTATACAATACATTTTAGCTACAATCTTAATGTTTTTTTTTTTTTTTTAATTTTCACGCTATTTCTTCAATATCTATAAAAAATAGTTCTATAATAGGTTGTGCACAATGTGAACTGGTTAGCACAGTGCCCAGCACACAGGGAACACTCATTCAACACCCGTTAGCTATAGCCAAGGCCTCTGTTAGCCAGACAAGCAGCCTACCACTGAGCTACACTTCTGGGCCCTGTCGGCTTCTGACTGTCCGAGTCATCCGGACGGGCTCTGGCAGCACACCTGGTTTTGTTTTAGTGAGAGCAGGTAGCTGTTCTCCCTAGATAACTGCTTTCCGAGAAACCTTTAAGCGATTTTTATTTTGTGATGTCTCAGCTAAATTTTTTTCAACGTTTCATTAGACATGTGGTGATAATGAGCATGCTAAATAAAGAATGAGACAGATGCAGAAAATTAACAAGCTGGAAGAGATCTATAAATTAAATATTTGGTGACATCAGGTGAAATAAATGAAAAGAGACATCGATCACCAAGAATAAATGATGTCAAATTCACCTACATCTTTTACTTCAAAGACTACGAAGCTGTCTGTGACACAAATATTTATGGAGAAAATGTGATTAACAGAAAACAACTGTTTAAAATAGACACAGATATGCAGTGACTTAGATGCTGTAAAAGAGGTGTTCTACTTCCACTAGTAACGCGCCTTACCTCATCAGGGCTAGGGATAATATTAACACTGACAACCTGATCACAGATGATAGACTCTGAGTGGATTCTGTTCAGCCGACTCCTGAGCTCAGCATTCTGGTTGAGTGCCTTAAAGTAACAGAAACTGCAATTATAACTGCAGGTTAATAAGCAAAGTGTTACCAGCAAATACAAAGACAGCTTGAGACAACAAATTCTGAGATGCTCATTGCTCTGACTCTGGAAGTCTTACCCTGTGCTGGACCATATCAGTTAAGAAGAAAATAAATGCCTTGGAGTTATGACGTTAATTTTTGTGATATAAGACCACTACTTAAGTAGGTTAGTGAACTGAAATATCTAATGGGCTTCATAAAAATGATACATGGATCTCCCTCGTCCTTAGAGGCAGAACCATCACATCCAAGGCCAGGCTACTACCACATACGTATTACCTTGTGCAGTCTGGGATAAAAGCTATTGATTCTTTCATATTTTTGTTTTGTTCTACTCTCTAAAGTTCAGGATTCATTTCAAAGACAGGCCATCATCTCAAAAACAGAGTTCAGAAAATTATTAGACTGGCTTTAGTACACAGAATTATCTTTCAGTTTGATGAAGGAAAATGGCTGTTTTTATTTCTTCAGGAGCTCATAATTAATCCTCTTCTCAGTACAGTGGAACTAGCAAAAGCAGTTAAAAGGTGCTTTTGCACCTTTCTGGACATGGACAACAGTAAGAGGAACATAAGCCCAATGGCAAACCAAGTCAGAGTTCCAGTCCATCACAGTATTTGGAGCACACCAGAAATTAGCATCCATAAAACTCCATTTACACAGTCTAGCACATGCAGCAACTACATTTGGTACAAGAACAGACCAGCGTCACGTAAACGTGCCTCTTATAGGGCCCCTGTGCCTACGGGACACAAGGAGCCTACGGCACTTGACACGGGTGCGTGGGAATGCGGTCCATTTCTGTGTCAGGATTCAGCTCACTGGAATGTTATCAAGCTTCAGGTAGAATGCCTGTGTGAGGGCAAGGCCTGTGCAAGTCTGGCAATCTCCCATTTTAAGAGCAGACAGTATATGCCAGGGCTTACCAAAGGGCACCTGCCAGCTTTCATTTAGAGCCTCCTGAGCTAGTCTGTATGAGATGTTAAGCAACACACTGGATCTGGTATGACAAGGACAGGTGGACTGAGGAGGGTACTAACCCACCCCAGCATTACACACTAATTCAACGGCAAGGAGAGGAGGAAATATGTCTGGCTATCTAGGAAACCACGGGCATCTGAGGAAAGAGATGTGTGTAAATAAACTATGGGCCTCAAAGGAAGAATTCTAATGTCTTGCCATCTGGTAAAAGTGCTCAGATAATTCTCTTGGAAGTATTTATCCATTTATGTATATGAGTGCTCTATCTGCATGTACACCTGCATGATAGAGGAGGGCATCAGAGAGATGTGAGCCACCCGTGTGGTTGCTGGGAATTGAACTCAGGTCTTCTGGAAGAGCAGCCAGTGCTCTTCATCACTGAGACATCTCTCCAGTCCCCTTAGGTCATTTTTAATAGAAGCAAAATCTCACTTAAAAATTTCAAGAAAAGAAAAAAAAATGCTTCACTCCCATCCTTTGTGGCTGGCTTACTTGCTCTTTTGGTTATTCTCTCGGCCCGTAAGTATACATAGTTACTGAAATACTCGGGTCAAACCTACTTTGCCACACATAAGTGGGAGGGCTTTGGTGGAGCGTCTGGTGCAGTCCTGACCTGAGGGTTCCACACAGATCTCAACCACCTGTTCTTTTTATAACGGCCACACCTGCTGCCAATGTGCTCATGAGTCAACAACCTCCATGAAACCAAAGGTGAGCAATGCTCTTCCTCACGGAGGAAATCCCCATTTACAAGGAAAGCTGCACAACTGCTCACGCTCGGTACTTAAAAACATTAAGACCTCACTTAAACCCCGCCTTAGCCAAGTCCCATGAAATGTGACCGAGCCTACAGACACGTGGAAGGATGTACAGGAAAACCGTAAGAATATCAGTAGAAAATGAGCTAAGAGTTTTCTCTCGCTTTAGTGTGAAGATAATCGCTCTCTCCCTTTTTGGCATATAACGGGGGAAATTGTGGGAAGATGAGGTTTTCTTGATTTTAAGGCTAAGTGGGTAAGATAATAACTCCGGACCTGAGGGTCCTCTGGGATTTACATTTGGAGTGTAGGAACTTCCCATACTTCTAATAGATGGCCTGAGATGCCTGGCTGCCTAACAGGAAAATGGCCATGGTGGTTGCCCACCATGTGTGGCTCATTTGCACATCCACTGGGATGGTCTGGAGAGAGATGTTTTTAACCCACATCTCTCATTTTCTTAGAGCTAAGCCCCTGGTTTTTCCTCAATTGGATGGCAAGCTGCTATCAGGCCAACAAAAGGGAAATATTAAGTGCGTTTCTTACTGAGATGAAAAATAACAAAGGTCAGTAATTCTGGTTTTTTTTTTTTTTAAGTTTTTCAAACTTCAAAAGTAAATTTTCTGAAATTATTGCTCATACTTAAAATCAAGGATCTGTGCTAATTTACATGGTGAATAATTGCAGTTGCTTGCTAATATGTTGACACTGTGCCAAAGAAAACAAGCTTGGATTCTACTATTAAACATAGCACAATGCATTTTACTAGTCCAAAACTTCAAAGTTGTAACAAACCTAGAAGACTAAACCCTACTTCTACTTCAAATAGACATCACCTACTTCAGAGCAAATGTTGGAAAGAAATAACTTCTTTGGTAATACATATACAGTGGTAGATACAGGCCGTATTATATGACACAAAGAAATTAGGAATAAGTCACTCCAACTTAGGCTAAAGCTCAAGCTGGCAACCAGACATGCATCAGCCCATTTTAGCAGTTTTCCTCAGGCTGGCTCCTCCTTTGGTCTTGATCATCAGTCTGCTCGTGAAATTCACTGCGGCCAAGAGCATGAAAGCTGGGCACAGTGTTCCCAGGCCCAGGCCAGTACCACATTTTCTAGTGGTATCATGGAAACAGAAAATTCTGAAGAATAGAGGTATGACAAGAAAGAGCAATGACAACTAGGGTGATAACAGATTCCAGAAGATGTTAAAACTATAATGTAGGGAGTGTGGTCAAGGAGAGTTGGCAGGGACAAAGCAAGGAGAAAGGAGGCAGGTGCCAGCCACGGGTGCCAGCCACTGAGCCAAAGACACTATGGAGGCCTGCCTGGAGGAGCTCTGTTCTGTACAGAGGAGTCAAGGCCAACAGGGAGCTGGCACTGTGCTGTGCCGACAGTTCTGCCCTGAGTGTCCGCACATGGATCATCTGTACGTCTTGGTGAGCCGGGAGTGTGTAGAATACCCCACAATGAATGCCCATCCCCCTTCTCCTGTCCTCACATGTCCCAATGTCTAACACATTAAAAAAAAAAAAAAAAAAGCAGTTCCTTCTTGCTCTATTCAAAAAGTTACTATTTGAAGTTCTGAGCCATAATCAATCCTTAAGTCCCAACTTCTTCATAGACAAAAGACAAAAATTTACCTCTGACTCAAGGAGACACTGTCAAAGTCATTTTATTAAGTGGAATTGTGGGTTCTGGGAAGGATTAATAAGGAGAAAGATTAATAAGAATTTTCATATAATAAAAACCCTTTGGCTATAGGTAAAGCTGGCTCAAAAGAAGTGAGAAAATTAAAGTAAAACCCATCAAAACCCAAATTCTGGGCAAATATCCTTGTTTTTTTTCAATAAAGAATAATGTTATCTTTAGGAAATTAAAAAGAGAATACAGTATTTTTTAAAGCCAGTGTGTCAGTCTTCCTGTTTCCTCCCGTGTGCTTTTTCAGAATTGTTTTCACTCTGCATCTACACTTTATCCTCTGGTCATGAGTTTTACATGCTTCACACTCTTTATGCACATGACTTAGTTGCACAACAGGCAATGCTATTTCCTATTATTGAATACCTAGGTAGTTACTAAGTTTTACTACAATAAATACCACTGTGGGATCAGCACAGACCTACAGAGACAACAGGTTATAACTGAAACTTGATATATACTAAAAACTTATATATACTAAAATCAAGTAAAACTTGATTTTACTAAAAAATTGTAAAACCTATGAAAAACATCCTCACACAGCCCAAATTTTCCGGAGTCCCAGGGAACTGTAGAATTCAGGAACAAATAAATACACTTGGGATTTTTCTCCCATTACAAAATATTTACTTGAGGCATGTGTAATGCGCGAAGAATGACAGCTGCTACAGCTGGGATTTTAAATTACGCCATTACGTGCTCTGAGCCAACCTTTTGCTTATCGTCTCCTTCCCAGTGCATTTCAATGATACTAAAAGCACCTTTCTCCCCTCAGCACGCACCTCTGAGACACTCTGTCAGCTCAGCTGACAGCAGTGGTTTCCTTTTTCTTTCTCTCTCAGCAGTGCGCAAAATGATGACTTGCTTATGACTGCTGCCTACTGACTTAGTGAAACACGGTAATTCCACCTGGAGTAGACGGGTCGCATTTCTACAGATTCGCTTCACACGATATTCAGCACAAGCTGCGTACAAATGCTGGGGTGAGAAACAAAACGAGCAGCAGGAGTAAGGGAGCACACCAGGCCGCAGACAGACTCACGTGGACCCTCATGTGCTATCGCTCTGTTCATCGGGAGTGACGAAGCTGTCTTAATTTTATGACGTACAGTTTGATTTTAGTGTCCATGAAATGAGGGCTGCTGCTAAATAAGGCCATCTGTCAGAGACAGATGCCAAAGAAAATGTCCTGTTCTATACAGGTAAATCCACCATCTATGATTGTCATGGGTGTGAAAGTTACATTTTACAAGAGGCATGCCTGTGCCTGTGATCCCAGCACTCTGGGAGGCAGAGGCAGGCGGCCAGCCTTGTCTACAAAGTGAGTCCAGGGCAGCCAAGACAGAGAAACCCTGTCTTGAAAAACGAACAAAAAATTACACAATTATGTTGTGTTTGTGTCCATATAGGTTAGAGAATTTATTGGTCTCTCCATCCTTGCAAGTTTCTACTTACTCAAGGCAGGCAACAATTTATGCCAGGCATGTAGTAAAGAATGCTAATCTCATCTATTTCGTATGCTATGTGCCTGTTAAGAGAATATGGAATTTGAGTTGATATATATTGGAAATGCAGGATTTTCATCATTATGTAACTATCAAACAAAGTATGAAATGTTCAGCTGATGGCTAACCCATGTTGATCTCACAATGTCTCACAAAGTCAGCCCTTTCTCTACCCCCCATGAAAACTCTTTGGTTTGGGAATATTACCTCACATATCACAAGACAGTCTCAAATTATCTAAAATAATAAATCTGGCCAACTGCTATGCCTTCATTTCATTCATTTTCCATACTACTATGCCTGACTAATCTTTCTAATATATACAGATTGCCACAATATTTTCAATTCCTGATAGCTAAACTTTTTGAAGCCTTCCTGATCATTGATAGCATAACTTTAATCCTTTGCGTAGTCCTCAATTGGCTGGTTACCATCTAATGATTGCCTGTGGAAGAACCTCCCCACCCCCCAACTCTCCAGACCCCTATATAGTGTTCAAAACATCAGCATCAAGTCACTACAGAGGAGTAAACTGGACCAAGGCAAAAGCTGTGGTGATTTCTAAAGCAGAATCCCATCTCAGCGGAGATGCAAAGTGCCCATAGAGTGCTTGACTGGCCCGAATGGAGAGTATAAGTGGACATGATAATGTTAGCGTAGACAAAAGCTACACACTGTAAGCATGTAGCTTTTAACATGCAGACACACAAACACACGTAAGCATCGAATTCTCCAGTGGCTAATGTGCAAGTCTTAACAGTCCTAAATTATTTTCACAACTTTTGAACCCTTTGGTTAGGGGGGAAATCTAAGTTTAACAACCCCAAACCAAACAACCCAAGAAAAATCTACTGAGGCCCTGACTTAAGATGCAAATAAGGGTCTCTCAAGAGAGGGAAAAATTTGTAACTCAGAAGGTGTGTTTTAATATTTTGACTCAGAAGGTTGACACACTTTCGCTTTATTTCACTCCTTCACTTTAGTGCTGGATCCCTCTTCATCCCTTCGGAGCTGTCGCCTGAGGAAGTCAGATCCCTCTGTGCTTCCACCTCAGTGGCCTCTTGCTCTTCAACAACTGTAACCCTAGAAAATCTGTCCTGCCAAGCACTGCTTGGAATGGTCCAGTCCGGTCCCTGTAGCTCTTTCCTGGATGGACAGTGCTCACTTACCAGCAAGGTCATGAGCTCCCTGGGTACCAGCTCTGTGATATTCTGTATCCTGCACATCTAGTCAGTTAAATGTGTACAGGAATGAGCAAATGACGTGCTTCCTAGCAACCTCTCTTCCCAGTCATTTCTAGATCCATCCAAAGGCAATCCTAGATATCTTTTCCATTTTTTTTAGAACCCCAGGCTAGCCTCAAACTCACTATGTTGCTGAGGAAGGCTTTGAACACCAGATCTTCCTGCCTCCGTGTCCTGAGCGCTAGCGTTAGAAAGCATGAGCCACTTTGCCCAGTTTTATGTGGTGCTAGGGGCTGAACCTGAGGCTATGTGCATGGTAGGCAGGCATCTGATCAGCCTAGTCATATTCCCAGACCTCAAGCCCCTTCTTTGTCTTAACAAGAAGCAAATGAAAGCAAGCAAGCAGCAAGCAAGAAACAAATCCTGTTTTTCTCAGTATATGTTCAATTTATGTCACCAGCTTCCATAACCACACATACAAGAGAAAACACGGCCACACTTGGGGGTTTGGGGTATAGTTTATGTGTCCTCAAGGTGACATCTGCATGCTTGTTTGACCACTATTTTGATCTTTCTGCTTCATGGTGCATTCACAATAATGATTCAGAAGATCAATTAACGTCAACTGAGCACTGAACGGACTCATTGACAAGAGCAGATGCCAGAGCCTTTGCAAGGTTATTAGTGAAGTCCTCTGTAGCTGCCAGGCGGGCGCTGTGGTGACGCACATGCTCCTGCGGCCCTGATCTGGCACCGGAAGCAGCATACGTATACTCAGCTTTTAGCGCTCTATGGTGCTGAGGTATGGGTAGCCGAGATACTGGCACTTCATCATAGGAGACTGAATACGGAAAAGACTGACAGGTCAGGTACAGAAAAAGACACAGCAATGAGAGTTCACACCTCGTTTTAGGGACTACGGGGGAATATTCAAGCAGGATTGGATCCACACGGAGAACCACTTACCCAGGATTTGTTGGCTCCTTCACTCTGATCCAAGGCACCAGAAAGTGAACAATATTTTATATAAACACCGAGTTCTCGAACAATAAAATCACATAACAGCATTGCATGCTCAAAGGAATCAAACTGAGTGCATTTAAGGACTGACTGAGAAAATCAGTCAGAGGAGGAAGTATGTGGTTTTCAAGAACTCTTATCAGAAACCTCAACTCTGAGGTATACAAGAGTGTGATTATTATTAGTGAGATAAAACACGACCTGTGCTAAACTATAAAAGTCTAGTCCAGGGAACGTAACAGGCAGAAAAGCCCATGAGTGTAAGTCAGAAAAGCAGTAAGTTCATAGTCGTTAGTAACTTTCACCAGATTAAGATACACGTAGGAAATATAGTGTGGAAGGCCTAGTAGACATGTTCTGTTTACCATTGGGGTGAATATATTCTAGGGTATTCCTTAAACATGGAAATTATGCATAAATGCTTGTATCATTTTTGTTTTCAAATCAGGAACTATCTGACAAGTGACAGCAGACATTAATTCAAGTAGTCAAAATAACAATTACATGTGCTCAGCAATTTCAGCTCACTTTCACTCTCACCTTGACATTTTTAGGGAAGAAAACTAATACAATTCGGTATTGACGCTGCAGTGTCTGGGGAGAGGGTTAGGGGAACATGCCACCCATCCCCAGCGCCGCAGGCCCACCCTCAGCCTCTGCCTCATCTGCTGGCCTTGCATGAGAAGATCCTGGGGCTTACCTGGGACAGTGACTGTCGGAGCCTGGCCATCTGTGTGCTGTGGCCTTTGTTGTGATCTTGCTCAGCCACCATCTGCTTCAGCTTCTCCTTCTCTATAGCTATGCTGTTAAATGCAGACTTCAGAAGGGAGTGCACTGAGTGGAAGAGAAATGAGAAACAGACACTAAACAAACAACGTAGGGCGCTGGCTTCTGTGGATACTAACTGCTATCTAGGCATTCTCCAGAAAGACCAGGTTATGGTCTAACTAAAAAAAAAAAAAAAAAAAATTAAGCCTTTAGGAAAAAAAAAAAAAAAGTAGCCTTAAGTGGAACCTAAGTATCTATACCCAAGACAAATATGGCAAGTGTAATTAATTAAAATGGAAATTTCTATATTTCATACCAGCTGAGCCAACACAGATCTGGAAGCAACATCCAAAATATCAATATCAATTTTAAACCTCAGTACTCAGAAATTAACTTGTATCTCTAGCAGGAAAGGGAAGTAGGTTTTGTTTGTCATGTTTTGTGATAATATTTAGAGCCATTCTGCTGAAGTGCAGAATTATCACAGTCATTTCCACAGAGCGCACACCTCCAAAAAAGAGCGATTTATGTCTTGTCAACATAAGGCAGGCAGCGGACCCAGAACTTCTGACTGGTTTCCTTCATGTGGAAAACGATTCGGCTTTAAAAACAGCCCTCGTCCTGCTTTCTCAGCACTGTCTCCATGTCAAGGGTGCTCTGATTGAAAGGCACCAAGAGAGGCAATACCTCTTCCTTCACTTCCTGCATAACCAACAACTTGTACTGGTAAAATATAAGACACAAATTCAACCACAAAAGGTTGAATTTACAACCCCTATTTTTCTATTAATGGCATTTCAAAGGCATGCGTAGTCTTCAGAAATAGGCATTCCCTTATTTGAAAAAGATTATTTTTAGAGCAATTATAATCCAGTTCAGAAGAGTGGCCTGAATTAAGGGTGGTGGTGAGCGGGTAAGGCGGAACTGGGGAGGCGCTCTCTTAGAGCTGAAACTGACAATTGTTTTTATTTCGCAGTTCTGCAATGGAGCCTTAGCCTGAGCAAGCAAGGCCATGTTCCCAGCCTCACAACCTATTAATTCATGTGCAATATTCCACCAGCCGAAAGGTAACAAGCTGGAATTAACCCTGCTTTTGACTTTCAAAGTGCCTCATAATGCCTGTCCAAAGAGTCTAGTCAAGGCACGAATCTGTCCATTTTGCCCCCCTTGTGTGGAGCATTTGGATATCTGCTGAAAACAAAACAAACACACAGAAACAACAATTAAAAAAAAACCCTTTACTGTCAACATAGGGTTTAAAACACTGATGAAGCTTGAGTTTCTTGGAAGCTTCAGGACTGTAACCGACCAACCACAGCTCCCTTGGGGTCCCATCAGGTTCTGTCCTAGGCTGCCTTCACATGTGTCCTCTCTCCCTGATGGCTGCCACCAGACCCACAAGCAAAAATACTCCCTAGGAATCTGAGCTGCACAGGACACCACTGGCTCTGGTCACAAAATTAGCATCCAGTTTAACAAAGCAGTGAAAAATGCATTCACAAGGAGTTAGGGATAGCATCAACAGACAAATTCATAAAAAAAATAATAAAATGATTTATTATTATTATTATTGTTTTAGGATAATGAAATGAAAATGGTGTCTGATTATGTTGTAAGTAGCTGCGGAGTGAAACTTAGAGAGCATCATAGCGGCAAGGGAGCCAATCAGAAGCTGAGATGCTTGTTAAAACCACAGTATCACCTTGCTGATAGTCTGACATTATACATTTCTGCTAAGTTTCCACCACCACCTTGCAGCACTCACCCGCTTCTTATTCTAACCAAGAAAGTTCTTCATTAGCATATTCACTGGACATGTTCCATTTACCCCACCGTTTCAAGAATATTTCCAAACTTATGCCCAGCAGCCTCAGGTGAACTATGTTACGACGACATGTGAAAGGAGCTGAGAAACGATATGAGGTGTGTCCCTCCCTCATGATCTTTCAAACGGCACTGCTTAAGGAGGTGCTGCCTTAAACCAAAAGGTGAACGCCATTTACTGCAAGCTGAATGGCATGTCAGAAGCAAGTGGGGATTCAAGGCTCCTTATGATCTACAGCAAGTCTATTTGTTATACCTTCTATGCTGTAGTTGATTAATTATATCAAATTTAACCCATTCTTACTGAAAACTTAATATACCCAAGACACTCAAGAGTGTGGTTGATGGGCTGGGGAGATGGCTCAAAAGTTAAGAGCACTGGCTGTTCTTCCAAAGGTCCTGAGTTCAATTCCCAGGAACCACTTGGTGGCTCGCAGCCATCTACAGTGAGATCTGGTGCCCTCTTTTGGTGTGCAGGCATACACACAGGCAGAATGCTGTATGAATAATAAATATTTTAAGGAAAAGTGTGTGGTTGACTTCACATTCTTCCAATCTGAGCTGGCTTTTGGCGCTCTGGAAAGCCCAGTGTAATGGGTTTGGTGCTTCAGCAGTTCAAGCACAAGGCCGGCAGCTTCCACTTCCCAGGGTCTCAGAGCCCTAAGTGCCACACATAGGAAGAACCATGTGGTTGTGAGCAGCCTTCCAGGAAAGTGAGAGAAGGCACTCTGCGTCTGCCAGCCCAGCATGCACTGAGCAAGCCGCATCAGCGACACAGGGCGGCTCTCAGCTGGGCCCAGTTGAAACACACAAGGGCGAAACTTGTTTGAAAAAGGAATGCATTTTCCTGGCAACAATTAAGTAAACACCTATTAGAAGAGAACTAAAAGACACTGAAATCAATGATGGCTTGCGGCAGTATCCGGCTGGGCCAGGAAACCCCTTCTTTGTTTTCCGGTCCCCTTCCTTTGCAACGGCAACGGCACGATACTCAGCCAGAACTGAAGGTTGTGAGACGCACTGTCTCAGTGGGCAGGGGCCCTGCAACCTGCCACATCTCGTATATTTACCGAACTCTAGTAACCACACAATAACCAGCTCATCCGCCATCACCACCCACACAAAGATAAAGTAATGACTCTTTCATCAGACTCTCAAAGAAAACACCTTGTTGTGTTACCTTTCTGTGCAATTAGACAAAATTCTTCCTGTAGCTTGGTATAATCCGTGGAACTTTCCAGAGGGTCGGTGAGGTGGCTTGGAGGGGTCTGAAACTCAATATCTGCACAGAGGTTGGGATTGGAAGAATGCAGCCGCACTGGAGACATGGTGGCGCTGAACGGAACCTGGAAGGGAGGTGTGAATCATCCAGGTGTCGCCACATCCGGGTCTAGCATCCCCTACACAGACAAGGCCCTCCCTAAACCTTACAGCCATCTCCTCCTCCCTGATGCCCTGCTCAGACACTCCCAGTCCTCACTGATCTAGCAGGCAGTGTGGGCTGGGGAGAGGGAGTCTTGTTTCTGATAGTTCAGGAATTTCCAGGGCTCCCGTTTTCGTGCTTACAAAGAAAAAAATGGCTATAGAATGAAGAAAAGCCCACACACATGTGAACCTTCACTTGTCTCCAAAAGTAACTGGCAGAAAAAAAAGCAACCTGAGCCTTGAAGTCATGGACCTGGTCTGACAGTCAGGATGCAACTGATGCTCAGTTCTCTTTGAGCCTGGGCAGGATCTTAATAAATGCATAAAACTATGCTTAGAGGACTCACTTGGGCTATAGTCACGGGGGCGGGGGGGATGAGTACATACACTAATGACTTAAAGAGGCTCCGACACTTCAAAATATACTTACTAGAATATATATTCACAGATGAAACATTTTGCCTTTGTGTATCACACATGACTCTGTTACATGGATGAGTGTGGCTTGTGAACCAGTGAACAGTGTTACGTGGAAAAGGTCTTATTCTTGTAGACCTTCCCCAATATGAAACTTCCCTGCCCAGACTGGATTGGGCTTGTGTGGGCGAAGGCTAAGCACTTTCTTGTCCTTAGAGGGGTCAACCGGAAGGTCACAAATGCAACTGGCTGATCATTCTTGGGAAATAGAAACACTATTCTTCCAGCAAGTCAACCGGTAACCTTTCTCTTAATCTTACCATACAGATGTTCACGCAGCTGCCCTGGGGAGCCATACCACAGACTCCACAAAAGTAGAATTTTCTACAACTGAAATGCTCGCTCTTTCTCCCTGACTGACTTGCATATTTCCATAGGAGGACGAAGGTGCGTGAGTGGGGGTGCGAGGGCATGTAAAACACTTTTTAAAATATTTTCTCTAGTTTAAATTTCATGGATTTGATAAGTAAGAGAAGACAGAAAAAAAATCTGGCCTATGGGCAACAACTACCTTACTATCTCAAAGGTCCTCTGAGGGACTGGCTGGTGTAGTTCAGGTCAGTTAGTGAGTAATCTATCTGGAGAGAGAGCAAAGGGAAGAAGATATGACTGAGGAAGAAAGACAGCATGAAATTTCCCCCACTAAGGCCAGCTAAGCTCAGCATGCTAACACAAGTTCTCCGAGGCATTCAGAGGTGTCAATGCCATTATCTTTTATGCTCACTCAGTAGGGACTATTAACTGGGAGATGTCAAGAGCTGCCTATCTTATCAGGCTCAGAACTTCCTCCTGTTCCAGATTTGAGACAGATAAGCAGTAGAGAACGAGTCATTTGGGAGGATGGAGTTCCCTTACTTGGAGGACTCTTCTCTGGGGTGCTTCTGTGACAACAGTGTCAGAGGACCGACGGGGACAGTAAGAGAAGCATGGGGTCTGTGTGGAAAATGACTAAAGGTAGACCAAGGAACACTAAGTGAAACAAATGCGAGTGTTTGGTGTTGGGAGATATCAGGGTCAAGGGGGTCAAGGGAAAGTCTCATTATCACTCAAGGACCATCACGGATTCAAGGTTTGAGCCGGCATAGGTGTCTGTTGTGAATGGGTGGGGAGGGGGCTACATCAGCCTGGGACCACTAGCAGAGGGGCCACTGTGCAAACCCACGGAGCCCAAGAAGGCCCCACATTTGTCCAAGACAACGGCCTCTCTAATAAATGCTGGAATTAAACGCTGAGAAGAAACACATAATTTACAAATTTATAATTTGACCATCATTGAATTTTCAAGTGATTCCTAAACCCGGAAGTGGCGTTATACAGGCTCCACGGGGAATGAACTCTGTGCTAATTGCAACCAGACTGTTTCCTGGGAAGATGAAAACTATTTTTATATACTTTCAAATGAATTAAAGTTATTATTATTTTGGTTAGGAGAAGGGTGTTGAATGGGTCACTTAATGGAGGAATTTGTAAAATAGAGAATATAAACCAGGATGTACTTCAGCCTGGGGACTCAGTTTTCATTCACTGACATTTGGACATCATCTAGATAGAAAACATCATAAGTGATAATTAGCTTCTTGGCAGTGATGGGTGGAGAGGGAGCTGACAACAGTTCCCCATGCTAGGAGCTGAGAATATCCAGTGCTGGATTTAGGCCTTTCTCCTCTGCTCAGGTCAGGAAAGAACCTCAAGTCTTCTTAGAAGCCCTATGACAGGCAGGAACCCAGGTTCTAGAACATTCTGATACCAGTAACTGCAGTGTGGAATGGAAATATTGCCCTTAAAACTCACCTATAGGGCTGGAGAGATGGCTCAGCCATTAAAGGCTAGGCTTACAACCAAAACTCACCTATAAATAAGGCAAGGGAAAAGTGAGTTTGTGAGGAAACTGCTGGTCCCCAAAAGTAGCAATGATTGCCAGGAAAGAAGGCACACCACTGCATCTAGTAACAGTGAGCTTAGAGGAGAGCCAGGGTGAAAAATCCCCGGTTCATATTCTGCAATTTGCATTCAAGGATACTTCTGAGGTACTGCTGGTTTGGGGGCCTTGTGTTTCCATAGTTGGGGCCAGTGTTTCTGTTTCCAGCTTGAAGCTTTGTGAGCTCTGGCTAATGGAGAAAGTTGGCCATTCTGAGTGCCAGTGTTAAGGCCCAACAAGAACAAACTTTGGAAACATCTCCTCAGGCAAACTTTTCTTTGGTACAAAAGTATTCACGCCAGATACCTGAGTGGAAAATGATAAAACTGACAAGGATTCTGTAAAGGGATTCTAGCAGGAGAGGGCAGGTTCAAATGTAGGGTAATGTCAGTGCTGGGAAGAGCAGGGACACCAAAAAAAATAGGGAGGCTGAGTCAGGCCCCTGGGGTGGCGATGTTCGTTAGGGGTCAGCGATGGATGTTGCTCAATGCCTCTTACGCACAGAGTCAAAGTACAGCTCCTAAAGAGGCCAGTGGCCACTCAGCACCAGTTAGTCCTATAATTATTTTAATGTTTATGGTACCTTTTCTTTTTTACTAGAATCATCTAAGTTAAATTTGTAATTTTTGTGGTCACAGCTATTTTAGGATATGGGTATTAATAATGCTTCTTGTTTTAAAAAGCCTTTTCCTCTGCTTCCGACTGAAGAAAATACAAACTTACTCTGTGCAAAGAAGTGCTAATCCTAACTTTATTATTTTCATTGTATTCAAAGCTTGAAAACCAAACCCAGCAAAAGTACAATCCCCCTCCTTGCATGTTATTGCTGGAGGCAGCGTTAGCATTTTCACAAGATGACTGGGTTTTGCTTTCCAGACTATGATATCGTAGCTTCTCTAAAGATCATCTGGATTTCTTCTTCACTTTGTTACTTTAGCTGGTTAGAGGTGGCTACTGTCAGCATCTGCGGCTGGACCAGCGGCAGAGACCCCATTCATGTGCATTTGAATATATCCACTGTGCCATAAGCACAATTTCAGTAATGACTTGGTTCAAATATCTGTAGAACTATGAATGTAGGAGTCAGTCCCCCAATTAATTCCAAGTCAGTGGTTGTTTCAATTATCAAAGTAATTCTGTCCTGTAGTCTACCTAAGCACTTACACATCACAGCAGAGCTGACCACCAGCGAGAAAGCCAAGAGCCCTAAAGCCAGGAGCTGCTCTACAGTGCAATCAAAAATGTTTCACTATTACTTTTAGAAATTCTCACTCTTTATTAAGTCAGAAAATAAGAAACAGACAAAAACTAACATCCACGATTACTATGAATTCGAGAATCTATTTTTGAAAGTGAACAAGATCTTGGGATGAATTAATATTATGACTTACTCTTATCCAGCCAACGGCGCTATGGTCAGGTGTTCTACCTCATATTGCATATGGACAGTCACGACTCTTTACCTTGTCCACCTATGTCCTTCTAGCTATTCTTCTGTCTCTTGAGGGTAAAAAATACCCTCTGCATTTAGATTAGACACCATCTTTCTATACAGCGATTTTCCTTGCTATGTGTTTGGGTAGCCAAGTAGAGATGACATCAAAATTCATCTTTTCTCATCCTCTCACGTCCTTCTCTAGCAGGCATACTGCTACACAAAATAAAAGCACAGCTAATTTCTGTAGTACTGGGACATTTCTTAGAAAAGCAAAAAGGAGTTAGCAAAGGTCCTGGTAGCAGTATGGAAAAGTTAAGTAAATAAAACACTATCATTTAAGGAAATTCTCCCATCTCAGAGCCTCATGGTCAGTTTCTCAAACTTGGCTAAACTTGAGTTTCAGACACTTCTCCCAATGGCAGTAAAAGAACAGGACTACAAACTGGCTCTCCTTTGTAAAAAAAAAAAAAAAAAAAAAAAAAACACCAAAAAAACAAAAACACAAACAAACAACAGAAAAACTCCATGTCCAATCCCTGCCATGCAAGGAGAGCCAGGGAACATTCAAAAGCGATGTCAGCCGGCCAGGCCACAGGTGGTCCACACCGGGGGAAGTCATCACATCAATCCCCGAGTGCACAGCCCCTCGTGTGAGATAGAAATCCACTCACTGTTGTAGCCACTGCTGCCGCTAGCCGCTGCCGGCGCCGGGTCGTGTTGAACTGGCCCTTCGCAGGTGGCCCTTCCTGACAGTGAACGGGAGAAGAAAAGGGGTAAAAACACAGGGTTGGGATGAAGAGAAGGGATTCATGGGGATGTGAAAGATAGTCAGACAGAGGAGGAGAGAATGTTTAACTGTAATTTACTTTTCTTAAAAAAAAAAAATCTTAGCATTGAAACAGGTCAAACGGACATTCATGCCACAAGGAATGTTCTTTATTCTCACTTCAGGACACCCAGACACTGAGTCCACTTCCTGAACACAATCCCAAAAGAAGAGGGAGAGCTATGAATTAACGAATTAACTAGGAGCCTGCCATTCTGAAGTAAACTGAATGTGCGCACGACTTTTAAAAAATGCAATGACACAATTGTATTAAGTCAAAAAACATCCAGTAATGAAGAAAACTTGCAGGCAAGCTCAGGGGGAAAATAATTATATAAAACATAAAGGCAAAAAATTCATATTCAGAGAAAAGAATAAGGGGAAGAGAAACAGGGTTCTTTAACCCCCAATTCAACCCCTAACCAAAAGACCTGCTGCTAGGGACTCAGTGTTAGGAAACTGATGGTATTTCCACTTGAAGAATTTCCCAAGGCAGAGGCCAGTCCTACTAGACTGGGGCCGAGGGGAGCTGGGGAGAGTGTGGGACAATGCCTAAACACGCCAGTTAGTAACTGAGAGTGCAGGTTTCACTTGGTGGCATGTACTAAGCACAAACCCGAAGAAGCCTAGAGGTAATGGCGTTTCCTTCTCATTCTTCAACACTACCTCAATGTTACAGACTCTGAGTCTTCAAGACGGGGAACAATAGTTTCATTTCCAGTTAGCCAAAGCTAAGTTTCTTAGGTTAGCCCAACAAATGACATTAAAAAACATCATGATTACTTTCGTCTGTATGGAATGACAAATGTTTTGATTTCTCACATCTCTGATTTTGTTTTACATTTTTCAAATTACTTTCACTTTTATAAATTTTTTGCATATGCATGCATGCATGTCAAACATAATCTATTTTCTACGAAGGTTTTCTGTACAAAATCTCCACACTTAATGTAATAAAAGGAAGAACTCATCTTCACATGTCAGGGACAAGGACAGCTTCATGTGAATCATGGGTAATTTTATAGGCCACTAGGAACTTCACCCTATCTACCTGATGCCTACAGTACCTAGGACCTTCATCTAATTTACTCTATTAATATGACAGGGCCCCAGTGCTTCTCTTCTATCGCACTTTTGGTTATACAGCAGTATTGACATTTTTATTAGAACCAGAAAAATCTGAAGTTTGGGAGACCTGGATGGCTATTTTCTCTAAAGATAATCCCCAAAAGAACCTTCAAGACAAAGACTGACTCCATAAGTTATGCAACAGATTTTTGAGAGTAACAATCCAATAGCATCTTGAACAAATGTAACCAAACAAGGCTAGCATTCAATTTCATCTTCAGGTAAGGTAAGCCAGGTACCCTAGGCAAGAATAAGTTCTCGGTATAGCACATCTTATTTTCTATTTCCTGGAACCAATCTAAAAAATAATTTATCTTACAATTCTTTTAAGATGACAACTACTACAGAATGATGGATCAAAGCAGAGTGACAGAGCATCAACAAAGATTGTGACCATCACCTAGTGACCACTGCCTCCCAGCCTGGCTCCTTCAGTGGCTAATGACCAAAGCTACAAACAGAAAATGAGTTGTCACGACCCAAGAATCTCTCAACATGGCTGAGAAAGTGGTCATCCTGGAGACGGAGATGACAATGAACTCAAAGAAATATTTGGCATTGTGGGATGGAAGCCTCATGATCAAAAAGCTTTGGAAATAGAAAGGAGAAACAGCCAGGGTGAGGAGATAGTTGCATCAGGAACCTTTAATCCACTATGGTAGAAATAAATGTTGTGCCTTTCTGTAGGCAAGACTGCCGAGCAAAGCTGTTCCTGCCGGAGCAGGTGAGCACAGTGAAGGGGCGCCAGTCCTGCTCTGGTTATGGACTTCTGCCGGCTCTCGGAAGGTCTGTTGCCTTAAGCAAGCAAATGTTCAAGGGGAATGACAGCAGCACTCCGGCCAACAACACACCCTGTAAGTCAGAGTGGAGGCAAAGGCTCTCTGGGAGTGACTGATAATAGCTCACTGCCATCCAAAGTCCATGTTTCCATGAAAACCACAACTGCTGCTCTGGAAAAAGGTAAAGTGGATGTGGGGATGAAGCAATCTCAGGTTCCTCACGTGAGTAAGACTCACAAGGGCCATCTGTGTCACTCCTTGGTCAAACAAAGCAAGAGCAGCACCAGTGAGAAATTCAAAGCAGCCACTCAGAGATTCGCCTGCTTTTGCGTCAATTTCTTCTGATGACTCATGATTTCTCTGCACACATACTAACCAGAGCTAGACTCTGTTTCCTCCCGGGTTAAGATGGACCGAGTGGCTTGTGGTGGGAGCCCTGGCCCCACAGACAGCCAGGGGTATCGCGCTCAGACTTGCTGCCAGTTCACTCAAGACAAGGGTGGCATGTGTTACAGAAACAGACTGAACTAGCCTCCATGACAAATGGGTATGTTCTGAGGCTGCTGGCCTTCTTCAATTCTTTTATTTAAAGAAAGGGTTCTTCTGGCTGCAAAAATGATTCTGCTTTCTTAGCCACAAGAACATAGATACAAGGCCAAAAAACAAACAAGACAAATCATAAGCTCAACCTGGGGAAATGAGTTTCGTGTGAAATCATTTGCATATTTTCCCTAACGCACTAATATTATGAACAGAATAGGAAACACACAAAAGTAGATTGCTCAAAGCAACACACAGAATTACATTCATGGGACGCAGACATTCTCAACAGAAACACTGACGCTTACTGCGTGTGAGAGTGTGTCGTGAATCGCAGTAAATTAGGAAGCACACCAGCAGTTTGTGACTGACACATTCAGAATCGCAATGCAAAGAATGTTATTCAAGCAGTCTGAATCAGGGAAGAATTACTTTTGTTAATTATTCAGAAGGAAGGAAAGAGCACTGAAGTAGATACTTTTACCTTTGCCTTAGGACCTTAACTCATTGACATTATAATTTTTAAAAATGAAATTGAAGTCTAATTTTAACTGTGCAGGTAAGCAATCATCTTACAGAGCTAAGGGAAGAATAGTGGAGGTTTTTGTCAAGATTTGGAAGAAATATGATTTCTTGCATGAGGGGTTTTAGTCATTCAGCATATTCTGCATCATTGAAATGCAATAAAGTAAGAGGATCATATTTTAAAATATACAACTATTCATTGTAATTAAAATTTTTATTTCAAGGAAATTAATCACGCACTGTGGAGATTTTTAGTTCCAATGTTAGGGTGATTGTTGTAGGCCGGACACCATTTACCTTTGTAATTATATAATTTCAGAGTTGAGACAGAATTCAGTGGTCATTCAATTAATTTGATAACTTGATAATTAATCTATAACTTGAGCAGGAGCAAATAAAGTCCAGAAAGTTTAGAACAAGTGCATAATTTATGAGGCCAGAGAACCACAGTGATCACTCTTATAGCTGGGGTGTTGATTTTTACTTTACAGCACCTCCTACACGGTCTTGATGAACATGTGGGCAAAGTTCACCCATAAAAAAGCGCCTTCCTCTACCGAGACTACATAAAGGAATGTACGTTACTGTCCACTGCCTTTCCAGATCTTAAAGTGGCTTTCTGCCTAAGTTTTACTGTTTCAAAGGTTATCACTGAGGATGGAAATATTACCATGTGGCCGAGTTGGATCATGCTTACCCTTCAAGGTTTTTTGCACTTGTGACTAATTAACTAAAACAAATAACTAGATTTTTAGATGACATGACTTTGCCTGCAAAGAATAGGCCATAAAGCAGTTAAGCTATTCTTCAGTCTCACACCAGGGGCTGATAGGGGACAGAAACAGAGACCAATGCTTTAAAAGTGAATGAAAATGTGAAGCAATAGGAAGCAAAAGCTGTACCTGCAGTTGTATTTTTGTATCTTTGCTGACACTTTTTGTTCTCCAGCGTCTTGTGACCCGCTTGTCTTTCTTTGAAATATCTACACAGTTAGCCTACATTACACAAATAGTTAAAAGCAACAAAGGATTATTAAGTTCACACAGATGGTAACACATACAAAGAGCCCAGAAAGTTAGTAGGAAATCATTAGAACCCCAAAGCAAACCAGCCAAGGGAGAAAGACATTCTACTAAAAGCCAAAACTGCTTCTGCAACTTACTCGTGAAAATTATATTTCTAGTGCGCAAAAATGAAAATAAGATTCGAGGCTGCGAGCCTTGCTTTCTACATTAAAAGATGGCCATACTTCAGAAAGTTCTAGATATTGAACTTCAGGGCCATCGCTGTTACTATAAAGGAGACACGAGAGAGTGACACAGATGTGTGCGGCTGCGTGGGTCTGCACAGATTTTTAAATGTAAAGCATTTGACACCAGACTTCAACAGCATTACAGACCGTTCCAGAGGGGCTGGAGACATGGCTTTTGTTCCCAGCACCCACACAGTGGCTCACACCCACCCACCATTACTCCTGTCCCGGGAGATCTGATGCCATCTTCTAGACTCCACAGCCGCTGTACACATATGGTGCACAGATACACGTGTAGGTAAAATACACATACACGTTAAATAAATAAATAGGTCCAGAATACAGACTGTGTATTGATATTGTTATGAATACAGTAATGTTAGCCCGACAGTAGTAATTTCCTTTTGAGTGTCACCTTGCCTATTCAAAGAGCCGGTCAGTAAAGGTTGCAAGTTAGGATCTTAAGTCACATGACCAGCAGCTGTGTCGTTTACCTGCATGTCGGTGAAGTTGGGCGCTGACTGGGTTCTCTGAAGTATCTCCAAGTTCTGTAATAGCTTGCTAAGTTCCACAAGGTTTGACTGACAGTGTGCAAGGTCTAAAGAGGACAAAAATGTTAGAATTGGGTAGAGATGGTGGTGGTAATAAGAAGGGGACTCTGTCCCTACCATGGAGATGTGATTGGATAGCCAGGTATATACGATGCTGAACTGCACAAGTAACATACAGCACACCTCGCTCTGGGTTAGAATCATGGGAGCTGCTGGTATCAAGAAAGTTTCAAGGCCCTTTCTCACTGACTATGACTCTGCGTGCAGATGCCAGGAACCTATCAAGCTGTGCGTGTGTTCACTTCCTGTCTTCACAGCTTTTGCCTCATGGACACAATGGGAACTCCAGCAGTCTTGTTCCCAGGGGCCTCTCTACTTTTTCCTCTAAAATGGTTTATAAGGAGGCTCCCTGGAATTTGGGTGGAGCCACAGTCAAGTTCAGAAAAACAGAACCGAGTAAAAATCACTTAAACACGTCTGCTCTCCACTCACTAATTATGTGGCAAGAAATGGTTCCTTTAAAAATCTATTATAGGCTTTTACTACCTGAAATTTATTCTCTATGGAAAAAAAATACGCTCTAAGAGCCAACCAATTTCCCCATAGATGGAAGGCCTGGATAAAAGTCCAGAAGAGCTAGCTACTGAACTGCTAAAACTATAAATCAGATATATAATGGGTTCCATAGAATGTTATGTCTTTTGAAATTCAACCAATGAAATAAATATGAAATATTCCCTTTTTAAAACCGAAACCTTTCTCAGTAGTGGATATGCTCTATGACAAATGATCAGTATCAATTTTTTTTTAAGTGCAGCAAGTGATTAGAAGAGAAGAGGGTGTTCATGGGGATTCACAAGAGAGACCCCACCACACTCCCACAGGGCCTGGAAGACTGACAGGGAAGTTTTAGCCCAACAGAAAGATGGAGAAGGGCAAGGAGGGCACTTCAGGTGGGAAAAACTACCTTCCCAGAGGCAAACTTACATACGTAAGTACATCCCGGTAAAAAGACCACAATTGCTTGAGTCTACAGAAGTAGGCAAGGCTGAAAGGGCAGGTAGGCCCAGAATGCTGACTACATGGGCTGCTCAATGCTGGGAAAAGTCCCTCAGAGCCGAGGAAGAGCCACTGGAGGGGCTCACACAGTGACTGTAAGGACTAGCAGGGCTAAGGCGGTGTCATGAGTGAACAAAGCACTGGTTTTGGGATTAGTCAGTGTGGGCCAGCTGGAATCCCACCCCTTCACCAGGGCAGCTCTGGAATGGTGGGCAAAGGTCTGAACCCGTGTAGATTTCATTGTCCTCATCCACAAATGCGGAGTGACTCATGTCATCAGCTTTGGGGTGTGGGGCTCCTTCTGCGCGCCCGTGAGGGCAGAAACTGACCTTCCGCACACCTGTCCATCTCTTCGGAGTCCTGCAGCCAGGCTGCCACTTTGCTCGGCCCTGTTGTGCAGGTTGCAGGGAGGCTGTTACTGTAGGGTAGAGGGGCCTGCCATGGGAAACTGTTGGGCTGGATCTGCAAGCAAGGACACAAAGCACACAAGTCACACAAGTGAGGGCTGAGTTCATGGACCGGCCGGCAGGACACTCCATCAATGCTGCCTCCATCGTCCATGGAAGACGGTGTTCAAAACAACAACAACAATAGGGTCAGGTGCAGTGACACACACCTGTAATCCCAGCACTCAGGGAGGCAGAGGAAGGAGGATCTCTGTGAGTTCTAGTCTACAAAGCGAGTCCAAGACAGCCAAGGCTACACAAACCCTTCTCAAAACCCAAATAATAATAACAACAACAACAACAATAATAACAACAGCCCATCCTCCTAAGGTCCCAAGAGCTCAGGTATGTAGTCAACTGAAATTACTCAGAAGGCGGTATTTGATCCAAGGTCCTCACTACAGTTTCCTTAGCTCATGGCTAAGGACTCTCCTCTGTGGAAGCTCTGTGTGCCTTAAGCATCAGATCAATATCTTGTCGCCTCCTGTGAGCCCTATCCACCAGCAAACAGCCTTATAATGCTTCGAAAACATTCTGAGGATTCTATAAGAGGCTTTCCTGTCAGGTTACCTGCCATTAAAAAGATTCTTATGTGAAATAAAGTTGAACAAAATATGTGAATACTAATGTGTATAGTAAACAGCAAAATAACAACAAATTTATATCCCGAGGAGCTGAAATGACCTTAAAACTTCCCATTTGACTCCAATACTCAGTTACAACTGATTATGTCTCTTCTGAATTACTAAGAAATGAATAATGCACAGTTAGCAAACCCAGTCTTATTTATTACCACACAGGACCATGAACCAATTAACATCAGCAGTCTCACAATTCAATATGTGGAAGGCAAGAAGAAGGACCAAAGGCTCTCTTTCGCATTTGGATAAATGTAATGGAAATCACCCAGCACATCTGAGCTCCGAGCTGTGCCACTTGCAACTGGAGAAATGGACCTTTTGTGGAAACCAGAGCTGGAGTTTTCTTATTCCAGAGAAAACAGTGGGGGAAGGATTTGGTTTCAGTCCACCAATCTCAGGTATCACCCAAGTTATTTAATAAGTAAGATGAGGGACAGCAATAATGCATCTTTTATCAATGTTCCCTGCCAAAGATACAGGCAGAAGCTGGGAAGACCAAAGAATTAAAAATGTATGTTTTCCTTTTAAAGGTCTATTTGAGACACAGTTCTCATTTAATTTGGACCACCACTGGGATTCAGTCTACCCTGTGAAGAAAACGCAGAAGACCCAGAGAAATATGGAGACTATATTGAGGACCTTTAAGTTCTTTTATTTTTATTTTTATTTTTATTTATTTATTTATTTATTTTTGACCTTTAAGTTCTTAAATCCCCAATCTCTCTGCCTCCTGGTTCATTCTCTTTTATCTCAGAATTGGTTGGTATTTCAGTCAAGCCCAATTCCTAGGGGAAAGGTAATTAAAGTCGTTAGCAGGAATGTGAGCACAATGAAGTCACAGGCTGGGGAGCCTTTGTGAAATGTATTTAACGGACCTTAACTTATACACTAGTGTAAGTATAGTATATCAAAAATCAAAAGCTGAGTATGGTAATACTCCAGTCAGCTGGATCTCTGCTGGGTCTGATGTTTCTCAGCGAAGTTCTCCCATGCTATGTAGAGAGGAAACTACGAAATCCAACTAGAGTGTAGACGCGTGAAGAGGCACAGAGGAGGCCAGATCTCCACTGACATGCTTTTGAACCTCCTCAGCTGTCTCCAACCTCAGTTTGGGGTACCAAGGATAGAGCTCCACACCCATGTGTGGCACCAACCACTTACCGGACCACACACGGAAACAGCTGCTTCCCTGCCTGTGGTCCTAACCTTGACTTTCAGACAACAAATACCTCCAGCTTTTCTGCAACAAAGACTACGCATCTTCCTACGTCCCAGGGAACTGCAGCCTCTCTTGGCCGGCACTTGGTTTAATGAAAGGAGGCGTTGATTTTGGAAACCGCTGCGTGGCCGGATCCTGGAATGTCTATGCCCCTTGTGTACATAACAAACGCCGTCTCTGATTAGACGCTTATGTGACAGATTAGAGATGAATGACTGTCACATGCCTAATGTACTTGCTCACTGAAACCGCACTGATACCACTGGCACCTCTCCAGCTGACTTGCATTGAGTCTAGGGGAAACTGAGTAGCCCCTCTCTGGGTCATGTATACATTAGAGCTCAAAGTAGGATAATAAGTTTCACTTTCAGAACTTTGCAGCCACTTCATTACCACCCAAGAATTCCCAGATGCTGATTAAACAAATGTTTGCTATATCTCCCAGTATTCCTGAAAAGCCACACAAAAATGATGCAACCCATTTACCATAAACAAAAATTGCTGGAAACTTTCTTAGAGATTCACACATCTGCTTTATCTTGGTTTGTGTTTAACACTAGTGCCAGCTTCACTTGTTTTCTGGATGTTCTCTCAAAAACTCAAATGTCTCTTTCTGGTGTTTCCAAAGGAGACACAATTATGTGTGTACATAAACCTCCAGGCTGATTTCTTACCGCACGGTCCTACCTTTCCATCCACAACAGAAACGTCAGCAGCTGGGGAGGACTCAGCCGTGGGAGTCGCAGGAAGTATGTGGAAGTTCGCATCTCTCGGTGATCTCACAATTTCATTCTGACGGTACAGCCTGTGATGCCGCAGTCTGGAGACCCACGCGTCAAACCAGTCCTGGGATTTCACCTGCAGCAGGGAGCAAGGGAAGACAGCTGTGGAAACTGCTTCCTGTCTGCCACTGGGGCAGGCAAATCACATCCCTGCTCCTGCCAGATGCTGAAAACAATTTCACCTTCAAATGATAGATGTGCTCCTCCGTGTCAAGGTCTATTCTCCGAGCTTTCTTCTTAATTGACATGACAGACAGTCCGACGTCTATGCTCCCGTGGACCTTCCCTTTTTGTATCTGAAATCAAAAGATTAGTGAACATGCTGGAAGGTTATATAGGTTCATGTGTTTCTGTTCAGAACTAAGGTGAGCTCAAGGTAAATTTTAAACCACATACGAAAAGTGGATGACTACATTCTTTTTAATTAAGAGAAAACAGTAAAACTCTAAGGACGGCTGGAACAGCCATGACTTCACCCCAATTCTAGCATGCAACACTGCTCATTTTACACCTATTTTGGGGACAACTAGTAATGTCAGATCTTCATAATTCCAGGTTGCTTAGCTTCTATCTCCTCAAGAAGGTGATGCCAAGGTTTCCCAAAATAACTGAAGTCAACTTTTGAATCGTGACCCGGAACATCCAGGAATCAGCTGGATGGCAGCTGCCAGGGCAGACTTGTGCAGCTGAGACCAGAGACCAAGGAGCAGCCAGCCCCTTCTTCTGGCTGTCCTTGGCCGATCAAGGACACAGCTATTTCCATGACAGAGGGGCAGACAAAACCAAGCCCAAGCCCTACACCACATGTAGGAAAGAAGAAACTTAAAGCAAAGATCATGGAACATATTTCAAAGTTCAAGAGAAAAAAAACCTTTTAGGATCTTCTCTCTAGGAGAGAAAGGATGATTTTATTAATGTGTCATTTTTAGGCTTACGCTTCTGCTTAAAAATATAGTTAAATATCCACACATCAGTTTGAGATTTTATGCTACCTTGGGTGTAAGTACAAAACACACCTTCTCTAGAGCAGGCAGAGTGGGCAGCCTGTTAAAGACCATAGGCACAGGGATGCAGAGAGCTGGTAACGGTGCCACAGAGCTTGTGCAGTTGCAGAGTTTACCCACTTCAAGCAGAATTCTAAACCACTCTGCGAGACAAGTCCCGCGAGCTACTTACATCAAGTGGAGCCTTTGAATACTTCAGCATTCCATTATCCAGGACAAAAAAGCGCTGCAAGAACCAAACACCCCTAGTTACTGTTTGTACTCTCAATTACACAAAACATTTGCCAGCGCAGGTGGCAAGTTGCTTGGCATTGAGCAGTCAACATGTTTGACTGATACACGGATTTAGGGCATCTGGCCGCCCTAGTCACAGGAAGTGATGTAAGCAGGTCAGAGTTCTAGTAGAGCACTTCTACACACAAGCTAGGATGGACTCTTTTCTCCAGGGTTCATCTTCACAAGACAGAGATCTAATGACCTGAAGCTTACACTTCATGAACAAATTGCACGAGGGCACTAGAAAAGTGAGAAAAAAAAAATACCCTGGGGAAGCTCGTGGAAATTCTGTAAAGATTTCTGTCCTATTCTGGAGGTAAGCGTTCACTCCGGAGCTAAACTCCTGAATTTCCCCTGGACCCCCACGGGCACTTTCCAAAAGTTCTCGTAGCCATTACAAATGCTGCTACACCGGATCATGACTAACACATTACCTATAGGCTTAAGTGACCTTGGCAATACGCGCATGTTTTCTCCTTGGCAATATGCCTGTGTTCTACTATTAACAAAACAGATAAAGTATTATTTCCAAGCTGCATTAAGAATTTTTTTTTAAAAAAGGGCCCCACCCCTACCTGACAGTTGATGGCTACCAGGGAAGGGAGAATCATTCTTTTTTCCTGGGGGATGTGGCTACGGGTGCTGCTCATGCTGCAGGAATGGCCCCAATGAATGCACATGAGCAATGCTCCGTGGGCCCGGTGAAACACCATACATTAAAACAGAAACGGATCTGAGGTTGGTAAGAGGGTGTGTTGAGGCGCTCCGGGGGAAACTGGGAAAGAAATGGGTGGATATGATCAAAATAGATCCTACACATGTATGAACTCTTAAAGAATAATTTTTTTAAAGGCTTTTTAAATGAAAGAACTAAAAAAGGGGGGGGGGGGCAACTGTCTGCCCTGAGGTCTTCCTGGCCCAGTCTGAGAGGATGTGCCAGTTTTTAACCACAAACACCCAAGAGCTCTCTAGTGTTGGTTTCCCTTCCGTGGGCCACTCCAAAAAAATCAAGCAGCCCCCAGGAGCTAGCCACACCTCAGGGCCTCTACTAGCTCTGCACATGCAGGAAGTCCTTCTGTTGCTGGAATTTACTCTGCCGGACCTGGACCGTTTTCCACCGGATGCATAAACTCATAGCTGCTGAGATGGCAGGATATCAGGTCCCAAAAGTCACCCTGCCTAGAACTTACAAAGGGCCACTGTGATCCCTTCATTTGGGAATTCTTGGGAACAACAGGTACCTGCCAGAATCAAAGAGTTCAACATTAAAAAACAAAAAACAAAAACAAAAACAAAAACAATTCAATTGCCTATAATTTGGGCATTCAAATGGGCTGGTACTTAATCAATACGTGCTTGTATTCGGGGGGAGGGAGGGGAGAGAAAGCATTGGGGGCTCCTCTCTCTCATTCCTTATGCAAAATATTCAAACACACAGTCCAGACGGAGTCCAGACGGAGTCCAGACGGAGTCCAGAAGGAGGTCAGCCCACAGCCATTTTGCTGAATCAGAAATCAGAGTGTTAAAACTGAACCAACCATTTTTCAAAAATGTGGTTTTGGCCTGTTTTCCCAATTTTAAGTTTCTATTAAAGAACTTTAGCCAGGAATAACTTACAAGATGTCGCAGGAAAGAGCTAAAATAAGGCTACTGCTGAGGAGGTAAACAAAAGGTGATGGAAGGCAGAGGCAGGCCTCGGAGGAATCACTCGCTGGACCAAACCCAAGTCTGAAGGATGGTGAATGGAGGAGGGGAGTCCTTGGCACTGGGGTGATATTACAGGCTGAGGGGAGACAGTTTCTGATCAGGCGAAGCTGTGTTAGATGGAAGCCCCTCTGGTTTCATTCTCTGGAGAAGGGTTGGGGCAGCATTTCCCATCTGTCCATTTCTTTTGGGAAGCTATGATCCATGCTCTCTGTGGTTGAGCCAGCAGCACTGACCAAGCCTTTGGTTAGCAAACCCGTCCACTCTGACACAAGACCCATCAGCAGAGGTGGTGAATGCATGAAGCTACAGAGATGTGGGCGTCACCAAGGGGTCTAACAAGGGCTCTCCTGAGAAAGCAAGAGGCCTTTCTCCTCTTCCGCCTCCACCTCTCCTCCCCTCCTCTACTCCTCTCTCCTCTCCATTCTGGGTTGTTTCTTTCCGCTTTGTCTTAGAGACAGGATCTCACAATCATAAACACAGTTGTTTGTGCCTAATAGCAAGTTGGACCTCTCTGATGATGCGCTCAGCCTCTATCTGCTGAGGACGTTACCTTGTGCCAGCCCTTTAAAGGCCATTTTCTTTTCTTCAGCATAAATCCCTCATGCCTGTCTGGTTTCTGGACATTGGTTTGGCCTATTTTCAGCCCTTCTATAATTTCCCAGCTGTCAGCTTCCTGAGAGAAAAGAAAAACAAATCATTTATTTTCTGTGCTTAATGATACACACTTAAGAAGATTCTTAGGCAGAAGCGTCACCTTTGTGCCACACACTATCCAACATTAGGCTGAGTGACATTCTGGAGCTAACTGGAGCATCAAGACAAGTCACGGACTTTCAAGTGAAGCTCCTCCGAGTTTCCCAGGTACACCCGGAGGCACGCAGACTCTTGAGAGGTGCGCTGGGGACACGCTGTTTGCTTGGCAGTAGAGAGGAATTTTGATTTCCTGCACTTGGAATGCTTAAAATGCTTCCCCCACCCCGACGATCCCAGGGTACAGTGGTGCTTTAAAGTCTTAAAATTAGACATCGATGACAAATGTTCAGTCAGTGTGTTGACCAGGCTTTCCGCGTACAAATGGAAAGGTTGCAGGGGTCTGATGCAGAACATAACCTGCTGTTAGCACAGAGCAGCCTTGCCATGGTCCTGTGTCCTCCCACCACAGCCCTGCGCATCTCCAAGTGTGCCGCAAAGCCTCACTCAATAGCACAAAGCAAGAAGTCCACGCTTTCAAGGAGGTACGTTCCCCACAGGGCTCACAGAAAGAGCAAAGTCACGAGGCTAAGAACAGAACTGGGTTCTGGACCATTGGTAAAGCATATGCTTAGGATATGCAAAGGCGCTATGTTCAATTTCTCCATCAGCAAGAATAAAACCCAAAAATAAACAAATAAAAAAAAGTGCCTTAGTTCTAGAGTTTCACTCTTACCCTGTTAGTTTCTTCCTTCATTTGACATGTTTTGTTCATATATGGTTCTAATTTTAAAAGAGTTATCAGCATTTACAAATCAGACGAGTTTTTCAACTTAAAAAATACAAATTTTCCGTTAGTTTATAAGCTCTTGGTGACCCTGAGCTTGTTCGGCACAGGCTGCTGGTTTGCAGTCTGCTGTGGTGGCCACCACAGCACTCCTCCTGGCAAATCTCCTTGGCTCTTACAGCAACCCAGGCTTGAAAACCCCACAACCAATGACTGCTGTGGGCTCAAATGATCTGCATCAGTGGGTCTCAGTCCCTTTGGGGCTGAACGGCCCTTTCACAGGGGTTGCCTGCCAGATACTACATTACGATTCATAACAGTAGCAAAATTATAGTTATGAAGTAGTAACAAACATTTTTATGGTTGGGGGTCACCACAACATGAGGAACTGTATCTAAGGGTCCCAGCATTAGGGAGGTTGAGGACCGCTGATCTAGGTGATCACAGATTTGGCAACATTCTGCCCATCCCTGATTCCAGAACTACCATGCATCCTTGTAATGGAGAAAAGCTTCTCACTTCCCTCACAAAACTTTTGTGCAGGGAGGGAAAACCCCATCCACGTAACCATCTCTGCAAGAAAACCCCTCAGCTTTGGAGGGGAGGACAGGCCACAGACCGGGACAGGCCCTCTCCACAGTGCCCCGCTCCCAGCTCACTGGGCAGTTGCATTCTGAAAAGACTTTCACTTAGCTCCCTAAGGAAGGGCAGAGTAAGAACGGTGAGAGCCCCGCATCCTGTGATAGACCCGAGCCTGCAAATGCGAGGCTCTAAATGTCTCTGGGAATGAGGTGCCATAGCAGGCACTGATGTGGGCCTTGGTGGGGGTGAAGAGGGTGGTAGTCACGTCTCTTTTCTCCCTTCCCCCACATCCTAAAAGCTGCTTGCCTTGGGGCCCAAGTCTAATCTGTGCTTGATGAAAATTATGTGTATCCAGGGTGGAATTTTCGCTTAAGTTTTATCACAGAGATGGTCCTGCTTCTCTGAGAAGCCTAAATCCATCACCAAGCCTGCATCTTACCTAAAACCCAACCCCACAGCTGCCTCACTCTACTTCAGGAAAGAGCCTGTAGGTATTGCCATTTTCTCACACCCACAGTCAGTGCCAAGGAATGAGCTACATAGCTTACAGAAACGACCTGTGTGCATCGACGGCAGCAATATGCATTCTTTCAAGCATAAGCAACAGCTCAAGATGTGGTTTTCTGCTTGAAGAAACTTCTGTTGGAAACTGTGACTGTTCCGAGCTGCATATGGTGGCACACGCCTTTGATCCCAGCACTTGGAAGGCAAAGGCAAGCAGATTTCTGTGAGTTCAAGGCCGGCCTGGTCTAGTTAGCGAGTTCCAGGCAGTATGGAACTACACAGTGAAAACCTGTCTCAAAACATCGCAACAACAGTTTAATTGACCCATTACTTAGATATAAAACTGTTCCTGAGGCGACAGCTTCCGGCATGTAGAATCATCATGGTTTCTGGCTGACGCAAGCACAGGTAGCACTGCCACATGACCCCAGGTAGCACACAGAAACTCTGGCATCTTTTCTTAATACCAGGTTGCAACTCAGGACCAGAGTCACACTTACGAGGGGTTTGAAGACCATACAAGAACACAGTAAGTTCTGACACAAACCATCAAGGGCCTCTGGCTTTCTGCTCTCATCAGAATAGTGACTACTCCTTAAAATGACGGATACAATTAAGAAATTGAAAAAGAGCAACTTCCCATCTGTGTGTAGATATAGTCACTGGACCCCTGCCTTTAGTGATATGGAAGTCGTGTTTAAAAATATTTCTATCTACATCATATTTGAAAGGGAAGTACCCCCTCCCCTGCCCCTCCTTTTTCCACGGGCCCCCCCCCCCCCCCTCCCCCTTCTTCCCCCCCC
Organism: Psammomys obesus; assembly: GCF_907164565.1. Classification (NCBI taxonomy): domain Eukaryota; kingdom Metazoa; phylum Chordata; class Mammalia; order Rodentia; family Muridae; genus Psammomys; species Psammomys obesus. The sequence goes on from NW_026585895.1 coordinate 8,312,497, forward strand.
CCCCCTTCTCTCTTTCCTCTCTTGGATGAATCTCCATATGACATAAAATGGAAGCATTTAGTAACAGGTACACCTCTGCCCCTAACTAACTAAAGTCAGGGGTAACACAAACTCATCTCTTTGTAGCTACCACTACTTGTTTCTGTTAGAGTGGTTTTCTTTCCTTTTGCGGGGAGCTGAAATGGAGAGCAGGAAAGAGATAAGGTAGAAAAGGCAAACATTAAAGTCTGTTTCCTACATGAAATGTTGCAGCTCTGAACCTGCAATGCCATTTACTGAGACACAGTGCTCCCGAGTACAGCAAAAGAAACAGAGAAGAATCCTAATTCAGTGCTAACAATTAGAAGATCTGTCAAGCTGACAAAGAGGCAAAGGAGAAAAGCAGAGAAACAATAGCTCCACCTATTTCAATTATAAATGCTGATGGATGATAAGGTTGCCAATGAAATATGTAGGAAAGGAAACAACCCATCTCCACACGAGATAGAACCTTCCACATTGTTTTCCATGATGCTGAAATTCCTCCTTCTTGCTTAGCGAACTAGCGAGTACCAGTGAACTAGTACATCGTAAGAAAATTAAAATAGCTTCCTAAAAATTGAAGAGTGTGTATTTCCTGAAATTTCAGTTAGTGTTTATTTTCAGCTCAAGAGCCCTAAAGTGACCATGTCAGCACTTAACCAACATCAGTGCTCTTAACTGCTGAGCCACCTTCTAAGAGACAGATTAGTAATTCTTATAGTTTAATAATTCTTCCCTTTCCATGGACTAGAAATCAACTCCTGCCTGTTGAAATAAATTCTGTATCCTGGAATGCCTTCAAAGTATAAAAAGTGCAGGATAGTCTATGGGTGGAATGGGGTCGGGTGGGCATAGGTAAAAATGTTTCAGGAACTAAAAATATCAAAGAACCTGAATAACTCCTGAGCCATGGCAATGCCTTGTTCACGGTCCTCCTACTGCCCAGTACCCAGGAGGCCCGTGTTCTCTCAAAGGCTCTGAAGTGGTGAGCTGCGGTGGTCCTGGACGTGGTGGCAGTTCCTTTTGTGAGACCCCAAGATCTGTCCACATTTGCCAGAGCTGAAACAGAAGAAGGCCTACTAGTCCTACAGCAAGACTGAAACGGGAAGCACAGGGGCAGCGCATGCTGTCGGGAGTCCCAGCCAGTACCCTCTGCTGAGTCCCCAGACCTACGCCCCAGCTGCGGTGAGCCGGCAAGCTGGAGGCAGTGGATTAGACCTTGATGCTGGAATTATATAGAAAATGAGAAAATCAGTACGTGCTTTACCGATTTGGAGGCTGGTTGAGAGAACCTGTGACACAAGATAGTTCAGTAACTGTGGTAGCTTCTTGTTGCCTCGAATCTATTTACCTTTCCAGCTTTGTACTGGCTACAGAGGACGGATGTTTCAAAGAGATATGATAATTATATTTACCAGGTATGCGGTATCTATTTGATTGTGCAAGTGGAGGTCTGTCCTTTTTATTTCTAAGTTTTTTTTTAAGGTTCGTTTTTATTTTTAACTGTGGGTGTGCATGCCACTTACGTGCAGGTGTCCATAGTACCTAAAACTGACCTCTTGGAGCTGGAATGATAGGCAGTTGTCAGCTGCCAAATGTGGGTGCTGAGAACCGAGAATCTGGTCTTCTGCAAGAGCAGAAAACCCTCTTAACTGTTGAGCTCTCTCTCCAGCCCCCTCCCCAAATTATACTTATGGTTTAATAATTCTTTTCTTCTACACTTATCTGACAGAATAAATTCCGTCGCTTGTAACATCCTCCACGTATGAAGAGTACACATGTACATGATACTAGGGCAGGGTGGTAGCATGTTCTTTTCTCAAAAGCTTATGCTTCATACAGAAAAGCCAAGTGTCAGCCCAGCTGTACACACTTATAACTAACCATCTCTCGGTGATGAAGACGAATTTACGGAAATCTGAAATCTGCATGCCCTCTCTTTTCAGGGTTTTCCTATCAGGGCACAGCTCACTGAACCCCTGAACATGTCAGAGGGGTGGCGATGAGTAGGGGGTCTAGCTCCTCAAAGACCTTTTGCATTGTGGACATCAGTAACTTCAGATGCTTCCCAAGTCTGTGGGAGCAGAGGCTGAAGAGGAAGGAACTCCATCTTCCACAACACAGAGTTGTATTCGGTACTGTTCTCCCTGGAGTCACTGCTGAAAGGCAGACGCTCGACGGAGACCGGCAGTCACAATGCGTGATGGTGTAGGCATCACTGGACCGCACAGGTGAGGCAGAGATTGACAGCACAGGCCACAGAACTGAGCAAATCTGCTTTCTATTCCCCACTGCTACTCAAAAGAGCTTTTGTCTTGGAGAAAATTAACTCTGAATTTCCAGACTCATTAAATGTAATAAATACATACATGTCAAGCAACCGCTTATAAAAATGGTATTAAATGTGATGACGGAGTGAAGTATGTTGTATAGTAGTTAGTACGCAGGACACAGGCAATAAGACCACTGCTGGGCCTGGTGGAGTTATTCTCTCTCACTTTAATTTGTCGTAGGATTGTTTGCTCATCTCTTCAAGAAGAAATAACAATGTTTTTCTTTATCTTTTTTTCCCCCTTAAAATACTTTTAGACCTTCATATATAATCCTGAGAACCCAAGGAAAATTTACTTCTCTCTATTTTCCCCTTAGCCAAGGCAGAAAAAGAGCCTGTGCAGGAAGTAGAAAAGGCAGCAGAGGAGCCCCACAGTCGGCGTCATAGCTACGTTAGGAGAGTCAGGTGTCGGCGTTATTCATAGTTCATTTGGCCCAGAGCAGGCACGGGGCTAGCTGTGAGAGCAATCATGCTCAGGCACTGACCTTGGAGAGGGGGATGGGCTCCGGCTCCAGCAACTGCCTACTGACAGAGGGCTCTGTGCCTGAAGAAGCAGTTCTCTCCAAAACGTGGATACTCTGCAAAAAGAGCAGAATCCCAGCTAGGGTTAGAGCCCTGTTTCTCACATCAGTGACCACAGGGGTGGGGGTGGGGGTGGGGGTGAGATCTTAGCCAGCTGCCTAGGAGATGGCAAGTGCCCTTGAGGCCAACCACAGGAGCAGGGTTGAGGAAAACGCCTGCGCACTTTCCTTCTTGCAGACACACCGCTGAGCATCTTCCCAGTGCTGGACTCCACCCCACAGAGGGAGTCACAGGAGTGTATCTGGAAAAAACCCTTCAGGGCACACAAGATCACGAAGTATGGCTGACGATGGACAACAACTCACATACACCACCAAATCCCCTTCACTGGCCACAAATATGGTCAGAACCACCAAAGCTGACAGAGAAACTTGACTTTGCCAACCCTGCAGCATGAAAGCATGAGGGCAGGGCAGGAGCCATTGGCGCAGGGAAGGGAAGCCAGCTTCTCCAGTTTCCAAATCAAGACACACACAGAGAGATCAATTTGGCATAAAGTGTTAGTTCGGTGTCCACAGATAGCAGAGGACTGTTAAAATGTTGACTCGGATTTGAGGACCAGAAGGGTGAAACACCACGTGACCCTGCAACAGCAGCTAGAAAACAGCCTCCTGTGTGCTTGGCATGGGGAACGCGCATCAACTTCTTCTCTACTTGACTTTGAAAAAAAGAGCTTATTCATTTTGAATATTCACTATATGTAGGACGCAGTACACATCAAAATGAGTAAAAAAACATCTAAACCTCACATTTTGTTGATTTTTTCCCAGGCACAGGCCTTGGGAAACATTCACTGAAAAAATAGTAAGTCTTTTTACTAAAACACACACACAAACACACACATGCACATCCATACTGTCATCCATTTGCACATTATTAGAACCTGAACACCACTGTTTATCCTAGAATAAAATTAACCTAACTCAATACTCAGAACTGGATTCAAATTCACATTTTTTTTTAAAAGAACGAAAAGGATGTCCTTCAGGTTCACACTCACATGTGCTAATGATGATAAGCAAGAACCCTTGTATGGTATGTCTTTAGGATCAGCAGCTCTGGAAGTTCAGAGTTACTTAGCTACTCTCAGACTCTAGACTGTGCGCTTCCAGGAGTGAGGGCTGCTGCCTCTGCTCTTAGCATCATCATTTCATTCTCACTGCTCTCCACCCCACACAGCTCTGTAGTGGGTCAGTGTGTTTAGCAAGCATAAAAGCCTGGACTTGATTCCCAGTACCACAAAAGGGAGAAGAAAAAGGTTCTTAAAGAGAATTTCTTCGGTGTTTTCTGATTACTTTGTAGCCCTGTCACAGGGCTGAATGTTAAAAGACCTTCTAGGCCTCTCTCAGAACTGTAAAAAGTTAGAACTCTAATATAACAGAACATCTGAAAACATTTAATGGATTTAACTTTTAACCTCCCATCTCGTTTACTGGATTGAAAGCCTCTGGTCAGCTGGGAAACGTCAAATTTGTCCTGAAATCTGCAGTTACGAATTTAGATCTTTTCATATGATTTCTTCTAAGATCATTACTTTTGCTATAACTGACTCCTCTTTTCACAAGTTCACTGTTCTCATCTTCTCTCATGATGGCTGGGAAACACACACTACAATGAAGGTGCTAAGCGTGTTATATAAGCAACACAAATAGAGGGTTATGTAAACACACTCAGCATTCTTAAAAAAAAAAAAAAAGCTTCCTCTCAAATCCTAAAATTACAATTTCATTTCCAGGTCCAGTGTGTGTGTGTGTGTGAGAGAGAGAGACAGAGACAGAGAGACAGAGAGAGACAGAGAGCATGGATCCAAGTACTGACCCAAGGCCTCGTGAACCTGAGGACAGGCCCTAACCTCTAAGCATCACCTGGCCTCTCCAGGCACTTAGGACAGAGGTGGGAGTGCTTACCCTTCCCCGGCTCTCCCTGCTTGAAGGGAGCTGATGCAGAAGGAGCTCAGGTCAAGAATCTTGAACACAACCTTCCCTGCAGCGCCTCAGCTTTCTGAGTCTGCTCTAGACCTGTGCTCTAGAGTTCACAGGTCTCAATACCTCCTGGGCAGCAAGAGGAAATCTGCCCACATGAGTGTCCTTTGCTTTCCTCAGTGTCAGTAAACAGACGATGAGACTCAGCATGAGAGCTGAACAGCTCAGGACAACTCACCCGGAGCAAAGCAAGACTCTAAGGGTCTGCTAACACGGCTTCTTGTCAGTTCCACCTCAAAGATATATAAGCAACTGCTGGGAATCATTTAGGCTGTGGCTACAAATTCCTCACAAAAATAGACTCACTTCTCACCCAAGTTTTGGGCACCAGTTTTGGGCCACTGCTTTCTGAATGTTAATGCCACGGAATGGCTCACCTGGCTATTTGCTCTTATTTGTTTCTCTTTTTCTGTGGAACCACTGCCTAAAAGCAACGTGGGGAGTATAGGATCTATTTGGCTTATACATCCATGTCGCAGGAACCTAAAGGCAGGAACTGAGACAGAGACCATGGAATGATGCTGCTTACTGGCTTGCTCTCCGTGGACTGCTTAGTTTGCTTTCCAATGCACCCCAGGATCAGCTGCCCATGAGGTGGCCTGAGCCCTCTTACATAAAATAGCAATTAATCAAACACCCCACAGACACGCCCACAGGCCAATCTGATGGAGGCAGCTCCTCAACTGAGGTTCCTTCTTCACAGATTACCTAGTTTATATCAAGTTGACAAAAACTATCACCCTACTATCTTCCCTGTCTTGTGGTGTGTGTGTGTGTGTGTGTGTGTGTGTGTGTGTGTGTGTGTGTGTGT